>NW_026609545.1:0-362835 GCF_029499605.1 Hyla sarda | reverse complement strand
TGTATATGTATGTTGCGAGTGTATATGTGTATGATGTATCTGTGATGTGTGTATGTAATTTATGATGTGGGGGGGGCAGTGGCGGGTGTATGTATGATGTGTGCATATGTATGGTGTATATGTATGGTGCGAGTGTATATGTGTATGATGTATCTGTGATGTGTGTATGCAATTTATGATGTGGGGGGGGCAGTGGCGAGGTGTATGTATGATGTGTGCATATGTATGGTGTATATGTATGGTGCGAGTGTATATGTGTATGATGTATCTGTGATGTGTGTATGTAATTTATGATGTGGGGGGGCAGTGGCGGGTGTATGTATGATGTGTGCATATGTATGGTGTATATGTATGGTGCGAGTGTATATGTGTATGATGTATCTGTGATGTGTGTATGTAATTTATGATGTGGGGGGGGGCAGTGGCGGGTGTATGTATGATGTGTGCATATGTATGGCGTATATGTATGGTGCGAGTGTATATGTGTATGATGTATTTGTGATGTGTGTATGTAATTTATGATGTGGGGGGGCAGTGGCGGGTGTATGTATGATGTGTGCATATGTATGGTGTATATGTATGGTGCGAGTGTATATGTGTATGATGTATCTGTGATGTGTGTATGTAATTTATGATGTGGAGGGGCAGTGGCGGGTGTATGTATGATGTGTGCATATGTATGGTGTATATGTATGGTGCGAGTGTATATGTGTATGATGTATCTGTGATGTGTGTATGTAATTTATGATGTGGGGGGGGCAGTGGCGGGTGGATGTATGATGTGTGCATATGTATGGCGTATATGTATGGTGCGAGTGTATATGTGTATGATGTATCTGTGATGTGTGTATGTAATTTATGATGTGGGGGGGGGCAGTGGCGGGTGTATGTATGATGTGTGCATATGTATGGTGTATATGTATGGTGCGAGTGTATATGTGTATGATGTATCTGTGATGTGTGTATGTAATTTATGATATGGGGGGGGGGGGGGGGGGCACTGCCGCCACAGCCAGTTGTGCCATCTAGTTTTTTATTTTTAGTGTCTTCTGGCCACCCGCACTGAATTGCACCCCCAGAATCCCGCCCCCTTAATACTCACCCGCCGACCAAGAGCCCCACGGATGCAGGCAAACACATCCGAACCAAAACTACAACTCCCAGCATGTTGCACCATAACCTAAACTGTTGAACTATAAAGTGCAACATGCTGGGAGTTGTAGTGTTGGTTCGGGGTCAGCTGCAGAGCCATAGGCTGCATCAGGGCATGCTGGGTGTTGTAGTTACTAACTGCAATTCCCAGTATTCCCTGACACAGCCTATGGCTCTGCAGCTGACATGAACCAAAACTACAACTCCCAGCATGTTCCACAATAACCTTAACTGTACTACTATACAGTGCAACATGCCGCAACACCCAAACAACCATAGGCTGCATCAGGGCATGCTGGGAGTTGTAGTAATCTAGTAACTAAATGCAACTTCCAGCATTTTCTGACACAAAATGCACCACACAAACTGGAGAAGCAGAACCCCCCCCCCCCCCCCCCAGTAACACATAAGTCCCTATGAAGACTGAAAAATAGTGATTAAAATATTTGAAAAAGTGCGTATATATGTGAATAAGCCCCTTTCCTAATAAAAGTTTCCAATTTTCTTTAAATAAAAATAATGTACAAAAATAAACATGAGTGGTGTCTCTGCATGTGGAAATATCCAGACTATTAAAATATGATGTTAATTAAACCGTACGGTGAACGGTGTAAATGTAAAAGAATAGTCCAGAATTGTTAATTTTTGGTCACTTCATATGAGAAATTTTTTATGGTGATCAAAAAGTTACATCTAGACTTTTCTGTGGTTGCCTCGGGTGTAAGAGGAGCTACAGCTATCCCACCTCTAATACCCTGTCATGCTGCGATCACCTATTAAACCATTAGATCACCGCTGTCAGCAGTGTCTAAAGGAATCTTATATCCATCCCTGGTGGTCTAGTGGGGGGGATCAGACTATTTTGGTCGAAATTATTTTGTCTACCAGGACAAGTGGATTGTGTTCCGCTTTAGTCCCTTGGACAAGTAGTTTTTTTTAAAATTTCCACACCCCTGCTCACATTAGGTAGCCATAGCCCCCCCCCCCCCAAACACACACACACAGACACACACACAGACAAACTTACCTGCCCTGCACAGTGCTTCTCCTCTCCAGCGGCGGCCTGACGAGTGACGTCACTGACGTCCTCCTGAGTGGGTCTGCAGAAGTACGTCACTTGTGCGACGTCCCTCGTCAGACCCCGGTCGGCCGGAGGCAGACTCACTGTCTAAAGTGCCCGCTGCGCTATTATACCCCGCAGCTGCTTTAGAACAGTGAGCAGCGGCGCCAACCCTACCATGAACCTACTAGGCACAAAAAAATAAAGGGGGCAGCAAAATGCCGCCCCTGAAAAGTGCCACCTGGAATGGGTCCCTGTACTGTGACATCACTCTGTATATTATCCCTGTACTGTGATATCACTCTGTATATTATCCCTGTACTGTGACATCACTGTTTATTATTCCTGTACTGTGACATCACTGTGTGTATTATCTCTGTACTGTGACATCACTGTGTATTATCCCTGTACTGTGACATCACTGTGTGTATTATCGCTGTACTGTGACATCACTGTGTGTATTATCTCTGTACTGTGACATCACTGTGTATTATCCCTGTACTGTGACATCACTGTGTATTATCCCTGTACTGTGACATCACTGTGTATTATCCCTGTACTGTGACATCACTGTGTATTATCCCTGTGCTGTGACAATCACTGTGCATTATCCCTGTGCTGTGACATCACTGTGCATTATCCCTGTACTGTGACATCACTGTGTGTATTATTTCTGAACTATAACATCACTGTGTGTTATCTCTATACTGCAACATCACTGTTGATACTTACACTGCACTGTGACATCACTGTATATATTAAGCCTGTATACCCTAATGTCACTGTACATATTTACCTTGCACTGCGAGTGACAATACAGGGTAAATATGCACAGTTCAGAGTTAATATAAACAGTAATGTCTCTGTACAGGGACAATAAACAGTTTGCCACTACAGGGTTAATAAACGCAGTGTTGTCACAGTAGGGGGTAACTATACAGTGATGTCATTGTACGGGAAAATATACACAGTGAAGTCAGCATTCAAGAATAATAAACTGTGATGTCACTACAGGGTTGTTATACACAGTGACATCAAATTACAGGATGAAGCACAGTGATGTCACAGTTTATGAAGCACAGTGAATCAAAAACTACAAATTGACCCAATAAGGGGCTAAGAGGCCAAAACAATATAATTATCCAAACCCCAAGGCCGCAGCCTGGGGTGCAAAACACCTCAAATTACTCCCCCCCTAAAACATAACTTTTAATTGTGTATATATTAAAAGATAACAAATCCAGAAGGTGATGATTAAAAATACAGTGTCACATGGGAGAATAATATAGTTATTGGAGCAACATTACTCCAGTGTTCGGGGCTCTGCAGAAGCCCAACATCCCAATTGTTAAAAACACAAAATTGCCGCCTCTACATGTTTCGCCGTCACCCACGGCGTTCTCAAGAGGCAATATGTGCCAACAACACTCCCAAAATGGCGGCAGGGGGTATTTATAGACCATCCCCCTATCATCATCAGTCAGCGACATCCATATCCAGCCTATCCCAGATATCCTAGTATTACTCCAATCATCATTCAATATATGAATCACTTCCCAGGTACTCCCGCTGTTGGGGACCAATTTTGTGTTTTTAAAGGAGTAGTCCAGTGGTGATTCAGTGGTGAGCAAATTATCCCCTATCCTAAGGATAGGGGATAAGTTGCAGATCGCGGGGGGTCCGACCCCTGGGGCCCCCCGCGATCTCCTGTAGGGAGCCCCGACAGCCTGCTGGAAGGGGGCGTGTCGACCTCCGCACGAGGCCGGCGGCCGACACGCCCCCTCAATACAACTCTATGGCAGAGCCGAAGCGCTGCCTTCGGCAATCTCCGGCTCTGCCATAGAGATGTATTGAGGGGGCGTGTCGGCCGCCGCCTCGTGCGGGGGTCGACACCCCGCTATCTCGGCGGAGAGCCGGGGGCCCCGTACAGAGAGATCGCAGGGGGCCCCAGCGGTCGGACCCCCCGCGATCTCAAACTTATCCCCTATCCTTAGGATAGGGGATAAGTTTTTCACCACTGGACTACCCCTTTAATAAGAAGCACAGTGATGTCACAGAGACTACAGAATGTACAACTGTACGTATGATAAAGATGGCGGGATGCTATCGAAACGTCACACATACATGGGGGAATAAAACACTTTGTTTTTGCACCTTATCTGGGAGTGCCGCTGGATCTTTAGTTTTGTAGATAGATAGATAGATGATATATAGATAGATAGATAATAATAGATATGAGATAGATAGATGATAGATATGAGATAGATAATAGATAGGAGATAGATAGATAGATATGAGATAGATAGATAGATAGATGATAGATACTATCTCTTTCTAGCTATCTATCTAAAACAAATAAAAAGGTCACAACCAAAATCCAGAAATTAGAGAGAAGTCGGGTGCCCGCATACTTGGAACCTGGGTCCACTGGTTCCTCAATCCAGACAAAGAACAATATGATGCAACACGCCACAAGTTTGCAGAAAATGGTGGTTTATTCCATCATGTGCATAGTCCATAGTCCATGCACATGATGGAATAAACCACCATTTTCTGCAAACTTGTGGCGTGTTGCATCATATTGTTCTTTATCTATCTTTCTTTCTATATCCTATCTATCTATATCATATCAATCTATATCTATCATATCCATCTATCCCCTATCTATCTATCTATCTATATCATATATATCTATCATCTATCTATCTATCTATCATCTATTTATCTATCTATCTATCTCATATCTATCTATATATCCATCTATTTATGTATCTATCTATCTATATATCATCTATCTATCTCTCATATCTATCTTTCATCTATCTCTCATTTATCTGAGATATATATGAGATAGATAGATAAATAGAAAGATAGATAGATAGATAGATAGATAGATACATAAATAGATAGATGGATATAGATAGATGGATAGATAGATATATATGAGATAGATAGATAGATAGATATGATATAGATAGATAGATATGAGATTAGATAGATAGATACATAAATAGATAGATGGATATAGATAGATTGATATATATATATATACGAGATAGATAGATAGATATTATATAGATAGATAGATATGAGATAGATGGATAGATAGATAGATGATTGATAGATCAGTGACTCCCAACTAGGAGGGCCTCCAGCTGTTGCAAAACCACAACTCCCAGTATGCTCATAAAGCCAAAGGAATGCTGGGAGTTGTAGTTTTGCAACAGCTGGAGGCCCCCTGGTTGGGAAACTGATCTATCTATCTTTCTCCTATCTATCTATATCATATAAATTTATCTATATCATATCCATCTATCTATATCATATCCATCTATCTCCTATCTATCTATCTGTCTATATCATATCTATCTATCATCTATCTATCGATCTGTCTATCATCTATCTATCCATCTATTTACCGTATGTATATTTCTATATATCATCTCTCTATCTATATATCATCTATTTATCTATCTATCTCTCATATCTATCTAGCTATCTCTCGTCTATCTATCTCTCATCTATCTGAGTTAGATAGATAGATAGATAGATAGATAGATAGATATGAGATAGATAGAGAGATGAGAGATAGATAGATATGAGAAAGATAGATAGATGCATAAATAGATGGATATAGATAGATGGATGGATAGATAGATATGAGATAGATAGATAGATAGGAGATTGATAGATAGATATTAGATATATAGATGCATAAATAGATGGATATAGATAGATGGATGGATAGATATGAGATAGATAGATAGATAGGAGATTGATAGATAGATAGATAGATCAGTGTTCCCCAACCTGGGGGCCTCCAGCTGTTGCAAAACTACAACTCCCAGTATGCTCATAAAGCCAAAGCAATGCTGGGAGTTGTAGTTTTGCAACAGCTGGAGGCCCCCTGGTTGGGAAACACTGAACAACCTCCCACTGTCTCCCGAACTACAACTTTCCCCCTCTCCCCCAAGCAAGTTACTTACTTTAAAAGGGCAGCATCAGCAGTGGGCACTGGGCAGGTAAGTCTTCCATACTGGTGGTGTCCGGGCCTGTATACACACAGCAAGCCTGCTCCACAAGGTCCAGCAGCAGCATACAGGGGAGTGAGAGAGGGGAGGAGCTTCCTGTCTGCTCTTCCCAGTCTGCATAGCGCGGCCCCTGCGTGGTGACAGAGCTGCTGGCTGAAGATTTATTAAATAAAAGGATGGCGGAGTAGATGGCTCTCGGGGGGCGGGGGGTGCAGCGGGGGCTCGGGCCCCTTACTGGTGAACTAGCTGTACCCCCGAGGGCCATAAGAGCTGCTAGTGACCTACTGCTGCTAGGGGAGGCACAAGGGGGGGGCCAATCATGATGTAGGGGGGGCCGTGGCCCCCTCTGCCCCCCCCCTAGAGACGCCACTGGGCCGCCTGCAGGGGTGGTTGAACGCAGCATCCATCCGGGTGCTGTCAAACTTGCTGTGGTCGGGGGAGTATGCGGTGGTATGTGGCCTAATGCTGGCCTCTGGGGCCGGACCTGGAGAGGGCAGCGGGCCCCCTCTCACGCTGCGCCCCTGTGCAGCTGAACCGGCTGCACAGTTCGTCTGTTTTCTCTCTGATGTGGGGGGTTCAGGAGGTCTTTCAGCAGCCCTTTCTCCGATCAGCAGCAGTTTCTATAGCAGGCGACCAGCCCCAGCAGCCCTTTCTCCGATCAGCAGCAGTTTCTATAGCAGGCGACCAGCCCCAGCAGCCCTTTCTCTTAAAGTGGCAGAGGATCAGCAGGGGCTGGTCGGGGCGCAGCGCTGGGGCTCGCCGCCTGCAGGCAGGATGGAACTGGAACTGCTGTATTAAACTTCAATCCCGGCGGTCTTCCGGAGAGTGAGGAGTAACTTGCGCTAGTCGGGTCCCTGAGCGAGGCCCCCCATTAACGCGAGAACTGAGGCGGTGGCCTATTATGCTAGAGCCACCTCTGCTGTCAGTTGGCCAGCCTGCTGCAGTCAGCCCAGGAAGCCTCATTGCTTCCGGCACGGCCAGTCTTGCGGCCGGCCATGCGACAACCACTGTCAGGGGCCGGGCCAAGAACTCTTCTTTAACATGGTGCGGCCGGTGCATTGCCATAGAATGAGATGGTCCGCCTCCATCACATCCTATTGGCTACACTCTTGTCACATGACATATTTAAACGTGACACATCGATGCGCACAGGCAGTGTCAGTTTGGCTATCACAGGGAGAGGATCTCCTCTCCCTGTGATAGCTGAAGCTGCACGGAGCTCTCATGGCCTCTGTGGCCCGACAGAAGTTCACACATTTACGCAGCTCATACGGCTGGCTCATATACATTTACTGTTGATCCACAGCGCTATCGGGATCCCGATGCCCGAAGGCGCTGTCATCAGTGTGCGTCCCCGCGAGCGCCCCCCCGCCCGCAGCTCTACTCCCCGTCCCCGCAGCTCTACTCCCTGTCCCCCGCAGCTCTACTCCCCATCCCGTTAACGCTCAGGGAGCGGGGAACAGAAAGTAGAGCATCGGGCGCAGGTTAAGTTATTTGTGTAGTGCTGCGCATGCGCAGTACTACTTTACCTGCACCCGATGTTCTACTTTCTGTTCCCCGCTCCCTGAGCGTTAACGGGACGGGGAGTAGAGCTGCAGGGGACGGGGAGTAGAGCTGCGGGGCGCTCGCGGGGACGCACACTGATGACAGCGCCATCGGGCATCGGGATCCCGATAGCGCTGTGGATCAACAGTACATGTAATAATAGAGTAAGTGTATATGAGCCAGCCTTATGAGCTGCGTACATGTGTGAACTTCTGTCTGGCAACAGAGGCCATGAGAGCTCCGTGCAGCTTCAGCTATCATAGGGAGAGGAGATCCTCTCCCTGTGATAGCCAAACTGACACTGCTGTGCGCATCGATGCGTGACGTTTAAATATGTCACGTGACAAGAGTGAGCCAATAGGATGTGATGGAGGCGGACCATCTCATTCTATGGCAAATATCGTTCTACGGCAATGCACCGGCCATTCGGCAGTCAAGGTGATCGGCCCACCGGGGATTTTCCCGGTATCCCAGTCCAGCCTTGACTCTGGCTGGGTTGCAGTCACCCACCAGTACACACAGCAGACCCTAAACCCATATCATTATTGCTAAGCAGGAAGATGGGAGTCCATTTCACTCTGATGGACCATTTTTAAATGCAATCCATAACCTGGCTTTGGCAGGAACCCTTCTTACTCCTCCTACTTGCATTTGATACTGGGTTTAGGATCTGCATAGGAAACACACACACAAGCACACACTTACCTGTGTTGCCTGCTGACGCCTCCTTGGCTGTCCCCAAACGGTATAAAACCTACAGCCACGGGAAGCTGTAAGGATAGAGGACATACATGTATCCTATTGGACTCACTTGTCTTGGTTAAATCCAGCTTATTTGACAACCTATGGTGCTGCTGCTTCTGCTCATGGCAGTGCTGCTTCTGACAAGGCTGTTCTTTGGTGGGCCTAGGCGACATCACAATCTCCATGGTTACATACACAACAAAGGTCAGATGTTGTTTACACCTGGCCATGCCAGTGGTATTGAGTAGCATATCACAGTGCTAAGGGTCCTGGATGCAACAATCTTTCAATGGGGAATAGCCGCACTGAGTTTGTCAAGTGCACCCATGTTTGCAACTCCTACAATACTCACGTATGTATGTATGTATGTATATCTATATATCTGTCTGTCTATCTATCTATCCATCTATCTCTATATATATTTATCTCTCTCTCTCTCTATATGTATATATATATATTTTTTTTTTTCTTTTAAATATATATATATATATATATATATATATATATACATATATATAGAGAGAGAGAGAGAGATGGAAATACTTTTTTAAACATGTTTTCACCTTTTTTTTTACCTTCTTATTTTTTTCTTCTCTCCATGTTTTCCTTCTTTCCTCCTTTTTTCCTATGCTGCTGCTTCTTATTTTTCTTCTTTTTCAGACCCTATCATTGCACTATTGCTTATTCAATACCACCAGCAGATGGAGACACTATATTGCAACATTAGTTGTGAGCAGCAGGTTGTACAAACAAATGCCTCATAGCTGATGTCATATCCATTATTGCAATGGATGGCTGGCTGGCAACATTTTTTTTTTATTATTCCAATACCACAGTACCAATGCATGGTCAATCAACAGCAATGACACCCCCATGTCAATTAACAAGATTCAGCACCCACTACCTGAAAGACAGCTACCTATCATGTCATGTCCAACCTGCACAGGTGTGCTGGTTGCTGAGCTTATTCAATTAAAGAGGACATTCAGCAGCAGCAGCAGTCCTGTGCCTGGTCGCTCCAACAGGAGCCAGACACAAGCGGCACCACCTATTGTCTTTTGCCTGCAGTAGGGGCCAACTGAACTAGCCAGCAAGCAGCTGCAGTAGCAGCAAATAAACAGGTAATCTTTCTTTCCAACACTAAAACCTGGTGGTGCACTTAATATATGCTACCAGATAGGGGACATATCAGAAATTAAACTGATATAAACTGACACCACATTTGATACCAGCCAAAAGGAAGGATAAAAAGTGATGACTGTGAAAGGGGAGGAACCAACACTGTCCCCTTCATAAGCACCATCACTACTTGTAGGAAGGGAGGCTGGCTGGCAGCCTCCCATACACAGTCTAGCTGGGTGGCAGTCACCCACCAGTACACACAGCAGACCCTAAACCCATATCATTATTGCTAAGCAGGAAGATGGGAGTCCATTTCACTCTGATGGACCATTTTTAAATGCAATCCATAACCTGGCTTTGGCAGGAACCCTTCTTACTCCTCCTACTTGCATTTGATACTGGGTTTAGGATCTGCATAGGAAACACACACACAAGCACACACTTACCTGTGTTGCCTGCTGACGCCTCCTTGGCTGTCCCCAAACGGTATAAAACCAACAGCCACGGGAAGCTGTAAGGATAGAGGACATACCTGCATCCTATTGGACTCCCTTGTCTTGGTTAAATCCAGCTTATTTGACAACCTATGGTGCTGCTGCTTCTGCTCATGGCAGTGCTGCTTCTGACAAGGCTGTTCTTTGGTGGGCCTAGGCGACATCACAATCTCCATGGTTACATACACAACAAAGGTCAGATGTTGTTTACACCTGGCCATGCCAGTGGTATTGAGTAGCATATCACAGTGCTAAGGGTCCTGGATGCAACAATCTTTCAATGGGGAATAGCCGCGCTGAGTTTGTCAAGTGCACCCATGTTTGCAACTCCAGCAATACACACATATGTGTATCTATCTATCTATCTATCCATCTCTCTTTCTCTCTCTCTCTCTCTCTCTCTCTCTCTCTCTCTATCTCTCTCTCTCTATATATATATATTGTGAAGATTCCTCCTTGGGGATTAGCTCTGGGATCGTCCTGGTCACTTGCCACGGGACACGTTCCTCACAATAACACCAGAGACCACAGTTCCGCATACAAGTGTGGCTCCTCGGCAGATTTATTTCCACAGGTTGCAGGTAAAACAAAACATAAACAGGAACAAAATAAAGTCCTAGACCGTCTGGTCACTGACTAGACATGTCAGCATGCCCTGACTACGAACTGGTGAGCTTCCCTCAGCCAGTTAAACATGTGTCTCCTGCAACCTGTTACTCACAGTTCACACCACTTCTTGGACCACTCGTAGCGCCTTCTACGTGTTACCTAAACAGGGTCTGTGTGTCTCCCCCTCTAACAGCCAGCATACTGTTTCCAAGGGAGAGCCCCAACTATTCTGATTCCTTTCCTTTTACACACACTTCCCCTTCCTGATACCTCATTAATCAGTCCACAGGTGGAACATTCTCCAGAGTTAGCGAGGGAAATACAGCCTTTCCTTGCCACACTGCCACAAATCTCCCCCCCCCCCTCTGCTCAGACCACCGGGAAGGAGCACTTTTATTCAAAAGGCAGAGTCCAACTGCCTTTTCCTTTCCTTGGTCAACTTTTGTCCCACAGTCTCTGAAGTCCTTGACTTTTTTTTTCCGGATTTTTACCAGCCACCAATTGCATGTCTCTCGGTCACACCTCTCCAGTACTAGGTTCTTCACCCTGGTGTGAGCAGGGTTCTTGAAATTAAGGAGAGAGAGGACCGATGCTTCTAACCTTTGTCTTCTTCTGGCTTGCCAGACCTCTGCCTCTGCTTCAGAGAATCTTTCGGCCTCAGTGGCTTCACCAACCATTGTCTTGTTCTCTGTAGCTTCAGAGGACCTCCGACACGGGTCGATCTCAGTTTCAACTTTAGAGTACTTCCCACCTGGTTTCACCACAGTTTTGACTTCAGTGCATTTCTCACATGGTTTCACTTCATCCCTTCCAGCTTTCGGCACCTCATCCCTTCCAGCTTTCGGCACCAGTGGCACCAGCTTCCTCATGTTTGGCTTCAGAGTCTTTGGCTCCTTCAGATTCTTGTCTGGAATCAGCTTCTACTACTGTTTGGCTCTTCACTGCAGCTTCTTCAGGCTTACTCTTCTCTTCACCTGTAGCTTCAGTTGTGCCATTCTCTTTACTCATAGCTTTTGAGGTTGACTCTGGTTTAGCTTCTGCTTCAGAGGATTTCTCTGCCTCAGCATTACCTTCAGAATTTTTGGTCTGCTCAGGTTCAGAGGATTTCCCGCCTGACTCCTCCTTAGTCTCCACTTCAGAGGATTTCACACCAGGTTTCTGCTCAGTCCTAGCTTCAGGGGACTTCTTACAGGGCTTCACCTCAATCTTAGCATTAGAGGACTTTTTACCGGGCTTCAGAGAAAGCATCCCTGTATCCCGTAACTTCTGCCCCAGAAGCCTTTCTTGAGCCAATTCCCCCATAGCTTGGTCTCTGCTCTCTTTTAGGACTTCCTGGTCCTCTTCCTTTTTCTCACATTTTCGCTGCTTACACTGGAGCTTAGCGGACTTCATCCTCTCACTGTCAAGTAACTCTGTCAAGTCCCTGACAGTATCTACCGAAGACAGCAATTGTTTCCTCAACTGTTCATTGTCCGCCAGCACAGCCACCTGCTCGTAGAGTTGCGCTCCCAGCAAAACCAAGGCAGCTACGTGGGACCTTCTGCGCATTTCGTTCTGCACTTCCAGGCTCTCTTTTAAGATCTTCATGTCATCTTCCAGCTTTATATATTTTAGCTGCTCACTCTTGAGCTTAGCAGAGTTCATCTTCTCACTGTCCAGCAACTGTTTCTTGGTCTTCTCTAACTCATTGATAAATTTTCCACTCTCACCAATCTGTTCAGATAGATCTGAGATCTCCTGTTGCAAGTTCTTGTTTTCATGTTTCAGAGTCTCAACTTGTTTCAGGGCCTCCTCATACTGCTCACGGAGCAAGTCATTGTCATGACGAGCAGATTGAAGAGCATGTGCAAGGGCATTCTTCGCCATGACTTCCTCCACAAGTTGTCTCTTAGCTTTAGAGACACTCTCCAGATTGCTGGCAAGAGCCTCAACTTCCATCTTCATTTCATTCTTCGTTTTTTCATGGCTACCAGCCTAGCCTTGTGATCACTCCACAGAGCCTGATATGCACCATGTAGAAGACTCACTTCTTCTTCCTTGAATGACATCCGCTTGGCCAGACTCTCCACTTCACTCTCCTTGCTGGTCACAAGACCCTGGGAGAGGGACAGTTCATCCTGCAGAGCCACAAACTCACTTCTGTGGTGCTCCATGACTTTTTCCAGCTGAAGCCTCGCTTCTTGCTCTTTCTTAAAGTCAGCAAGTGATTTGTCCTTCTCCTCTGTCAAGCGATGAACAGTGGTCCCTCAACATATGATATTAATTGGTTCCAGGAGAACCATCATATGTTGAAACCATCATATGTCGAGTACATATGTCTATGTAAAAATAGTAATTGGTTCTGGGGCCTCGGAACCATTGTATGTTGAATACATATCTCTATGGGAAACTGCTAATTGGTTCTGGGATGACCATTGTAGGTGGAGTGTATGGGGAGTGTTTAACAAACCAGGGTGCCTCCAGCTGTTGCACAACTACAACTCCCAGCATGCATGTACAGCCATTGACTGTCTGGGCATTCTGGGAGTTATAGTTTTGCAACAGCTGGAGGCACACTGATAGGGAAACATTGATGTATGGGGTGTATAGTGTGTCTATGTATTGTATGTGATGTGTGACATCGCATACAGTACTGTACAGTTCTTTAAATACCTTCAGAGGGTGACAGAATGTCCTCCATTACGATCCTGCCGACTACAGCTCTATGGGAAAGTAAGGGGAGCGGCTCATTGGATGCCTGCAGCAAGATGCTGCAGGCTATTGGCTATGGCTGCAATGGGGGGGCGGTGCTTACACGGAGCTCACAGTGGAAGCCTCCGTGAGTTAGCAGGACAGCATGTGAGTAACAGGAGGCAGAACGGGGCACACGGGGCACATTATACAACTGTCTGTCATTTGCTGAAGTTGTCAGCGCTGTCAGATAGCTGTTTGTACGATGGCCCCGACACACAGCAGCATCGTATGTCGAGGCTGCCTTCAACATACAATGGGCTCTGAGAGGTCATCATATGTTGAAATGATCATATGTCGGGGCCATCATAAGTCGGGGGATCACTCTACCTCTTTTTCTTTTTCCATCAACTTCACAGAAACCATCTGCAGAGTTTCTTCCAGATTCTGGATCTGCTCCAGTATTTTTTCAAGGCCAGCTCGTCTTTTCCGAGACCTTTTACTGACAGCGGTCTCCTCACTCTCGCTGTTAGACCTTGAGACATCCTCTCGTCCTCTGTCAGACACTCGACCCAGCTCTTCTCCATCTCTAGATGAAGTCTCCCCCTTTTTTGGGGTTGTGGCCACTTGTGCCTCATTATTATCATCAACAACAGGTGCCACTGACACCTGGCCCTCTTCCTCTCCCACCACGTTGGCAACTCAGGAGACTCTTGCTAAACATTCCCGTCGGACTGGAAATCCCTTGGTGGTAAGTTTGTTGCCCCTAGCAACAACTTCAATGACTCTGGGCACCAGCGAATCCAGGTGATTCCCAAACAGTTCCTCTGAACTGTCTCTTGGCTCCTTGGCAGACTTTTCTTTTATCTTGTCACAGTCTCTTCATGGCCTGGAAAAAACTATTAGGGCTCCTGGGTCTGCAACAATATGTGGTCCAGTGGTTCGACCTTCCTGGTTACGACCTCTCTCTAGTTCAGACACCACATCTTCTTCACTTAGGACTCTGTCTGTGACCGTAAGCGCAGCCCCCCAGCTCCACCGGTACTCTTTTCCGGAGTTTTGGTTTCTCCACAGCCATCTCTGTAGCTTCTTTTCCAGTCACCTCTTTATCTTGACTCGCGGACTGTTCTTCAGCTCCCCTAGTGGTCTGGCACACTCCGTCCTGAGATATACCTAGGGTCTGCTGACACTCCCCGTCCTCAGCCTCTGTGGAGTTACTGTCCCCTGCTATGTGGTGTAAATCAAGTGTTGTGAGCCTATCAGGTGTTCTGCTCTAGTCACCTGACTATCTTCCCACAACTGCTGAAAAAATGGAAAATCCTTCCCCAGCACTGCTTCATACTCTTTGGAAGGCTCAATTGCAACCTTATGACTTATGGTAGCATAGGGAGTAGAAATACACACATTTACTGTTTTACACTACAGCAGGGTCTGGCTTTCTGCCGCTGGTCTTTACCAGACTTATTACAAATTTTGGATCTAACAAAACCATCATCTTTTTACCTTCTATTTCCAGCTCACAAAGGTTTTCTTTTGTCCTGTGAGAGGTGGCGACAATACTCTTTACATCGGAACACATTAACATAAGTGCTTCAAGAAAAACATTATCAGCCTGCATGGGTTCACAATATACAGCACCATTCACACAGTCCAGTAGAGACCCCCCAGTCCTCACTACTTCCGGAACCTTTGAGCGTGAACTCTGAGGTGCACTGTCAGCATTCCACAGCTGCCAGAAATACGGAAAGTCTCTGCCCAGTGCAATTTCCACTGTAAGTTCCGCACATACCTCCATCATATGGCTTACTGTCCCAAAACATGTATCAAAGGTAATTTGAATAGTCTTACTGGGCTCCGGGCGGGACTTCACAAATGGAATTATTTCTGGCATAATCCGAGATACACTATGGCAACAATCCAAGTTCACCCACAGTGGGATTCCGCCCACCAACAACTCACGGGACCTCGGCTTCATCTGGCGACCACCGGTTGTGGCCCACGTCGGTTGCCCCCAGCAACGGCCTGCCGATGTCCTTTTTCCAGGAAAAAAATCTCGATCCGTTGCCCCGAGCAATGCTCCTCCACAGACTCGCTCGCTCTCATACTTGGCTCGCTCGCATATCTGGCCTGCTCGCATGCATATCTGGCTCGCTCGCTTTCATATCTGGCTCGCTCGCATGCTCTCATGTCTCGCCTGCTTGCTCTCACGTCTCGCTCGCTCTCATATCTGGCTCGCTCGCTCACAAATCTGGCTCGCTCGCTCTCATATCTGGCTCACTCTCATATCTGGCTTGCTTGCTTGCTCTCATATCTGGCTCGCTCGCTCTCATGTCTGGCTCGCTCGCTTGCTCTCTTGTCTGGCTCGCTCTCATATCTGGCTAGCTCGCTTGCTCTCTTGTCTGGCTCGCTCTCTAATCTGGCTTGCTCTCATATCTGGCTAGCTCGCTCTCATATCTGGCTCGCTCGCTTGCTCTCATATCTGGCTCGCTCGCTTGCTCTCTTGTCTGGCTCGCTCTCTTATTTGGCTCCCTCACATATCTGGCTCGCTCGCTCTCACATCTGGCTCGCTCGCTTGCTCTCATATCTGGCTCGCTCGCTTGCTCTCTTGTCTGGCTCGCTCTCTTATCTGGCTCTCTTATCTGGCTCGCTTGCTTTCACATCTGGCTCGCTCGCTTGCTCTCATATCTGTCTCGCTCGCTTGCTCTCATATCTGTCTCGCTCGCTTGCTCTCTTGTCTGGCTCGCTCTCTTATCTGGCTCGCATATCTGGCTCGCTCGCTCTCACCTCTGGCTCGCTCGCTTGCTCTCATATCTGGCTCTCTCGCTTGCTCTCTTGTCTGGCTCGCTCTCTTATCTGGCTCGCTCTCACATCTGGCTCGCTCGCTTGCTCTCTTGTCTGGCTTGCTCTCTCATCTGGCTCACTCGTTCTCATATCTGGCTCGCTCGCTTGCTCTCATGTCTGGCTCACTCGCTCTCATATCTGGCTCGCTCACTTGCTCTCATGTCTGGCTCACTCGCTCTCATATCTGGCTCGCTTGCTTGCTCTCTTGTCTGGCTCGCTCTCTTATATGGCTCGCTCGCATATCTGGCTCGCTCGCTCTCACATCTGGCTCGCTCGCTTTTTCTCTTGTCAGGCTCGCTCTCTTATCTGGCTCGCATATCTGGCTCGCTCGCTCTCATATCTGGCTCGCTCGCTTGCTCTCATGTCTGGCTCGCTCGCTCTAATATCTGGCTCGCTCGCTTGCTCTCATGTCTGGCTCGCTTGCTGTCATATCTGGTTCGCTCGCTTGCTCTCTTGTCTGGCTCGCTCTCTTATATGGCTCGCTCGCTCGCATATCTGGCTCACTCGCTTGCTCGCATATCTGGCTCGCTCGCTCTCACATCTGGTTTGCTCGCTTGTTCTCATATCTGGCTAGCTCGCTTGCTCTCATGTCTGGCTCGCTCGCTGTCATATCTAGTTCGCTCGCTTGCTCTCTTGTCTGACTCACTCTCTTATCTGGCTCGCTCGCATATCTGGCTAGCTCGCTCTCATATCTGGCTCGTTCGCTTGCTCTCATATCTGGCTCGCTCGCTTGCTCTCTTGTCTGGCTCGCTCTCTTATTTGGCTCGCTTGCTCTCACATCTGGCTCGCTCGCTTGCTCTCATATCTGTCTCGCTCGCTTGCTCTCTTGTCTGGCTCGCTCTCTTATCTGGCTCGCTCGCTCTCACATCTGGCTCGCTTGCGTGCTCTCATATCTGGCTCGCTTGCTCTCTTGTTTGGCTCGCTCTCTTATCTGTCTCGCTCTCACATCTGGCTCGCTCGCTTGCTATCATATCTGGCTCGCTCGCTTGCTCTCTTGTCTGGCTCGCTCTCTTATTTGGCTCGCTCTCATATCTGGCTTGCTCGCTTGCTCTCATATCTGGCTCGCTCGCTTGCTCTCTTGTCTGTCTCGCTCTCTTTTATGGCTCGCTCGCATATCTGGCTCGCTCGCTCTCACATCTGGTTCGCTCGCTCGCATATCTGGCTCGCTCTCTCTCATATCTTGCTCGCTCGCTCTCATGTCTGGCTCACTCGCTCTCATATCTGGCTCGCTCACTTACTCTCATGCCTGGCTCGCTCACTCTAATATCTGGCTTGCTCGCTTGCTCTCATGTCTGGCTTGCTCACTATCATCTCTGGTTCGCTCGCATGTCTGGCTTGCTCGCTTGCTCTCATATCTGGCTCGCTCGCTTGCTCTCTTGTCTGTCTCGCTCTCTTTTATGGCTCGTTCGCTCTCTTGTCTTGCTCGCTCTCTTATCTGGCTCGCTCGCATATCTGGCTCGCTCTCTCTCATATCTTGCTCGCTCGCTCTCATGTCTGGCTCACTCGCTCTCATATCTGGCTCGCTCACTTACTCTCATGCCTGGCTCGCTCACTCTAATATCTGGCTTGCTCGCTTGCTCTCATGTCTGGCTTGCTCACTATCATCTCCGGTTCGCTTGCTTGCTCTCATGTCTGGCTCACTCGCTCTCATATCTGGCTCGCTCGCTTGCTCTCTTGTCTGGCTCGCTCTCTTATCTGGCACGCTCTCATATCTGGCTTGCTCGCTTGCTCTCATATCTGGCTCGCTCGCTTGCTCTCATATCTGGCTCGCACGCTTGCTCTCTTGTCTGGCTCGCTCGCTCTCATATCTGTCTCGCTTGCTTGCTTTCTTGTCTGGTTCGCTCTCTTATCTGGCACGCTCTCATATCTGGATTGCTCGCTTGCTCTCATATCTGGCTCGCTCGCTTGCTCTCATATCTGGCTCGCTCGCTTGCTCTCTTGTCTGGCTCGCTCTCTTATCTGGTTCACTCGCATATCTGGCTCGCTCGCTCTCAAATCTGGCTGGCTCACTTGCTCTCATATCTGGCTCGCTCGCTTGCTCTCATATCTGGCTCGCTTGCTCTCATGTCTGGCTCGCTCGCTTGATCTCTTGTCTTGCTCGCTCTCTTATCTGGCTCGCTCGCTCTCATATCTGGCTGGCTCGCTTGCTCTCATATCTGGCTCATTTGCTTGCTCTCATATCTGGCTCGCTTGCTCTCATGTCTGGCTCACTCGCATATCAGGCTCGCTCGCTTGCTCTCATATCTGGCTCGCTCGCTTGCTTAATTGCCTGGCTCGCTCTCTTATCTGCCTCGCTCTCTCTCACATCTGGCTCGCTCCCTTGCTCTCATATCTGGCTCGCTCTCTAATCTGTCTCACTCTCACATCTGGCTCGCTCGCTTGCTCTCATATCTGGCTCGCTCGCTTGCTCTCTTGTCTAGCTCGCTCTCTTATCTGGCTTGCTTGCTAACATATCTGGCTCGCTTACTTGCTCTCTTTTCTGGCTTGCTCTCTTATCTGGCTCGCTCGCTCTCATATCTGGCTCGCTCGCTTGCTCTCATGTCTAGCTCGCTCGCTCTCATATCTGGCTCGCTCGCTTGCTCTCTTGTCTGGTTCGCTCTCTTATCTGGCTCGCTCTCATATCTGGCTTGCTCGCTTGCTCTCATATCTGGCTTGCTCGCTTGCTCTCATATCTGGCTCGCTCACTTGCTCTCTTGTCTGGCTCGCTCTCTTATCTGGCTCGATCTCATATCTTGCTCGGTCGCTTGCTCTCATGTCTGGCTCACTCACTCTCATATCTGGCTAGCTCGCTTGCTCTATTGTCTGGCTCGCTCTCTTATCTGGCTCGCTCTCACATCTGGCTCGCTCGCTTGCTCTCTTGTCTGGCTCGCTCTCTTATCTTGCTCGCTCGCTCTCATATCTGGCTTGCTCGCTTGCTCTCATGTACGGCTCGCTCGCTCTCATATTTTGCTCGCTCAATTGCTCTCATGTCTGGCTCACTCGCTCTCATATCAGGCTCGCTCACTTACTCTCTTGTCTTGCTCGCTCTCTTATCTGGCTCGCTCGCTCTCATATCTGGCTGGCTCGCTTGCTCTCATATCTGGCTCGCTCGCATATCTGGATCGCTCGCTTGCTCTCATACCTGGCTCGCTCGCTTGCTTAATTGTCTGGCTCGCTCTCTTATCTGGCTCTCTCTCTCTCACATCTGGCTTGCTCTCATATCTGGCTCGCTCGCTGCTCTCTTGTCTGGCTCGCTCTCTTATCTGGCTCGCTCGCATATCTTGCTCGCTCGCTCTCACATCTGGCTCGCTCGCTTGCTCTCATATCTGGCTCACTCTCTTTTCGCTCTCTTATCTGGCACGCTCTCATATCTAGCTTGCTCGCTTGCTCTCATGTCTGGCTCACTCGCTCTCATATCTGGCTCGCTTGCTTGCTCTCTTGTCTGGCTCGCTCTCTTATATGGCTCGCTCGCATATCTGGCTCGCTCGCTCTCACATCTGGCTCGCTCGCTTGCTCTCTTGTCTGGCTCGCTCTCTTATCTGGCTCGCATATCTGGCTCGCTCGCTCTCATATCTGGCTCGCTCGCTTGCTCTCATGTCTGGCTCGCTCGCTCTAATATCTGGCTCGCTCGCTTGCTCTCATATCTGGCTCGCTTGCTGTCATATCTGGTTCGCTCGCTTGCTCTCTTCTCTGGCTCGCTCTCTTATATGGCTCGCTCGCTCGCATATCTGGCTCACTCGCTTGCTCGCATATCTAGCTCGCTCGCTCTCACATCTGGTTTGCTCGCTTGTTCTCATATCTGGCTAGTTCCCTTGCTCTCATGTCTGGCTCGCTCGCTGTCATATCTAGTTCGCTCGCTTGCTCTCTTGTCTGACTCACTCTCTTATCTGGCTCGCTCGCATATCTGGCTAGCTCGCTTGCTCTCATATCTGGCTCGCTTGCTTGCTCTCTTGTCTGGCTCGCTCTCTTATTTGGCTCGCTCGCTCTCACATCTGGCTCGCTCGCTTGCTCTCATATCTGGCTCGCTCGCTTGCTCTCTTGTCTGGCTCGCTCTCTTATCTGGCTCGCTCGCTCTCACATCTGGCTCGCTTGCTTGCTCTCATATCTGGCTCGCTTGCTCTCTTGTTTGGCTCGCTCTCTTATCTGTCTCGCTCTCACATCTGGCTCGCTCGCTTGCTATCATATCTGGCTCGCTCGCTTGCTCTCTTGTCTGGCTCGCTCTCTTATCTGGCTCGCTCTCATATCTGGCTTGCTCGCTTGCTCTCATATCTGGCTCGCTCGCTTGCTCTCTTGTCTGTCTCGCTCTCTTTTATGGCTCGCTCGCATATCTGGCTCGCTCGCTCTCACATCTGGTTCGCTCGCTCGCATATCTGGCTCGCTCTCTCTCATATCTTGCTCGCTCGCTCTCATGTCTGGCTCACTCGCTCTCATATCTGGCTCGCTCACTTACTCTCATGCCTGGCTCGCTCACTCTAATATCTGGCTTGCTCGCTTGCTCTCATGTCTGGCTTGCTCACTATCATCTCCGGTTCGCTCGCATGTCTGGCTTGCTCGCTTGCTCTCATATCTGGCTCGCTCGCTTGCTCTCTTGTCTGTCTCGCTCTCTTTTATGGCTCGCTCGCTCTCTTGTCTTGCTCGCTCTCTTATCTGGCTCGCTCGCTCGCATATCTGGCTCTCTCTCTCTCATATCTTGCTCGCTCGCTCTCATGTCTGGCTCACTCGCTCTCATATCTGGCTCACTCACTTACTCTCATGCCTGGCTCGCTCACTCTAATATCTGGCTTGCTCGCTTGCTCTCATGTCTGGCTTGCTCACTATCATCTCCGGTTCGCTTGCTTGCTCTCATGTCTGTCTCACTCGCTTTCATATCTGGCTCGCTCGCTTGCTCTCTTGTCTGGCTCGCTCTCTTATCTGGCACGCTCTCATTTCTGGCTTGCTCGCTTGCTCTCATATCTGGCTCGCTCGCTTGCTCTCATATCTGGCTCGCACGCTTGCTCTCTTGTCTGGCTCGCTCGCTCTCATATCTGTCTCGCTTGCTTGCTTTCTTGTCTGGTTCGCTCTCTTATCTGGCACGCTCTCATATCTGGATTGCTCGCTTGCTCTCATATCTGGCTCGCTCGCTTGCTCTCATATCTGGCTCGCTCGCTTGCTCTCTTGTCTGGCTCGCTCTCTTATCTGGTTCACTCGCATATCTGGCTCGCTCGCTCTCAAATCTGGCTGTCTCACTTGCTCTCATATCTGGCTCGCTCGCTTGCTCTCATATCTGGCTCGCTTGCTCTCTTGTCTGGCTCGCTCGCTTGCTCTCTTGTCTTGCTCGCTCTCTTATCTGGCTCGCTCGCTCTCATATCTGGCTGGCTCGCTTGCTCTCATATCTTGGTCATTTGTTTGCTCTCATATCTGGCTCGCTTGCTCTCATGTCTGGCTCACTCGCATATCAGGCTCGCTCGCTTGCTCTCATATCTGGCTCGCTCGCTTGCTTAATTGCCTGGCTCGCTCTCTTATCTGCCTCGCTCTCTCTCACATCTGGCTCGCTCCCTTGCTCTCATATCTGGCTCGCTCTCTAATCTGTCTCAATCTCACATCTGGCTCGCTCGCTTGCTCTCATATCTGGCTCACTCGCTTGCTCTCTTGTCTAGCTCGCTCTCTTATCTGGCTTGCTTGCTAACATATCTGGCTCGCTTACTTGCTCTTTTCTGGCTTGCTCTCTTATCTGGCTCGCTCGCTCTCATATCTGGCTCGCTCGCTTGCTCTCATGTCTAGCTCGCTCGCTCTCATATCTGGCTCGCTCGCTTGCTCTCTTGTCTGGTTCGCTCTCTTATCTGGCTCGCTCTCATATCTGGCTTGCTCGCTTGCTCTCATATCTGGCTCGCTCGCTTGCTCTCATATCTGGCTCGCTCACTTGCTCTCTTGTCTGGCTCGCTCTCTTATCTGGCTCGATCTCATATCTTGCTCGGTCGCTTGCTCTCATGTCTGGCTCACTCACTCTCATATCTGGCTAGCTCGCTTGCTCTATTGTCTGGCTCGCTCTCTTATCTGGCTCGCTCTCACATCTGGCTCGCTCGCTTGCTCTCTTGTCTGGCTCGCTCTCTTATCTTGCTCGCTCGCTCTCATATCTGGCTTGCTCGCTTGCTCTCATGTACGGCTCGCTCGCTCTCATATTTTGCTCGCTCAATTGCTCTCATGTCTGGCTCACTCGCTCTCATATCAGGCTCGCTCACTTACTCTCTTGTCTTGCTCGCTCTCTTATCTGGCTCGCTCGCTCTCATATCTGGCTGGCTCGCTTGCTCTCATATCTGGCTCGCTCGCATATCTGGATCGCTCGCTTGCTCTCATACCTGGCTCGCTCGCTTGCTTAATTGTCTGGCTCGCTCTCTTATCTGGCTCGCTCTCTCTCACATCTGGCTTGCTCTCATATCTGGCTCGCTCGCTGCTCTCTTGTCTGGCTCGCTCTCTTATCTGGCTCGCTCGCATATCTTGCTCGCTCGCTCTCACATCTGGCTCGCTCGCTTGCTCTCATATCTGGCTCACTCTCTTTTCGCTCTCTTATCTGGCACGCTCTCATATCTAGCTTGCTCGCTTGCTCTCATATCTGGCTCGCTCGCTTGCTCTCATATCTGGCTCGCTCGCTTGCTCTATTGTCTAGCTCGCTCTCTTATCTGGTTCACTCGCATATCTGGCTCGCTCGCTTGTCTCATATCTGGCTCGCTCGCTTGCACTATTGTCTGGCTCGCTCTTTTATCTGGTTCACTCGCATATCTGGCTCACTCGCTCTCAAATCTGGCTGGCTCGCTTGCTCTCATATCTGGCTAGCTCGCTTGCTCTCTTGTCTTGCTCGCTCTCTTATCTGGCTCGCTCTCATATCTGGCTGGCTCGCTTGCTCTCATATCTGGCTCGCTCGCTTGCTCTCATATCTGGCTCGCTTGCTCTCATGTCTGGCTCGCTCGCATATCTGGCTCGCTCGCTTGCTCTCATATCTGGCTCGCTCGCTTGCTTAATTGCCTGGCTCGCTCTCTTATCTGCCTCGCTCTCTCTCACATCTGGCTCGCTCGCTGCTCTCTTGTCTGACTCGCTCTCTTATCTGGCTCGCTCGCATATCTTGCTCGCTCGCTCTAACATCTGGCTCACTCGCTTGCTCTCTTGTCTGGCTCGCTCTCTAATCTGTCTCGCTCTCATATCTGGCTTGCTCGCTTGCTCTCATATCTGGCTCGCTCGCTTGCACTATTGTCTGGCTCGCTCATTTATCTGGTTCACTCGCATATCTGGCTCACTCGCTCTCAAATCTGGCTGGCTCGCTTGCTCTCATATCTGGCTAGCTCGCTTGCTCTCTTGTCTTGCTCGCTCTCTTATCTGGCTCGCTCTCATATCTGGCTGGCTCGCTTGCTCTCATATATATGGCTCGCTCGCTTGCTCTCATATCTGGCTCGCTTGCTCTCATGTCTGGCTCGCTCGCATATCTGGCTCGCTCGCTTGCTCTCATATCTGGCTCACTCGCTTGCTTAATTGCCTGGCTCGCTCTCTTATCTGCCTCGCTCTCTCTCACATCTGGCTCGCTCGCTGCTCTCTTGTCTGACTCGCTCTCTTATCTGGCTCGCTCGCATATCTTGCTCGCTCGCTCTAACATCTGGCTCACTCGCTTGCTCTCTTGTCTGGCTCGCTCTCTAATCTGTCTCGCTCTCACATCTGGCTTGCTCGCTTGCTCTCATATCTGGCTCGCTCGCTTGCTCTCTTGTCTGTCTCGCTCTCTTATCTGGCTTGCTCGCTAACATATCTGGCTCGCTGGCTTGCTCTCTTGTCTGGCTCGCTCTCTTATCTGGCTCCCTCGCTTGCATAACTGGCTAGCTCGCTCTCATATCTGGCTCGTTCGCTTCCTCCCATATCTGGATCGCTCGCTCACATATCTGTCTTGCTCGCTTGCTCTCTTGTCTGGTTCTCTCTCTTATCTGGCTCGCTCTCATATCTGGCTTGCTCGCTTGCTCTCATATCTGTCTCGCTCGCTTGCTCTCATATCTGGCTCGCTCGCTTGCTCTCTTGTCTGGCTCGCTCTCTTATCTGGCTCCATCGCATATCTGGCTCGCTCGCATATCTGGCTCGCTCGCTCTCACATCTGATTTGCTCGCTTGTTCTCATATCTGGCTAGCTCGCTTGCTCTCTTGTCTGACTCACTCTCTTATCTGGCTCGCTCGCATATCTGGCTAGCTCGCTCTCATATCTGGCTCGCTCGCTTGCTCTCATATCTGTCTCGCTTGCTTGCTCTCAAATCTGGCTCGCTCGCTTGCTCTCTTGTCTGGCTCGCTCTCTTATTTGGCTCGCTCGCATATCTGGCTCGCTCGCTCTCACATCTGGCTGGCTCGCTTGCTCTCATATCTGGCTCGCTCGCTTGCTCTCTTTTCTGGCTCACTCTCTTATCTGGCTCGCTCGCATATCTGGCTCGCTCGCTCTCACATCTGGCTCGCTCGCGTGCTCTCATATCTGGCTCGCTCGCTTGCTCTCTTGTCTGGCTCGCTCTCTTATCTGTCTCGCTCTCACATCTGGCTCGCTCGCTTGCTCTCATATCTGGCTCGCTCGCATGCTCTCTTGTCTGGCACGCTCTCTTATCTGGCTTGTTCGCTCTCATATCTTGCTCGCTCGCTTGCTCTCATGTCTGGCTCGCTCACTCTCATATCTGTCTAGCTCGCTTGCTCTCTTGTCTGGCTCGCTCTTTTATCTGGCTTGCTCTGACATCTGGCTCGCTCGCTTGCTCTCTTGTCTGGCTCGCTCTCTTATCTGGCTCGCTCACTCTCATATCTGGCTTGCTCGCTTGCTCTCATGTATTGCTCGCTCGCTCTCATGTATTGCTCGCTCACTTGCTCTCATGTCTGGCTCACTCGCTCTCATATCTGGCTCGCTCACTTACTCTCTTGTCTGGCTCTCTCACTTAAATGGCTCGCTCGCTCATCTGGCTAGCTAGCTCTCATATGTGGCTCGCTCACTCTGATATCTCGCTCGCTCGCTTGCTCTCTTGTCTGGTTCGCTCTCTTATCTGGCTCGCTCTCATATCTGGCTTGCTCGCTTGCTCTCATATCTGGCTCGCTCGCTTGCTCTCATATGTGTCTCGCTCGCTTGCTCTCTTGTCTGGCTCGCTCTCTTAACTGGCTCGCTCGCATATCTGGCTCGCTCACTCTCACCTCTGGCTCGCTCGCTTGCTCTCATGTCTGGCTCGCTCGCTTGCTCTATTGTCTGGCTCACTCTCTTATCTGGCTCGCTCTCACATCTGGCTCGCTCGCTTGGTCTCTTGTCTGGCTCGCTCTCTTATCTGGCTCGCTCGCTCTCATATCTGGCTCGCTCGCTTGCTCTCATGTCTGGCTCGCTCGCTCTCATATCTGGCTCGCTCGCTTGCTCTCTTGTCTGGCTCGCTCTCTTATATGGCTCGCTCGCATATCTGGCTCGCTCGCTCTCACATCTGGCTCGCTTGCTTGCTCTCTTGTCTGGCTCCCTCTCATCTGGCAAGCTTGCTCTCATATCTGGCTTGCTAGCTTGCTCTCTTGTCTGGCTCGCTCTCTTATTTGGCTCGCTCGCAAATCTGTCTCGCTCGCTCTCACATCTGGCTCGCTCGCTTGCTCTCATATCTGGCTCGCTCGCTTGCTCTCTTGTTTGGCTGGCTCTCTTATCTGGCTCGCTCTCACATCTGGCTCGCTCGCTTGCTCTCATATCTGGCTCGCTCGCTTGCTCTCTTGTCTAGCTCGCTCTCTTATCTGGTTCGCTCTCATATCTGGCTCACTCGCTTGCTCTCATATCTGGCTCGCTCGCTTGCTCTCTTTTATGGCTCGCTCGCATTTCTGGCTCGCTCGCTCTCATATCTGGCTCGCTCGCTTGCTCTCTTGTCTGGCTCGCTCTCTTATCTGGCTCGCTCGCATATCTGGCTCGCTCGCATATCTAGCTCCCTCGCTCTCAAATCTGGTTTGCTCGCTTGTTCTCATATCTGGCTAGCTCGCTTGCTCTTTTGTCTGGCTCATTCTCTTATCTGGCTTGCTCGCATATCTGGCTAGCTCGCTCTCATATCTGGCTCGCTCGCTTGCTCTCATATCTGACTCGCTCCCTTGCTCTCATTTCTGGCTTGCTCACTTGCTCTCTTGTCTGGCTCGCTCTCTTATCTTGCTCGCTCGCATATCTGGCTCGCTCGCTCTCAAATCTGGCTTGCTCGCTCTCATATCTGGCTAGCTCGCTTGCTCTCTTGTCTTGCTCGCTCTCTTATCTGTCTCGCTCGCTCTCATATCTGGCTGGCTCGCTTGTTCTCATATCTGGCTCGCTCGCTCTCATGTCTGGCTCGCTCGTATATCTGTATCGCTCGCTTGCTCTCATATCTGGCTCGCTCGCTTGCTTAATTGTCTGGCTCGCTCTCTTATCTGCCTCGCTCTCTCTCACATCTGGCTTGCTCAATTACTCTCTTATCTGTTTCGCTCTCACATCTGGCTCGCTCCCTTTCTCTCATATCTGGCTCGCTCACTTGCTCTCTTGTCTGGCTCGCTCTCTTATCTGGCTTGCTCGCTAACATATCTGGCTCGCTCGCTGCTCTCTTGTCTGGCTCGCTCTCTTATCTGGCTCGCTCGCATATCTGGCTCGCTCGCTCTCACATCTGGTTGGCTCGCTTGCTCTCATATCTGGCTCGATCGCTTGCTCTCTTGTCTGGCTTGCTTTCTTATCTGGCTCGCTCTAATATCTGGCTTGCTCGCTTGATCTCATATCTGGCTCGCTCGCTTGCTCTCTTGTCTGTCTCGCTCTCTTTCATGGCTCGCTCGCATATTTGGCTCGCTCGCTCTCATATCTGGCTCGCTCACTTGCTCTCTTGTCTGGCTCGCTCTCTTATCTGGCTCACTCGCTCTCATATCTGGCTCGCTCGCTTGCTCTCATGTCTGGCTCGCTCGCTCTCATATCTGGCTCGCTCACTTGCTCTCTTGTCTGGCTCGCTCTCTTATCTGGCTCGCTCGCTCTCATATCTGTCTGGCTCGCTTGCTTTCTTGTCTGGTTCGCTCTCTTATCTGGCACGCTCTCATATCTGGCTTGCTCGCTTGCTCTCATATCTGGCTCGCTCGCTTGCTCTCATATCTGGCTCGCTCGCTTGCTCTCTTGTCTGGCTCGCTCTCTTATCTGGCTCGCTCTCTTATCTGGCTCGCTCGCTCGCATATCTGGCTCGCTCGCTTGCTCTCATATCTGGCTCGCTCTCTCTCTTGTCTGGCTCGCTCTCTTATCTGGCTTGCTCGCATATCTGGCTCGCTCACTCCCACATCTGGCTCGCTCGCTTGTCCTCTTGTCTGGCTCGCTCTCTTATCTGGCTCGCTCGCTCACATATATGGCTCGCTCGCTTGCTCTCATGTCTGGCTCGCTCGTTCTCATATCTGGCTCGCTGGCTTACTCTCATTCCTTGCTTGCTCGCTCTCATATCTGGCTCGCTCGCTTGCTCTCTTGTCTGGCTCGCTCTCTTATCTGGCTCGCTCGTATATCTGGCTTGCTCGCTTGCTTTTATATCTGGCTCTCTTGCTCTCTTGTCTGTCTCGCTCTCTTATATGGCTCGCTCGCATATCTGGCTCGCTCGCTCTCACATCTGGCTCGTTCGCTTGCTCTCATATCTGGCTCGCTCGCTCGCTCTCCTGTCTGGCTCGCTCTCTTATCTGGCTCGCTCGCTCTCATATCTGGCTCGCTCGCTCGCTCTCCTGTCTGGCTCGCTCTCTTATCTGGCTCACTCGCTCGCATATCTGGCTCGCTCGCTCGCATATCTGGCTCACTCTCTTATCTGGCTCGCTCGCATATCTGGCTCGCTCGCTCACATCTGGCTCGCTCGCTTGGTCTCATATCAGGCTTGCTCGCTTGCTCTCTTGTCTGGCTCGATCTCTTATCTGGCTCGCTCGCATATCTGGCTCGCTCGCTCACATCTGGCTCGCTCGCTTGCTCTCATATCTGGCTCGCTCGCTTGCTCTCTAGTCTGGCTCGCTCTCTTATCTGACTCGTTCGCATATCTGTCTCGCTCGCTCTCATATCTGGCACGCTCGCTTGCTCTCATGTCTGGCTCGCTCGCTCTCATATCTGGCTCGCTCGCTTGCTCTCATGTCTGGCTCGCTCTCTTATATGGCCCGCTCGCATATCTGGCTCGCTCGCTTGCTGTCATATCTGGCTCGCTCGCTTGCGCTCTTCTCTGGCTCGCTCTCTTATCTGGCCTGTTCGCTCGAAAATCTGGCTCGCTCGCTCGCAAATCTGGCTAGCTCGCTCTCATATCTGGCTCGCTCGCTCACATATCTGGCTCGCTCGCTTGCTCTCATGTCTGGTTTTGCTCGCTGTCATATCTGTCTCGCTCGCTTGCTCTCTTGTCTGGTTCGCTTTCTTATCTGGCACGCTCTCATATCTGGCTCACTCGCTTGCTCTCATATCTGGCTCGCTCGCTTGCGCTCATATCTGGCTCGCTCTCTTGCTCTCTTGTCTGGCTCGCTCGCTTGCTCCCTTGTCTGGCTCGCTCTCTTGCTCTCATATCTGGCTTGCTCGCTTGCTGAAATATCTGGCTCGCTCGCTTGCTCTCTTGTCTGGCTCGCTCTCTTATCTGGCTCGCTTGCTAGCATATCTGGCTCGCTCGCTTGCTCTCTTGTCTGGCTCGCTCTCTTATTTGGCTCGCTCGCATATCTGGCTCGCTCGCTCTCACATCTGGCTCGCTCGCTTGCTCTCATATCTGGCTCGCTCGCTTGCTCTCTTTTCTGGCTCACTCTCTTATCTGGCTCGCTCGCATATCTGGCTCGCTCGCTCTCACATCTGGCTCGCTCGCGTGCTCTCATATCTGGCTCGCTCGCTTGCTCTCTTGTCTGGCTCGCTCTCTTATCTGTCTCGCTCTCACATCTGGCTCGCTCGCTTGCTCTCATATCTGGCTCGCTCGCTTGCTCTCTTGTCTGGCTCGCTCTCTTATCTGGCTCGCTCACTCTCATATCTGGCTTGCTCGCTTGCTCTTATGTATTGCTCGCTCGCTCTCATGTATTGCTCGCTCACTTGCTCTCATGTCTGGCTCACTCGCTCTCATATCTAGCTCGCTCGCTTACTCTCTTGTCTGGCTCTCTCACTTAAATGGCTCGCTCGCTCATCTGGCTAGCTCGCTCTCATATGTGGCTCGCTCACTCTGATATCTCGCTCGCTCGCTTGCTCTCTTGTCTGGTTCGCTCTCTTATCTGGCTCGCTCTCATATCTGGCTTGCTCGCTTGCTCTCATATCTGGCTCGCTCGCTTGCTCTCATATGTGTCTCGCTCGCTTGCTCTCTTGTCTGGCTTGCTCTCTTAACTGGCTCGCTCGCATATCTGGCTCGCTCACTCTCACCTCTGGCTCGCTTGCTCTCATATCTGGCTCGCTCGCTTGCTCTCTTGTCTGGCTCGCTCTCTTATCTGGCTCGCTCTCACATCTGGCTCGCTCGCTTGCTCTCTTGTCTGGCTCGCTCTCTTATCTGGCTCGCTCGCTCTCATATCTGGCTCGCTCGCTTGCTCTCATGTCTGGCTCGCTCGCTCTCATATCTGGCTCGCTCGCTTGCTCTCTTGTCTGGCTCGCTCTCTTATATGGCTCGCTCGCATATCTGGCTCGCTCGCTCTCACATCTGGCTTGCTCGCTTGCTCTCTTGTCTGGCTCCCTCTCTTATCTGGCAAGCTTGCTCTCATATCTGGCTTGCTAGCTTGCTCTCTTGTTTGGCTCGCTCGCAAATCTGGCTCGCTCGCTCTCACATCTGGCTCGCTCGCTTGCTCTTATATCTGGCTCGCTCGCTTGCTCTCTTGTTTGGCTGGCTCTCTTATCTGGCTCGCTCTCACATCTGGCTCGCTCGCTTGCTCTCATATCTGGCTCGCTCGCTTGCTCTCTTGTCTAGCTCGCTCTCTTATCTGGCTCGCTCTCATATCTGGCTCGCTCGCTTGCTCTCATATCTGGCTCGCTCGCTTGCTCTCTTTTATGGCTCGCTCGCATATCTGGCTCGCTCGCTCTCACATCTGGCTCGCTCGCTTGCTCTCTTGTCTGGCTCGCTCTCTTATCTGGCTCGCTCGCTCGCATATCTGGTTCGCTCGCTCTCACATCTGGCTTGCTCGCTTGCTCTCTTGTCTGGCTCGCTCTCTTAACTGGCTCGCTCGCTCTCATATCTGGCTCGCTCGCTCTCATGTCTTGCTCGCTCGCTCTCATATCTGGCTCGCTCACTTACTCTCATACCTGGCTCGCTCGCTCTCATATCTGGCTCGCTCGCTTGCTCTCATGTCTGGCTTGCTCGCTCTCATCTCTGGTTCGCTCGCTTGCTCTCATGTCTGGCTCACTCGCTCTCATATCTGGCTCGCTCGCTTGCTCTCTTGTCTGGCTCGCTCTCTTATTTGTTACGCTCTCATATCTGGCTTGCTCGCTTGCTCTCATATCTGGCTCGCTCACTTGCTCTCATATCTGTCTGGCTCGCTTGCTCTCTTGTCTGGCTTGCTCGCTCTCATATCTGTCTGGCTCGCTTGCTCTCTTGTCTGGTTTGCTCTCTTATCTGGCTCGCTCTCTTTCATGGCTCACTCGCATATTTGGCTCGCTCGCTCTCATATCTGACTCGCTCACTTGCTCTCTTGTCTGGCTCGCTCTCTTATCTGGCTCGCTCGCTCTCATATCTGGCTCGCTCGCTTGCTCTCATGTCTGGCTCGCTCGCTCTCATATCCTGCTCGCTCACTTGCTCTCAAGTCTGGCTCACTCGCTCTCATATCTGGCTCGCTCGCTTGCTCTCTTGTCTGGCTCGCTCATTTATCTGGCACGCTCTCATATCTGGCTTGCTCGCTATCTCTCATATCTGGCTCGCTCGCTATCTCTCATATCTGGATTGCTCGCTTGCTCTCATATCTGGCTCGCTCGCTTGCTCTCATATCTGGCTCGCTCGCTTGCTCTCTTGTCTGGCTCGCTCTCTTATCTGGTTCACTCGCTTATCTGGCTCGCTCGCTCTCAAATCTGGCTGGCTCACTTGCTCTCATATCTGGCTTGCTCGCTTGCTCTCATATCTGGCTCGCTTGCTCTCATGTCTGGCTCGCTCGCTTGCTCTCTTGTCTTGCTCGTTCTCTTATCTGGCTCGCTCGCTCTCATATCTGGCTGGCTCGCTTGCTCTCATATCTGGCTCATTTGCTTGCTCTCATATCTGGCTCGCTTGCTCTCATGTCTGGCTCGCTCGCATATCAGGCTCGCTCGCTTGCTCTCATATCTGGCTCGCTCGCTTGCTTAATTGCCTGGCTCGCTCTCTTATCTGCCTCGTTCTCTCTCACATCTGGCTCGCTCCCTTGCTCTCATATCTGGCTCGCTCGCTTGCTCTCTTGTCTAGCTCGCTCTCTTATCTGGCTTGCTTGCTAACATATCTGGCTCGCTTACTTGCTCTCTTTTCTGGCTTGTTCTCTTATCTGGCTCGCTCGCTCTCATATCTGGCTCGCTCGCTTGCTCTCATGTCTAGCTCGCTCGCTCTCATATCTGGCTCGCTCGCTTGCTCTCTTGTATGGTTCGCTCTCTTATCTGGCTCGCTCTCATATCTGGCTTGCTCGCTTGCTCTCATATCTGGCTCGCTCGCTTGCTCTCATATCTGGCTCGCTCACTTGCTCTCTTGTCTGGCTCGCTCTCTTATCTGGCTCGATCTCATATCTTGCTCGGTCGCTTGCTCTCATGTCTGGCTCACTCACTCTCATATCTGGCTAGCTCGCTTGCTCTATTGTCTGGCTCGCTCTCTTATCTGGCTCGCTCTCACATCTGGCTCGCTCGCTTGCTCTCTTGTCTGGCTCGCTCTCTTATCTTGCTCGCTCGCTCTCATATCTGGCTTGCTCGCTTGCTCTCATGTATGGCTCGCTCGCTCTCATATTTTGCTCGCTCAATTGCTCTCATGTCTGGCTCACTCGCTCTCATATCAGGCTCGCTCACTTACTCTCTTGTCTTGCTCGCTCTCTTATCTGGCTCGCTCGCTCTCATATCTGGCTGGCTCGCTTGCTCTCATATCTGGCTCGCTCGCATATCTGGATCGCTCGCTTGCTTTCATACCTGGCTCGCTCGCTTGCTTAATTGTCTGGCTCGCTCTCTTATCTGGCTCGCTCTCTCTCACATCTGGCTTGCTCGCTTGCTCTCATATCTGGCTCACTCGCTGCTCTCTTGTCTGGCTCGCTCTCTTATCTGGCTCGCTCGCATATCTTGCTCGCTCGCTCTCACATCTGGCTCGCTCGCTTGCTCTCATATCTGGCTCACTCTCTTTTCGCTCTCTTATCTGGCACGCTCTCATATCTAGCTTGCTCGCTTGCTCTCATATCTGGCTCGCTCGCTTGCTCTCATATCTGGCTCGCTCGCTTGCTCTATTGTCTGGCTCGCTCTCTTATCTGGTTCACTCGCATATCTGGCTCGCTCGCTTGCTCTCATATCTGGCTCGCTCGCTTGCACTATTGTCTGGCTCGCTCTTTTATCTGGTTCACTCGCATATCTGGCTCACTCGCTCTCAAATCTGGCTGGCTCGCTTGCTCTCATATCTGGCTAGCTCGCTTGCTCTCTTGTCTTGCTCGCTCTCTTATCTGGCTCGCTCTCATATCTGGCTGGCTCGCTTGCTCTCATATCTGGCTCGCTCGCTTGCTCTCATATCTGGCTCGCTTGCTCTCATGTCTGGCTCGCTCGCATATCTGGCTCGCTCGCTTGCTCTCATATCTGGCTCGCTCGCTTGCTTAATTGCCTGGCTCGCTCTCTTATCTGCCTCGCTCTCTCTCACATCTGGCTCGCTCGCTGCTCTCTTGTCTGGCTCGCTCTCTTATCTGGCTCGCTCGCTCTCATATCTGGCTCGCTCGCTTGCTCTTATGTCTGGCTCGCTCGCTCTCATATCTGGCTCGCTCGCTTGCTCTCTTGTCTGGCTCGCTCTCTTATATGGCTCGCTCGCATATCTGGCTAGCTCGCTCTCACATCTGGCTCGCTCGCTTGCTCTCTTGTCTGGCTCCCTCTCTTATCTGGCAAGCTTGCTCTCATATCTGGCTTGCTAGCTTGCTCTCTTGTTTGGCTCGCTCGCAAATCTGGCTCGCTCGCTCTCACATCTGGCTCGCTCGCTTGCTCTCATATCTGGCTCGCTCGCTTGCTCTCTTGTTTGGCTGGCTCTCTTATCTGGCTCGCTCTCACATCTGGCTCGCTCGCTTGCTCTCATATCTGGCTCGCTCGCTTGCTCTCTTGTCTAGCTCGCTCTCTTATCTGGCTCGCTCTCATATCTGGCTCGCTCGCTTGCTCTCATATCTGGCTCGCTCGCTTGCTCTCTTTTATGGCTCGCTCGCATATCTGGCTCGCTCGCTCTCACATCTGGCTCGCTCGCTTGCTCTCTTGTCTGGCTCGCTCTCTTATCTGGCTCGCTCGCTCGCATATCTGGTTCGCTCGCTCTCACATCTGGCTTGCTCGCTTGCTCTCTTGTCTGGCTCGCTCTCTTAACTGGCTCGCTCGCTCTCATATCTGGCTCGCTCGCTCTCATGTCTTGCTCGCTCGCTCTCATATCTGGCTCGCTCACTTACTCTCATACCTGGCTCGCTCGCTCTCATATCTGGCTCGCTCGCTTGCTCTCATGTCTGGCTTGCTCGCTCTCATCTCTGGTTCGCTCGCTTGCTCTCATGTCTGGCTCACTCGCTCTCATATCTGGCTCGCTCGCTTGCTCTCTTGTCTGGCTCGCTCTCTTATTTGTTACGCTCTCATATCTGGCTTGCTCGCTTGCTCTCATATCTGGCTCGCTCGCTTGCTCTCTTGTCTGGCTCGCTCTCTTATATGGCTCGCTCGCATATCTGGCTAGCTCGCTCTCACATCTGGCTCGCTCGCTTGCTCTCTTGTCTGGCTCCCTCTCTTATCTGGCAAGCTTGCTCTCATATCTGGCTTGCTAGCTTGCTCTCTTGTTTGGCTCGCTCGCAAATCTGGCTCGCTCGCTCTCACATCTGGCTCGCTCGCTTGCTCTCATATCTGGCTCGCTCGCTTGCTCTCTTGTTTGGCTGGCTCTCTTATCTGGCTCGCTCTCACATCTGGCTCGCTCGCTTGCTCTCATATCTGGCTCGCTCGCTTGCTCTCTTGTCTAGCTCGCTCTCTTATCTGGCTCGCTCTCATATCTGGCTCGCTCGCTTGCTCTCATATCTGGCTCGCTCGCTTGCTCTCTTTTATGGCTCGCTCACATATCTGGCTCGCTCGCTCTCACATCTGGCTCGCTCGCTTGCTCTCTTGTCTGGCTCGCTCTCTTATCTGGCTCGCTCGCTCGCATATCTGGTTCGCTCGCTCTCACATCTGGCTTGCTCGCTTTCTCTCTTGTCTGGCTCGCTCTCTTAACTGGCTCGCTCGCTCTCATATCTGGCTCGCTCGCTCTCATGTCTTGCTCGCTCGCTCTCATATCTGGCTCGCTCACTTACTCTCATACCTGGCTCGCTCGCTCTCTTATCTGGCTCGCTCGCATATCTGGCTAGCTCGCTTGCTCTCTTGTCTTGCTCGCTCTCTTATCTGTCTCGCTCGCTCTCATATCTGGCTGGCTCGCTTGTTCTCATATCTGGCTCGCTCGCTCTCATGTCTGGCTCGCTCGTATATCTGTATCGCTCGCTTGCTCTCATATCTGGCTCGCTCGCTTGCTTAATTGTCTGGCTCGCTCTCTTATCTGCCTCGCTCTCTCTCACATCTGGCTTGCTCAATTACTCTCTTATCTGTTTCGCTCTCACATCTGGCTCGCTCCCTTTCTCTCATATCTGGCTCGCTCACTTGCTCTCTTGTCTGGCTCGCTCTCTTATCTGGCTTGCTCGCTAACATATCTGGCTCGCTCGCTGCTCTCTTGTCTGGCTCGCTCTCTTATCTGGCTCGCTCGCATATCTGGCTCGCTCGCTCTCACATCTGGTTGGCTCGCTTGCTCTCATATCTGGCTCGATCGCTTGCTCTCTTGTCTGGCTTGCTTTCTTATCTGGCTCGCTCTAATATCTGGCTTGCTCGCTTGATCTCATATCTGGCTCGCTCGCTTGCTCTCTTGTCTGTCTCGCTCTCTTTCATGGCTCGCTCGCATATTTGGCTCGCTCGCTCTCATATCTGGCTCGATCGCTTGCTCTCTTGTCTGGCTTGCTTTCTTATCTGGCTCGCTCTAATATCTGGCTTGCTCGCTTGATCTCATATCTGGCTCGCTCACTTGCTCTCTTGTCTGGCTCGCTCTCTTATCTGGCTCACTCGCTCTCATATCTGGCTCGCTCGCTTGCTCTCATGTCTGGCTCGCTCGCTCTCATATCTGGCTCGCTCACTTGCTCTCTTGTCTGGCTCGCTCTCTTATCTGGCTCGCTCGCTCTCATATCTGTCTGGCTCGCTTGCTTTCTTGTCTGGTTCGCTCTCTTATCTGGCACGCTCTCATATCTGGCTTGCTCGCTTGCTCTCATATCTGGCTCGCTCGCTTGCTCTCATATCTGGCTCGCTCGCTTGCTCTCTTGTCTGGCTCGCTCTCTTATCTGGCTCGCTCTCTTATCTGGCTCGCTCGCTCGCATATCTGGCTCGCTCGCTTGCTCTCATATCTGGCTCGCTCTCTCTCTTGTCTGGCTCGCTCTCTTATCTGGCTTGCTCGCATATCTGGCTCGCTCACTCCCACATCTGGCTCGCTCGCTTGTCCTCTTGTCTGGCTCGCTCTCTTATCTGGCTCGCTCGCTCACATATATGGCTCGCTCGCTTGCTCTCATGTCTGGCTCGCTCGTTCTCATATCTGGCTCGCTGGCTTACTCTCATTCCTTGCTTGCTCGCTCTCATATCTGGCTCGCTCGCTTGCTCTCTTGTCTGGCTCGCTCTCTTATCTGGCTCGCTCGTATATCTGGCTTGCTCGCTTGCTTTTATATCTGGCTCTCTTGCTCTCTTGTCTGTCTCGCTCTCTTATATGGCTCGCTCGCATATCTGGCTCGCTCGCTCTCACATCTGGCTCGTTCGCTTGCTCTCATATCTGGCTCGCTCGCTCGCTCTCCTGTCTGGCTCGCTCTCTTATCTGGCTCGCTCGCTCTCATATCTGGCTCGCTCGCTCGCTCTCCTGTCTGGCTCGCTCTCTTATCTGGCTCACTCGCTCGCATATCTGGCTCGCTCGCTCGCATATCTGGCTCACTCTCTTATCTGGCTCGCTCGCATATCTGGCTCGCTCGCTCACATCTGGCTCGCTCGCTTGGTCTCATATCAGGCTTGCTCGCTTGCTCTCTTGTCTGGCTCGATCTCTTATCTGGCTCGCTCGCATATCTGGCTCGCTCGCTCACATCTGGCTCGCTCGCTTGCTCTCATATCTGGCTCGCTCGCTTGCTCTCTAGTCTGGCTCGCTCTCTTATCTGACTCGTTCGCATATCTGTCTCGCTCGCTCTCATATCTGGCACGCTCGCTTGCTCTCATGTCTGGCTCGCTCGCTCTCATATCTGGCTCGCTCGCTTGCTCTCATGTCTGGCTCGCTCTCTCATATGGCCCGCTCGCATATCTGGCTCGCTCGCTTGCTGTCATATCTGGCTCGCTCGCTTGCGCTCTTCTCTGGCTCGCTCTCTTATCTGGCCTGTTCGCTCGAAAATCTGGCTCGCTCGCTCGCAAATCTGGCTAGCTCGCTCTCATATCTGGCTCGCTCGCTCACATATCTGGCTCGCTCGCTTGCTCTCATGTCTGGTTTTGCTCGCTGTCATATCTGTCTCGCTCGCTTGCTCTCTTGTCTGGTTCGCTTTCTTATCTGGCACGCTCTCATATCTGGCTCACTCGCTTGCTCTCATATCTGGCTCGCTCGCTTGCGCTCATATCTGGCTCGCTCTCTTGCTCTCTTGTCTGGCTCGCTCGCTTGCTCCCTTGTCTGGCTCGCTCTCTTGCTCTCATATCTGGCTTGCTCGCTTGCTGAAATATCTGGCTCGCTCGCTTGCTCTCTTGTCTGGCTCGCTCTCTTATCTGGCTCGCTTGCTAGCATATCTGGCTCGCTCGCTTGCTCTCTTGTCTGGCTCGCTCTCTTATTTGGCTCGCTCGCATATCTGGCTCGCTCGCTCTCACATCTGGCTCGCTCGCTTGCTCTCATATCTGGCTCGCTCGCTTGCTCTCTTTTCTGGCTCACTCTCTTATCTGGCTCGCTCGCATATCTGGCTCGCTCGCTCTCACATCTGGCTCGCTCGCGTGCTCTCATATCTGGCTCGCTCGCTTGCTCTCTTGTCTAGCTCGCTCTCTTATCTGGCTTGCTTGCTAACATATCTGGCTCGCTTACTTGCTCTCTTTTCTGGCTTGCTCTCTTATCTGGCTCGCTCGCTCTCATATCTGGCTCGCTCGCTTGCTCTCATGTCTAGCTCGCTCGCTCTCATATCTGGCTCGCTCGCTTGCTCTCTTGTATGGTTCGCTCTCTTATCTGGCTCGCTCTCATATCTGGCTTGCTCGCTTGCTCTCATATCTGGCTCGCTCGCTTGCTCTCATATCTGGCTCGCTCACTTGCTCTCTTGTCTGGCTCGCTCTCTTATCTGGCTCGATCTCATATCTTGCTCGGTCGCTTGCTCTCATGTCTGGCTCACTCACTCTCATATCTGGCTAGCTCGCTTGCTCTATTGTCTGGCTCACTCTCTTATCTGGCTCGCTCTCACATCTGGCTCGCTCGCTTGCTCTCTTGTCTGGCTCGCTCTCTTATCTTGCTCGCTCGCTCTCATATCTGGCTTGCTCGCTTGCTCTCATGTATGGCTCGCTCGCTCTCATATTTTGCTCGCTCAATTGCTCTCATGTTTGGCTCACTCGCTCTCAAATCAGGCTCGCTCACTTACTCTCTTGTCTTGCTCGCTCTCTTATCTGGCTCGCTCGCTCTCATATCTGGCTGGCTCGCTTGCTCTCATATCTGGCTCGCTCGCATATCTGGATCGCTCGCTTGCTCTCATACCTGGCTCACTCGCTTGCTTAATTGTCTGGCTCGCTCTCTTATCTGGCTCGCTCTCTCTCACATCTGGCTTGCTCGCTTGCTCTCATATCTGGCTCACTCGCTGCTCTCTTGTCTGGCTCACTCTCTTATCTGGCTCGCTCGCATATCTTGCTCGCTCGCTCTCACATCTGGCTCGCTCGCTTGCTCTCATATCTGGCTCACTCTCTTTTCGCTCTCTTATCTGGCACGCTCTCATATCTAGCTTGCTCGCTTGCTCTCATATCTGGCTCGCTCGCTTGCTCTCATATCTGGCTCGCTCGCTTGCTCTATTGTCTGGCTCGCTCTCTTATCTGGTTCACTCGCATATCTGGCTCGCTCGCTTGCTCTCATATCTGGCTCGCTCGCTTGCACTATTGTCTGGCTCGCTCTTTTATCTGGTTCACTCGCATATCTGGCTCACTCGCTCTCAAATCTGGCTGGCTCGCTTGCTCTCATATCTGGCTAGCTCGCTTGCTCTCTTGTCTTGCTCGCTCTCTTATCTGGCTCGCTCTCATATCTGGCTGGCTCGCTTGCTCTCATATCTGGCTCGCTCGCTTGCTCTCATATCTGTCTCGCTTGCTCTCATGTCTGGCTCGCTCGCATATCTGGCTCGCTCGCTTGCTCTCATATCTGGCTCGCTCGCTTGCTTAATTGCCTGGCTCGCTCTCTTATCTGCCTCGCTCTCTCTCACATCTGGCTCGCTCGCTGCTCTCTTGTCTGACTCGCTCTCTTATCTGGCTCGCTCGCATATCTTGCTCGCTCGCTCTAACATCTGGCTCACTCGCTTGCTCTCTTGTCTGGCTCGCTCTCTAATCTGTCTCGCTCTCACATCTGGCTTGCTCGCTTGCTCTCACATCTGGCTCGCTCGCTTGCACTATTGTCTGGCTCGCTCTTTTATCTGGTTCACTCGCATATCTGGCTCACTCGCTCTCAAATCTGGCTGGCTCGCTTGCTCTCATATCTGGCTAGCTCGCTTGCTCTCTTGTCTTGCTCGCTCTCTTATCTGGCTCGCTCTCATATCTGGCTGGCTCGCTTTCTCTCATATCTGGCTCGCTCGCTTGCTCTCATATCTGGCTCGCTTGCTCTCATGTCTGGCTCGCTCGCATATCTGGCTCGCTCGCTTGCTCTCATATCTGGCTCACTCGCTTGCTTAATTGCCTGGCTCGCTCTCTTATCTGCCTCGCTCTCTCTCACATCTGGCTCGCTCGCTGCTCTCTTGTCTGACTCGCTCTCTTATCTGGCTCGCTCGCATATCTTGCTCGCTCGCTCTAACATCTGGCTCACTCGCTTGCTCTCTTGTCTGGCTCGCTCTCTAATCTGTCTCGCTCTCACATCTGGCTTGCTCGCTTGCTCTCATATCTGGCTCGCTCGCTTGCTCTCTTGTTTGGCTCGCTCTCTTATCTGGCTTGCTCGCTAACATATCTGGCTCGCTGGCTTGCTCTCTTTTCTGGCTCACTCTCTTATCTGGCTCGCTCGCATATCTGGCTCGCTCGCTCTCACATCTGGCTCGCTCGCGTGCTCTCATATCTGGCTCGCTCGCTTGCTCTCTTGTCTGGCTCGCTCTCTTATCTGTCTCGCTCTCACATCTGGCTCGCTCGCTTGCTCTCATATCTGGCTCGCTCGCATGCTCTCTTGTCTGGCTCGCTCTCTTATCTGGCTTGTTCGCTCTCATATCTTGCTTGCTCGCTTGCTCTCATGTCTGGCTCGCTCGCTCGCATATCAGGCTCGCTCGCTTGCTCTCATATCTGGCTCGCTCGCTTGCTTAATTGCCTGGCTCGCTCTCTTATCTGCCTCGTTCTCTCTCACATCTGGCTCGCTCCCTTGCTCTCATATCTGGCTCGCTCGCTTGCTCTCTTGTCTAGCTCGCTCTCTTATCTGGCTTGCTTGCTAACATATCTGGCTCGCTTACTTGCTCTCTTTTCTGGCTTGCTCTCTTATCTGGCTCGCTCGCTCTCATATCTGGCTCGCTCGCTTGCTCTCATGTCTAGCTCGCTCGCTCTCATATCTGGCTCGCTCGCTTGCTCTCTTGTATGGTTCGCTCTCTTATCTGGCTCGCTCTCATATCTGGCTTGCTCGCTTGCTCTCATATCTGGCTCGCTCGCTTGCTCTCATATCTGGCTCGCTCGCTTGCTCTCTTGTCTGGCTCGCTCTCTTATCTGGCTCGATCTCATATCTTGCTCGGTCGCTTGCTCTCATGTCTGGCTCACTCACTCTCATATCTGGCTAGCTCGCTTGCTCTATTGTCTGGCTCGCTCTCTTATCTGGCTCGCTCTCACATCTGGCTCGCTCGCTTGCTCTCTTGTCTGGCTCGCTCTCTTATCTTTCTCGCTCGCTCTCATGTATGGCTCGCTCGCTCTCATATTTTGCTCGCTCAATTGCTCTCATGTTTGGCTCACTCGCTCTCAAATCAGGCTCGCTCACTTACTCTCTTGTCTTGCTCGCTCTCTTATCTGGCTCGCTCGCTCTCATATCTGGCTGGCTCGCTTGCTCTCATATCTGGCTCGCTCGCATATCTGGATCGCTCGCTTGCTCTCATACCTGGCTCACTCGCTTGCTTAATTGTCTGGCTCGCTCTCTTATCTGGCTCGCTCTCTCTCACATCTGGCTTGCTCGCTTGCTCTCATATCTGGCTCACTCGCTGCTCTCTTGTCTGGCTCACTCTCTTATCTGGCTCGCTCGCATATCTTGCTCGCTCGCTCTCACATCTGGCTCGCTCGCTTGCTCTCATATCTGGCTCACTCTCTTTTTGCTCTCTTATCTGGCACGCTCTCATATCTAGCTTGCTTGCTTGCTCTCATATCTGGCTCGCTCGCTTGCTCTCATATCTGGCTCGCTCGCTTGCTCTATTGTCTGGCTCGCTCTCTTATCTGGTTCACTCGCATATCTGGCTCGCACGCTTGCTCTCATATCTGGCTCGCTCGCTTGCACTATTGTCTGGCTCGCTCTTTTATCTGGTTCACTCGCATATCTGGCTCACTCGCTCTCAAATCTGGCTGGCTCGCTTGCTCTCATATCTGGCTAGCTCGCTTGCTCTCTTGTCTTGCTCGCTCTCTTATCTGGCTCGCTCTCATATCTGGCTGGCTCGCTTGCTCTCATATCTGGCTCGCTCGCTTGCTCTCATATCTGGCTCGCTTGCTCTCATGTCTGGCTCGCTCGCATATCTGGCTCGCTCGCTTGCTCTCATATCTGGCTCGCTCGCTTGCTTTATTGCCTGGCTCGCTCTCTTATCTGCCTCGCTCTCTCTCACATCTGGCTCGCTCGCTGCTCTCTTGTCTGACTCGCTCTCTTATCTGGCTCGCTCGCATATCTTGCTCGCTCGCTCTAACATCTGGCTCACTCGCTTGCTCTCTTGTCTGGCTCGCTCTCTAATCTGTCTCGCTCTCACATCTGGCTTGCTCGCTTGCTCTCACATCTGGGTCGCTCGCTTGCACTATTGTCTGGCTCGCTCTTTTATCTGGTTCACTCGCATATCTGGCTCACTCGCTCTCAAATCTGGCTGGCTCGCTTGCTCTCATATCTGGCTAGCTCGCTTGCTCTCTTGTCTTGCTCGCTCTCTTATCTGGCTCGCTCTCATATCTGGCTGGCTCGCTTTCTCTCATATCTGGCTCGCTCGCTTGCTCTCATATCTGGCTCGCTTGCTCTCATGTCTGGCTCGCTCGCATATCTGGCTCGCTCGCTTGCTCTCATATCTGGCTCACTCGCTTGCTTAATTGCCTGGCTCGCTCTCTTATCTGCCTCGCTCTCTCTCACATCTGGCTCGCTCGCTGCTCTCTTGTCTGACTCGCTCTCTTATCTGGCTCGCTCGCATATCTTGCTCGCTCGCTCTAACATCTGGCTCACTCGCTTGCTCTCTTGTCTGGCTCGCTCTCTAATCTGTCTCGCTCTCACATCTGGCTTGCTCGCTTGCTCTCATATCTGGCTCGCTCGCTTGCTCTCTTGTTTGGCTCGCTCTCTTATCTGGCTTGCTCGCTAACATATCTGGCTCGCTGGCTTGCTCTCTTGTCTGGCTCGCTCTCTTATCTGGCTCCCTCGCTTGCATAACTGGCTAGCTCGCTCTCATATCTGGCTCGTTCGCTTTCTCCCATATCTGGATCGCTCGCTCACATATCTGTCTCGCTCGCTTGCTCTCTTGTCTGGTTCTCTCTCTTATCTGGCTCGCTCTCATATCTGGCTTGCTCGCTTGCTCTCATATCTGTCTCGCTCGCTTGCTCTCATATCTGGCTCGCTCGCTTGCTCTCTTGTCTGGCTCGCTCTCTTATCTGGCTCCATCGCATATCTGGCTCGCTCGCATATCTGGCTCGCTCGCTCTCACATCTGATTTGCTCGCTTGTTCTCATATCTGGCTAGCTCGCTTGCTCTCTTGTCTGACTCACTCTCTTATCTGGCTCGCTCGCATATCTGGCTAGCTCGCTCTCATATCTGGCTCGCTCGCTTGCTCTCATATCTGTCTCGCTTGCTTGCTCTCAAATCTGGCTCGCTCGCTTGCTCTCTTGTCTGGCTCGCTCTCTTATTTGGCTCGCTCGCATATCTGACTCGCTCGCTCTCACATCTGGCTCGCTCGCTTGCTCTCATATCTGGCTCGCTCGCTTGCTCTCTTTTCTGGCTCACTCTCTTATCTGGCTCGCTCGCATATCTGGCTCGCTCGCTCTCACATCTGGCTCGCTCGCGTGCTCTCATATCTGGCTCGCTCGCTTGCTCCATTGTCTGGCTCGCTCTCTTATCTGTCTCGCTCTCACATCTGGCTCGCTCGCTTGCTCTCATATCTGGCTCGCTCGCATGCTCTCTTGTCTGGCTCGCTCTCTTATCTGGCTTGTTCGCTCTCATATCTTGCTTGCTCGCTTGCTCTCATGTCTGGCTCGCTCACTCTCATATCTGTCTAGCTCGCTTGCTCTCTTGTCTGGCTCGCTCTTTTATCTGGCTTGCTCTGACATCTGGCTCGCTCGCTTGCTCTCTTGTCTGGCTCGCTCTCTTATCTGGCTCGCTCACTCTCATATCTGGCTTGCTCGCTTGCTCTCATGTATTGCTCGCTCGCTCTCATGTATTGCTCGCTCACTTGCTCTCATGTCTGGCTCACTCGCTCTCATATCTGGCTCGCTTGCTTACTCTCTTGTCTGGCTCTCACTTAAATGGCTCGCTCGCTCATCTGGCTAGCTCGCTCTCATATGTGGCTCGCTCACTCTGATATCTCGCTTGCTCGCTTGCTCTCTTGTCTGGTTCGCTCTCTTATCTGGCTCGCTCTCATATCTGGCTTGCTCGCTTGCTCTCATATGTGTCTCGCTCGCTTGCTCTCTTGTCTGGCTCGCTCTCTTAACTGGCTCGCTCGCATATCTGGCTCGCTCACTCTCACCTCTGGCTCGCTCGCTTGCTCTCATGTCTGGCTCGCTCGCTTGCTCTATTGTCTGGCTCACTCTCTTATCTGGCTCGCTCTCACATCTGGCTCGCTCGCTTGCTCTCTTGTCTGGCTCGCTCTCTTATCTGGCTCGCTCTCATATCTGGCTCGCTCGCTTGCTCTCATGTCTGGCTCGCTCGCTCTCATATCTGGCTCGCTCGCTTGCTCTCTTGTCTGGCTCGCTCTCTTATATGGCTCGCTCGCATATCTGGCTCGCTCGCTCTCACATCTGGCTCTCTCGCTTGCTCTCTTGTCTGGCTCCCTCTCATCTGGCAAGCTTGCTCTAATATCTGGCTTGCTAGCTTGCTCTCTTGTCTGGCTCGCTCTCTTATTTGGCTCGCTCGCAAATCTGGCTCGCTCGCTCTCACATCTGGCTCGCTCGCTCTCATATCTGGCTGGCTCGCTTGCTCTCATATCTGGCTCGCTCGCATATCTGGATCGCTCGCTTGCTCTCATACCTGGCTCACTCGCTTGCTTAATTGTCTGGCTCGCTCTCTTATCTGGCTCGCTCTCTCTCACATCTGGCTTGCTCGCTTGCTCTCATATCTGGCTCACTCGCTGCTCTCTTGTCTGGCTCACTCTCTTATCTGGCTCGCTCGCATATCTTGCTCGCTCGCTCTCACATCTGGCTCGCTCGCTTGCTCTCATATCTGGCTCACTCTCTTTTCGCTCTCTTATCTGGCACGCTCTCATATCTAGCTTGCTCGCTTGCTCTCATATCTGGCTCGCTTGCTCTATTGTCTGGCTCGCTCTCTTATCTGGTTCACTCGCATATCTGGCTCGCTCGCTTGCTCTCATATCTGGCTCGCTCGCTTGCACTATTGTCTGGCTCGCTCTTTTATCTGGTTCACTCGCATATCTGGCTCACTCGCTCTCAAATCTGGCTGGCTCGCTTGCTCTCATATCTGGCTAGCTCGCTTGCTCTCTTGTCTTGCTCGCTCTCTTATCTGGCTCGCTCTCATATCTGGCTGGCTCGCTTGCTCTCATATCTGGCTCGCTCGCTTGCTCTCATATCTGGCTCGCTTGCTCTCATGTCTGGCTCGCTCGCATATCTGGCTCGCTCGCTTGCTCTCATATCTGGCTCGCTCGCTTGCTTAATTGCCTGGCTCGCTCTCTTATCTGCCTCGCTCTCTCTCACATCTGGCTCGCTCGCTGCTCTCTTGTCTGACTCGCTCTCTTATCTGGCTCGCTCGCATATCTTGCTCGCTCGCTCTAACATCTGGCTCACTCGCTTGCTCTCTTGTCTGGCTCGCTCTCTAATCTGTCTCGCTCTCACATCTGGCTTGCTCGCTTGCTCTCACATCTGGCTCGCTCGCTTGCACTATTGTCTGGCTCGCTCTTTTATCTGGTTCACTCGCATATCTGGCTCCCTCGCTCTCAAATCTGGCTGGCTCGCTTGCTCTCATATCTGGCTAGCTCGCTTGCTCTCTTGTCTTGCTCGCTCTCTTATCTGGCTCGCTCTCATATCTGGCTGGCTCGCTTGCTCTCATATCTGGCTCGCTCGCTTGCTCTCATATCTGGCTCGCTTGCTCTCATGTCTGGCTCGCTCGCATATCTGGCTCGCTAGCTTGCTCTCATATCTGGCTCACTCGCTTGCTTAATTGCCTGGCTCGCTCTCTTATCTGCCTCGCTCTCTCTCACATCTGGCTCGCTCGCTGCTCTCTTGTCTGACTCGCTCTCTTATCTGGCTCGCTCGCATATCTTGCTCGCTCGCTCTAACATCTGGCTCACTCGCTTGCTCTCTTGTCTGGCTCGCTCTCTAATCTGTCTCGCTCTCACATCTGGCTTGCTCGCTTGCTCTCATATCTGGCTCGCTCGCTTGCTCTCTTGTTTGGCTCGCTCTCTTATCTGGCTTGCTCGCTAACATATCTGGCTCGCTGGCTTGCTCTCTTGTCTGGCTCGCTCTCTTATCTGGCTCCCTCGCTTGCATAACTGGCTAGCTCGCTCTCATATCTGGCTCGTTCGCTTTCTCCCATATCTGGATCGCTCGCTCACATATCTGTCTCGCTCGCTTGCTCTCTTGTCTGGTTCTCTCTCTTATCTGGCTCGCTCTCATATCTGGCTTGCTTGCTTGCTCTCATATCTGTCTCGCTCGCTTGCTCTCATATCTGGCTCGCTCGCTTGCTCTCTTGTCTGGCTCGCTCTCTTATCTGGCTCCATCGCATATCTGGCTCGCTCGCATATCTGGCTCGCTCGCTCTCACATCTGATTTGCTCGCTTGTTCTCATATCTGGCTAGCTCGCTTGCTCTCTTGTCTGACTCACTCTCTTATCTGGCTCGCTCGCATATCTGGCTAGCTCGCTCTCATATCTGGCTCGCTCGCTTGCTCTCATATCTGTCTCGCTTGCTTGCTCTCAAATCTGGCTCGCTCGCTTGCTCTCTTGTCTGGCTCGCTCTCTTATTTGGCTCGCTCGCATATCTGGCTCGCTCGCTCTCACATCTGGCTCGCTCGCTTGCTCTCATATCTGGCTCGCTCGCTTGCTCTCTTTTCTGGCTCACTCTCTTATCTGGCTCGCTCGCATATCTGGCTCGCTCGCTCTCACATCTGGCTCGCTCGTGTGCTCTCATATCTGGCTCGCTCGCTTGCTCTCTTGTCTGGCTCGCTCTCTTATCTGTCTCGCTCTCACATCTGGCTCGCTCGCTTGCTCTCATATCTGGCTCGCTCGCATGCTCTCTTGTCTTGCTCGCTCTCTTATCTGGCTTGTTCGCTCTCATATCTTGCTCGCTCGCTTGCTCTCATGTCTGGCTCGCTCACTCTCATATCTGTCTAGCTCGCTTGCTCTCTTGTCTGGCTCGCTCTTTTATCTGGCTTGCTCTGACATCTGGCTCGCTCGCTTGCTCTCTTGTCTGGCTCGCTCTCTTATCTGGCTCGCTCACTCTCATATCTGGCTTGCTCGCTTGCTCTCATGTATTGCTCGCTCGCTCTCATGTATTGCTCGCTCACTTGCTCTCATGTCTGGCTCACTCGCTCTCATATCTGGCTCGCTCGCTTACTCTCTTGTCTGGCTCTCTCACTTAAATGGCTCGCTCGCTCATCTGGCTAGCTCGCTCTCATATGTGGCTCGCTCACTCTGATATCTCGCTTGCTCGCTTGCTCTCTTGTCTGGTTCGCTCTCTTATCTGGCTCGCTCTCATATCTGGCTTGCTCGCTTGCTCTCATATCTGGCTCGCTCGCTTGCTCTCATATGTGTCTCGCTCGCTTGCTCTCTTGTCTGGCTCGCTCTCTTAACTGGCTCGCTCGCATATCTGGCTCGCTCACTCTCACCTCTTGCTCGCTCGCTTGCTCTCATGTCTGGCTCGCTCGCTTGCTCTATTGTCTGGCTCACTCTCTTATCTGGCTCGCTCTCACATCTGGCTCGCTCGCTTGGTCTCTTGTCTGGCTCGCTCTCTTATCTGGCTCGCTCGCTCTCATATCTGGCTCGCTCGCTTGCTCTCATGTCTGGCTCGCTCGCTCTCATATCTGGCTCGCTCGCTTGCTCTCTTGTCTGGCTCGCTCTCTTATATGGCTCGCTCGCATATCTGGCTCGCTCGCTCTCACATCTGGCTCTCTCGCTTGCTCTCTTGTCTGGCTCCCTCTCATCTGGCAAGCTTGCTCTAATATCTGGCTTGCTAGCTTGCTCTCTTGTCTGGCTCGCTCTCTTATTTGGCTCGCTCGCAAATCTGGCTCGCTCGCTCTCACATCTGGCTCGCTCGCTCTCATATCTGGCTGGCTCGCTTGCTCTCATATCTGGCTCGCTCGCATATCTGGATCGCTCGCTTGCTCTCATACCTGGCTCACTCGCTTGCTTAATTGTCTGGCTCGCTCTCTTATCTGGCTCGCTCTCTCTCACATCTGGCTTGCTCGCTTGCTCTCATATCTGGCTCACTCGCTGCTCTCTTGTCTGGGTCACTCTCTTATCTGGCTTGCTCGCATATCTTGCTCGCTCGCTCTCACATCTGGCTCGCTCGCTTGCTCTCATATCTGGCTCACTCTCTTTTCGCTCTCTTATCTGGCACGCTCTCATATCTAGCTTGCTCGCTTGCTCTCATATCTGGCTCGCTCGCTTGCTCTCATATCTGGCTCGCTCGCTTGCTCTATTGTCTGGCTCGCTCTCTTATCTGGTTCACTCGCATATCTGGCTCGCTCGCTTGCTCTCATATCTGGCTCGCTCGCTTGCACTATTGTCTGGCTCGCTCTTTTATCTGGTTCACTCGCATATCTGGCTCACTCGCTCTCAAATCTGGCTGGCTCGCTTGCTCTCATATCTGGCTAGCTCGCTTGCTCTCTTGTCTTGCTCGCTCTCTTATCTGGCTCGCTCTCATATCTGGCTGGCTCGCTTGCTCTCATATCTGGCTCGCTCGCTTGCTCTCATATCTGGCTCGCTTGCTCTCATGTCTGGCTCGCTCGCATATCTGGCTCGCTCGCTTGCTCTCATATCTGGCTCGCTCGCTTGCTTAATTGCCTGGCTCGCTCTCTTATCTGCCTCGCTCTCTCTCACATCTGGCTCGCTCGCTGCTCTCTTGTCTGACTCGCTCTCTTATCTGGCTCGCTCGCATATCTTGCTCGCTCGCTCTAACATCTGGCTCACTCGCTTGCTCTCTTGTCTGGCTCGCTCTCTAATCTGTCTCGCTCTCACATCTGGCTTGCTCGCTTGCTCTCACATCTGGCTCGCTCGCTTGCACTATTGTCTGGCTCGCTCTTTTATCTGGTTCACTCGCATATCTGGCTCCCTCGCTCTCAAATCTGGCTGGCTCGCTTGCTCTCATATCTGGCTAGCTCGCTTGCTCTCTTGTCTTGCTCGCTCTCTTATCTGGCTCGCTCTCATATCTGGCTGGCTCGCTTTCTCTCATATCTGGCTCGCTCTCTTGCTCTCATATCTGGCTCGCTTGCTCTCATGTCTGGCTCGCTCGCATATCTGGCTCGCTCGCTTGCTCTCATATCTGGCTCACTCGCTTGCTTAATTGCCTGGCTCGCTCTCTTATCTGCCTCGCTCTCTCTCACATCTGGCTCGCTCGCTGCTCTCTTGTCTGACTCGCTCTCTTATCTGGCTCGCTCGCATATCTTGCTCGCTCGCTCTAACATCTGGCTCACTCGCTTGCTCTCTTGTCTGGCTCGCTCTCTAATCTGTCTCGCTCTCACATCTGGCTTGCTCGCTTGCTCTCACATCTGGCTCGCTCGCTTGCACTATTGTCTGGCTCGCTCTTTTATCTGGTTCACTCGCATATCTGGCTCACTCGCTCTCAAATCTGGCTGGCTCGCTTGCTCTCATATCTGGCTAGCTCGCTTGCTCTCTTGTCTTGCTCGCTCTCTTATCTGGCTCGCTCTCATATCTGGCTGGCTCGCTTTCTCTCATATCTGGCTCGCTCGCTTGCTCTCATATCTGGCTCGCTTGCTCTCATGTCTGGCTCGCTCGCATATCTGGCTCGCTCGCTTGCTCTCATATCTGGCTCACTCGCTTGCTTAATTGCCTGGCTCGCTCTCTTATCTGCCTCGCTCTCTCTCACATCTGGCTCGCTCGCTGCTCTCTTGTCTGACTCGCTCTCTTATCTGGCTCGCTCGCATATCTTGCTCGCTCGCTCTAACATCTGGCTCACTCGCTTGCTCTCTTGTCTGGCTCGCTCTCTAATCTGTCTCGCTCTCACATCTGGCTTGCTCGCTTGCTCTCATATCTGGCTCGCTCGCTTGCTCTCTTGTTTGGCTCGCTCTCTTATCTGGCTTGCTCGCTAACATATCTGGCTCGCTGGCTTGCTCTCTTTTCTGGCTCACTCTCTTATCTGGCTCGCTCGCATATCTGGCTCGCTCGCTCTCACATCTGGCTCGCTCGCGTGCTCTCATATCTGGCTCGCTCGCTTGCTCTCTTGTCTGGCTCGCTCTCTTATCTGTCTCGCTCTCACATCTGGCTCGCTCGCTTGCTCTCATATCTGGCTCGCTCGCATGCTCTCTTGTCTGGCTCGCTCTCTTATCTGGCTTGTTCGCTCTCATATCTTGCTTGCTCGCTTGCTCTCATGTCTGGCTCGCTCGCTCGCATATCAGGCTCGCTCGCTTGCTCTCATATCTGGCTCGCTCGCTTGCTTAATTGCCTGGCTCGCTCTCTTATCTGCCTCGTTCTCTCTCACATCTGGCTCGCTCCCTTGCTCTCATATCTGGCTCGCTCGCTTGCTCTCTTGTCTAGCTCGCTCTCTTATCTGGCTTGCTTGCTAACATATCTGGCTCGCTTACTTGCTCTCTTTTCTGGCTTGCTCTCTTATCTGGCTCGCTCGCTCTCATATCTGGCTCGCTCGCTTGCTCTCATGTCTAGCTCGCTCGCTCTCATATCTGGCTCGCTCGCTTGCTCTCTTGTATGGTTCGCTCTCTTATCTGGCTCGCTCTCATATCTGGCTTGCTCGCTTGCTCTCATATCTGGCTCGCTCGCTTGCTCTCATATCTGGCTCGCTCGCTTGCTCTCTTGTCTGGCTCGCTCTCTTATCTGGCTCGATCTCATATCTTGCTCGGTCGCTTGCTCTCATGTCTGGCTCACTCACTCTCATATCTGGCTAGCTCGCTTGCTCTATTGTCTGGCTCGCTCTCTTATCTGGCTCGCTCTCACATCTGGCTCGCTCGCTTGCTCTCTTGTCTGGCTCGCTCTCTTATCTTTCTCGCTCGCTCTCATGTATGGCTCGCTCGCTCTCATATTTTGCTCGCTCAATTGCTCTCATGTTTGGCTCACTCGCTCTCAAATCAGGCTCGCTCACTTACTCTCTTGTCTTGCTCGCTCTCTTATCTGGCTCGCTCGCTCTCATATCTGGCTGGCTCGCTTGCTCTCATATCTGGCTCGCTCGCATATCTGGATCGCTCGCTTGCTCTCATACCTGGCTCACTCGCTTGCTTAATTGTCTGGCTCGCTCTCTTATCTGGCTCGCTCTCTCTCACATCTGGCTTGCTCGCTTGCTCTCATATCTGGCTCACTCGCTGCTCTCTTGTCTGGCTCACTCTCTTATCTGGCTCGCTCGCATATCTTGCTCGCTCGCTCTCACATCTGGCTCGCTCGCTTGCTCTCATATCTGGCTCACTCTCTTTTTGCTCTCTTATCTGGCACGCTCTCATATCTAGCTTGCTTGCTTGCTCTCATATCTGGCTCGCTCGCTTGCTCTCATATCTGGCTCGCTCGCTTGCTCTATTGTCTGGCTCGCTCTCTTATCTGGTTCACTCGCATATCTGGCTCGCTCGCTTGCTCTCATATCTGGCTCGCTCGCTTGCACTATTGTCTGGCTCGCTCTTTTATCTGGTTCACTCGCATATCTGGCTCACTCGCTCTCAAATCTGGCTGGCTCGCTTGCTCTCATATCTGGCTAGCTCGCTTGCTCTCTTGTCTTGCTCGCTCTCTTATCTGGCTCGCTCTCATATCTGGCTGGCTCGCTTGCTCTCATATCTGGCTCGCTCGCTTGCTCTCATATCTGGCTCGCTTGCTCTCATGTCTGGCTCGCTCGCATATCTGGCTCGCTCGCTTGCTCTCATATCTGGCTCGCTCGCTTGCTTTATTGCCTGGCTCGCTCTCTTATCTGCCTCGCTCTCTCTCACATCTGGCTCGCTCGCTGCTCTCTTGTCTGACTCGCTCTCTTATCTGGCTCGCTCGCATATCTTGCTCGCTCGCTCTAACATCTGGCTCACTCGCTTGCTCTCTTGTCTGGCTCGCTCTCTAATCTGTCTCGCTCTCACATCTGGCTTGCTCGCTTGCTCTCACATCTGGCTCGCTCGCTTGCACTATTGTCTGGCTCGCTCTTTTATCTGGTTCACTCGCATATCTGGCTCACTCGCTCTCAAATCTGGCTGGCTCGCTTGCTCTCATATCTGGCTAGCTCGCTTGCTCTCTTGTCTTGCTCGCTCTCTTATCTGGCTCGCTCTCATATCTGGCTGGCTCGCTTTCTCTCATATCTGGCTCGCTCGCTTGCTCTCATATCTGGCTCGCTTGCTCTCATGTCTGGCTCGCTCGCATATCTGGCTCGCTCGCTTGCTCTCATATCTGGCTCACTCGCTTGCTTAATTGCCTGGCTCGCTCTCTTATCTGCCTCGCTCTCTCTCACATCTGGCTCGCTCGCTGCTCTCTTGTCTGACTCGCTCTCTTATCTGGCTCGCTCGCATATCTTGCTCGCTCGCTCTAACATCTGGCTCACTCGCTTGCTCTCTTGTCTGGCTCGCTCTCTAATCTGTCTCGCTCTCACATCTGGCTTGCTCGCTTGCTCTCATATCTGGCTCGCTCGCTTGCTCTCTTGTTTGGCTCGCTCTCTTATCTGGCTTGTTCGCTAACATATCTGGCTCGCTGGCTTGCTCTCTTGTCTGGCTCGCTCTCTTATCTGGCTCCCTCGCTTGCATAACTGGCTAGCTCGCTCTCATATCTGGCTCGTTCGCTTTCTCCCATATCTGGATCGCTCGCTCACATATCTGTCTCGCTCGCTTGCTCTCTTGTCTGGTTCTCTCTCTTATCTGGCTCGCTCTCATATCTGGCTTGCTCGCTTGCTCTCATATCTGTCTCGCTCGCTTGCTCTCATATCTGGCTCGCTCGCTTGCTCTCCTGTCTGGCTCGCTCTCTTATCTGGCTCCATCGCATATCTGGCTCGCTCGCATATCTGGCTCGCTCGCTCTCACATCTGATTTGCTCGCTTGTTCTCATATCTGGCTAGCTCGCTTGCTCTCTTGTCTGACTCACTCTCTTATCTGGCTCGCTCGCATATCTGGCTAGCTCGCTCTCATATCTGGCTCGCTCGCTTGCTCTCATATCTGTCTCGCTTGCTTGCTCTCAAATCTGGCTCGCTCGCTTGCTCTCTTGTCTGGCTCGCTCTCTTATTTGGCTCGCTCGCATATCTGACTCGCTCGCTCTCACATCTGGCTCGCTCGCTTGCTCTCATATCTGGCTCGCTCGCTTGCTCTCTTTTCTGGCTCACTCTCTTATCTGGCTCGCTCGCATATCTGGCTCGCTCGCTCTCACATCTGGCTCGCTCGCGTGCTCTCATATCTGGCTCGCTCGCTTGCTCCATTGTCTGGCTCGCTCTCTTATCTGTCTCGCTCTCACATCTGGCTCGCTCGCTTGCTCTCATATCTGGCTCGCTCGCATGCTCTCTTGTCTGGCTCGCTCTCTTATCTGGCTTGTTCGCTCTCATATCTTGCTTGCTCGCTTGCTCTCATGTCTGGCTCGCTCACTCTCATATCTGTCTAGCTCGCTTGCTCTCTTGTCTGGCTCGCTCTTTTATCTGGCTTGCTCTGACATCTGGCTCGCTCGCTTGCTCTCTTGTCTGGCTCGCTCTCTTATCTGGCTCGCTCACTCTCATATCTGGCTTGCTCGCTTGCTCTCATGTATTGCTCGCTCGCTCTCATGTATTGCTCGCTCACTTGCTCTCATGTCTGGCTCACTCGCTCTCATATCTGGCTCGCTTGCTTACTCTCTTGTCTGGCTCTCACTTAAATGGCTCGCTCGCTCATCTGGCTAGCTCGCTCTCATATGTGGCTCGCTCACTCTGATATCTCGCTTGCTCGCTTGCTCTCTTGTCTGGTTCGCTCTCTTATCTGGCTCGCTCTCATATCTGGCTTGCTCGCTTGCTCTCATATGTGTCTCGCTCGCTTGCTCTCTTGTCTGGCTCGCTCTCTTAACTGGCTCGCTCGCATATCTGGCTCGCTCACTCTCACCTCTGGCTCGCTCGCTTGCTCTCATGTCTGGCTCGCTCGCTTGCTCTATTGTCTGGCTCACTCTCTTATCTGGCTCGCTCTCACATCTGGCTCGCTCGCTTGCTCTCTTGTCTGGCTCGCTCTCTTATCTGGCTCGCTCTCATATCTGGCTCGCTCGCTTGCTCTCATGTCTGGCTCGCTCGCTCTCATATCTGGCTCGCTCGCTTGCTCTCTTGTCTGGCTCGCTCTCTTATATGGCTCGCTCGCATATCTGGCTCGCTCGCTCTCACATCTGGCTCTCTCGCTTGCTCTCTTGTCTGGCTCCCTCTCATCTGGCAAGCTTGCTCTAATATCTGGCTTGCTAGCTTGCTCTCTTGTCTGGCTCGCTCTCTTATTTGGCTCGCTCGCAAATCTGGCTCGCTCGCTCTCACATCTGGCTCGCTCGCTCTCATATCTGGCTGGCTCGCTTGCTCTCATATCTGGCTCGCTCGCATATCTGGATCGCTCGCTTGCTCTCATACCTGGCTCACTCGCTTGCTTAATTGTCTGGCTCGCTCTCTTATCTGGCTCGCTCTCTCTCACATCTGGCTTGCTCGCTTGCTCTCATATCTGGCTCACTCGCTGCTCTCTTGTCTGGCTCACTCTCTTATCTGGCTCGCTCGCATATCTTGCTCGCTCGCTCTCACATCTGGCTCGCTCGCTTGCTCTCATATCTGGCTCACTCTCTTTTCGCTCTCTTATCTGGCACGCTCTCATATCTAGCTTGCTCGCTTGCTCTCATATCTGGCTCGCTTGCTCTATTGTCTGGCTCGCTCTCTTATCTGGTTCACTCGCATATCTGGCTCGCTCGCTTGCTCTCATATCTGGCTCGCTCGCTTGCACTATTGTCTGGCTCGCTCTTTTATCTGGTTCACTCGCATATCTGGCTCACTCGCTCTCAAATCTGGCTGGCTCGCTTGCTCTCATATCTGGCTAGCTCGCTTGCTCTCTTGTCTTGCTCGCTCTCTTATCTGGCTCGCTCTCATATCTGGCTGGCTCGCTTGCTCTCATATCTGGCTCGCTCGCTTGCTCTCATATCTGGCTCGCTTGCTCTCATGTCTGGCTCGCTCGCATATCTGGCTCGCTCGCTTGCTCTCATATCTGGCTCGCTCGCTTGCTTAATTGCCTGGCTCGCTCTCTTATCTGCCTCGCTCTCTCTCACATCTGGCTCGCTCGCTGCTCTCTTGTCTGACTCGCTCTCTTATCTGGCTCGCTCGCATATCTTGCTCGCTCGCTCTAACATCTGGCTCACTCGCTTGCTCTCTTGTCTGGCTCGCTCTCTAATCTGTCTCGCTCTCACATCTGGCTTGCTCGCTTGCTCTCACATCTGGCTCGCTCGCTTGCACTATTGTCTGGCTCGCTCTTTTATCTGGTTCACTCGCATATCTGGCTCCCTCGCTCTCAAATCTGGCTGGCTCGCTTGCTCTCATATCTGGCTAGCTCGCTTGCTCTCTTGTCTTGCTCGCTCTCTTATCTGGCTCGCTCTCATATCTGGCTGGCTCGCTTGCTCTCATATCTGGCTCGCTCGCTTGCTCTCATATCTGGCTCGCTTGCTCTCATGTCTGGCTCGCTCGCATATCTGGCTCGCTAGCTTGCTCTCATATCTGGCTCACTCGCTTGCTTAATTGCCTGGCTCGCTCTCTTATCTGCCTCGCTCTCTCTCACATCTGGCTCGCTCGCTGCTCTCTTGTCTGACTCGCTCTCTTATCTGGCTCGCTCGCATATCTTGCTCGCTCGCTCTAACATCTGGCTCACTCGCTTGCTCTCTTGTCTGGCTCGCTCTCTAATCTGTCTCGCTCTCACATCTGGCTTGCTCGCTTGCTCTCATATCTGGCTCGCTCGCTTGCTCTCTTGTTTGGCTCGCTCTCTTATCTGGCTTGCTCGCTAACATATCTGGCTCGCTGGCTTGCTCTCTTGTCTGGCTCGCTCTCTTATCTGGCTCCCTCGCTTGCATAACTGGCTAGCTCGCTCTCATATCTGGCTCGTTCGCTTTCTCCCATATCTGGATCGCTCGCTCACATATCTGTCTCGCTCGCTTGCTCTCTTGTCTGGTTCTCTCTCTTATCTGGCTCGCTCTCATATCTGGCTTGCTTGCTTGCTCTCATATCTGTCTCGCTCGCTTGCTCTCATATCTGGCTCGCTCGCTTGCTCTCTTGTCTGGCTCGCTCTCTTATCTGGCTCCATCGCATATCTGGCTCGCTCGCATATCTGGCTCGCTCGCTCTCACATCTGATTTGCTCGCTTGTTCTCATATCTGGCTAGCTCGCTTGCTCTCTTGTCTGACTCACTCTCTTATCTGGCTCGCTCGCATATCTGGCTAGCTCGCTCTCATATCTGGCTCGCTCGCTTGCTCTCATATCTGTCTCGCTTGCTTGCTCTCAAATCTGGCTCGCTCGCTTGCTCTCTTGTCTGGCTCGCTCTCTTATTTGGCTCGCTCGCATATCTGGCTCGCTCGCTCTCACATCTGGCTCGCTCGCTTGCTCTCATATCTGGCTCGCTCGCTTGCTCTCTTTTCTGGCTCACTCTCTTATCTGGCTCGCTCGCATATCTGGCTCGCTCGCTCTCACATCTGGCTCGCTCGTGTGCTCTCATATCTGGCTCGCTCGCTTGCTCTCTTGTCTGGCTCGCTCTCTTATCTGTCTCGCTCTCACATCTGGCTCGCTCGCTTGCTCTCATATCTGGCTCGCTCGCATGCTCTCTTGTCTTGCTCGCTCTCTTATCTGGCTTGTTCGCTCTCATATCTTGCTCGCTCGCTTGCTCTCATGTCTGGCTCGCTCACTCTCATATCTGTCTAGCTCGCTTGCTCTCTTGTCTGGCTCGCTCTTTTATCTGGCTTGCTCTGACATCTGGCTCGCTCGCTTGCTCTCTTGTCTGGCTCGCTCTCTTATCTGGCTCGCTCACTCTCATATCTGGCTTGCTCGCTTGCTCTCATGTATTGCTCGCTCGCTCTCATGTATTGCTCGCTCACTTGCTCTCATGTCTGGCTCACTCGCTCTCATATCTGGCTCGCTCGCTTACTCTCTTGTCTGGCTCTCTCACTTAAATGGCTCGCTCGCTCATCTGGCTAGCTCGCTCTCATATGTGGCTCGCTCACTCTGATATCTCGCTTGCTCGCTTGCTCTCTTGTCTGGTTCGCTCTCTTATCTGGCTCGCTCTCATATCTGGCTTGCTCGCTTGCTCTCATATCTGGCTCGCTCGCTTGCTCTCATATGTGTCTCGCTCGCTTGCTCTCTTGTCTGGCTCGCTCTCTTAACTGGCTCGCTCGCATATCTGGCTCGCTCACTCTCACCTCTTGCTCGCTCGCTTGCTCTCATGTCTGGCTCGCTCGCTTGCTCTATTGTCTGGCTCACTCTCTTATCTGGCTCGCTCTCACATCTGGCTCGCTCGCTTGGTCTCTTGTCTGGCTCGCTCTCTTATCTGGCTCGCTCGCTCTCATATCTGGCTCGCTCGCTTGCTCTCATGTCTGGCTCGCTCGCTCTCATATCTGGCTCGCTCGCTTGCTCTCTTGTCTGGCTCGCTCTCTTATATGGCTCGCTCGCATATCTGGCTCGCTCGCTCTCACATCTGGCTCTCTCGCTTGCTCTCTTGTCTGGCTCCCTCTCATCTGGCAAGCTTGCTCTAATATCTGGCTTGCTAGCTTGCTCTCTTGTCTGGCTCGCTCTCTTATTTGGCTCGCTCGCAAATCTGGCTCGCTCGCTCTCACATCTGGCTCGCTCGCTCTCATATCTGGCTGGCTCGCTTGCTCTCATATCTGGCTCGCTCGCATATCTGGATCGCTCGCTTGCTCTCATACCTGGCTCACTCGCTTGCTTAATTGTCTGGCTCGCTCTCTTATCTGGCTCGCTCTCTCTCACATCTGGCTTGCTCGCTTGCTCTCATATCTGGCTCACTCGCTGCTCTCTTGTCTGGGTCACTCTCTTATCTGGCTCGCTCGCATATCTTGCTCGCTCGCTCTCACATCTGGCTCGCTCGCTTGCTCTCATATCTGGCTCACTCTCTTTTCGCTCTCTTATCTGGCACGCTCTCATATCTAGCTTGCTCGCTTGCTCTCATATCTGGCTCGCTCGCTTGCTCTCATATCTGGCTCGCTCGCTTGCTCTATTGTCTGGCTCGCTCTCTTATCTGGTTCACTCGAATATCTGGCTCGCTCGCTTGCTCTCATATCTGGCTCGCTCGCTTGCACTATTGTCTGGCTCGCTCTTTTATCTGGTTCACTCGCATATCTGGCTCACTCGCTCTCAAATCTGGCTGGCTCGCTTGCTCTCATATCTGGCTAGCTCGCTTGCTCTCTTGTCTTGCTCGCTCTCTTATCTGGCTCGCTCTCATATCTGGCTGGCTCGCTTGCTCTCATATCTGGCTCGCTCGCTTGCTCTCATATCTGGCTCGCTTGCTCTCATGTCTGGCTCGCTCGCATATCTGGCTCGCTCGCTTGCTCTCATATCTGGCTCGCTCGCTTGCTTAATTGCCTGGCTCGCTCTCTTATCTGCCTCGCTCTCTCTCACATCTGGCTCGCTCGCTGCTCTCTTGTCTGACTCGCTCTCTTATCTGGCTCGCTCGCATATCTTGCTCGCTCGCTCTAACATCTGGCTCACTCGCTTGCTCTCTTGTCTGGCTCGCTCTCTAATCTGTCTCGCTCTCACATCTGGCTTGCTCGCTTGCTCTCACATCTGGCTCGCTCGCTTGCACTATTGTCTGGCTCGCTCTTTTATCTGGTTCACTCGCATATCTGGCTCCCTCGCTCTCAAATCTGGCTGGCTCGCTTGCTCTCATATCTGGCTAGCTCGCTTGCTCTCTTGTCTTGCTCGCTCTCTTATCTGGCTCGCTCTCATATCTGGCTGGCTCGCTTTCTCTCATATCTGGCTCGCTCTCTTGCTCTCATATCTGGCTCGCTTGCTCTCATGTCTGGCTCGCTCGCATATCTGGCTCGCTCGCTTGCTCTCATATCTGGCTCACTCGCTTGCTTAATTGCCTGGCTCGCTCTCTTATCTGCCTCGCTCTCTCTCACATCTGGCTCGCTCGCTGCTCTCTTGTCTGACTCGCTCTCTTATCTGGCTCGCTCGCATATCTTGCTCGCTCGCTCTAACATCTGGCTCACTCGCTTGCTCTCTTGTCTGGCTCGCTCTCTAATCTGTCTCGCTCTCACATCTGGCTTGCTCGCTTGCTCTCATATCTGGCTCGCTCGCTTGCTCTCTTGTTTGGCTCGCTCTCTTATCTGGCTTGCTCGCTAACATATCTGGCTCGCTGGCTTGCTCTCTTGTCTGGCTCGCTCTCTTATCTGGCTCCCTCGCTTGCATAACTGGCTAGCTCGCTCTCATATCTGGCTCGTTCGCTTTCTCCCATATCTGGATCGCTCGCTCACATATCTGTCTCGCTCGCTTGCTCTCTTGTCTGGTTCTCTCTCTTATCTGGCTCGCTCTCATATCTGGCTTGCTCGCTTGCTCTCATATCTGTCTCGCTCGCTTGCTCTCATATCTGGCTCGCTCGCTTGCTCTCTTGTCTGGCTCGCTCTCTTATCTGGCTCCATCGCATATCTGGCTCGCTCGCATATCTGGCTCGCTCGCTCTCACATCTGATTTGCTCGCTTGTTCTCATATCTGGCTAGCTCGCTTGCTCTCTTGTCTGACTCACTCTCTTATCTGGCTCGCTCGCATATCTGGCTAGCTCGCTCTCATATCTGGCTCGCTCGCTTGCTCTCATATCTGTCTCGCTTGCTTGCTCTCAAATCTGGCTCGCTCGCTTGCTCTCTTGTCTGGCTCGCTCTCTTATTTGGCTCGCTCGCATATCTGGCTCGCTCGCTCTCACATCTGGCTCGCTCGCTTGCTCTCATATCTGGCTCGCTCGCTTGCTCTCTTTTCTGGTTCACTCTCTTATCTGGCTCGCTCGCATATCTGGCTCGCTCGCTCTCACATCTGGCTCGCTCGCGTGCTCTCATATCTGGCTCGCTCGCTTGCTCTCTTGTCTGGCTCGCTCTCTTATCTGTCTCGCTCTCACATCTGGCTCGCTCGCTTGCTCTCATATCTGGCTCGCTCGCATGCTCTCTTGTCTGGCTCGCTCTCTTATCTGGCTTGTTCGCTCTCATATCTTGCTTGCTCGCTTGCTCTCATGTCTGGCTCGCTCACTCTCATATCTGTCTAGCTCGCTTGCTCTCTTGTCTGGCTCGCTCTTTTATCTGGCTTGCTCTGACATCTGGCTCGCTCGCTTGCTCTCTTGTCTGGCTCGCTCTCTTATCTGGCTCGCTCACTCTCATATCTGGCTTGCTCGCTTGCTCTCATGTATTGCTCGCTCGCTCTCATGTATTGCTCGCTCACTTGCTCTCATGTCTGGCTCACTCGCTCTCATATCTGGCTCGCTCGCTTACTCTCTTGTCTGGCTCTCTCACTTAAATGGCTCGCTCGCTCATTTGGCTAGCTCGCTCTCATATGTGGCTCGCTCACTCTGATATCTCGCTTGCTCGCTTGCTCTCTTGTCTGGTTCGCTCTCTTATCTGGCTCGCTCTCATATCTGGCTTGCTCGCTTGCTCTCATATCTGGCTCGCTCGCTTGCTCTCATATGTGTCTCGCTCGCTTGCTCTCTTGTCTGACTCGCTCTCTTAACTGGCTCGCTCGCATATCTGGCTCGCTCACTCTCACCTCTGGCTCGCTCGCTTGCTCTCATGTCTGGCTCGCTCGCTTGCTCTATTGTATGGCTCACTCTCTTATCTGGCTCGCTCTCACATCTGGCTCGCTCGCTTGCTCTCTTGTCTGGCTCGCTCTCTTATCTGGCTCGCTCGCTCTCATATCTGGCTCGCTCGCTTGCTCTCATGTCTGGCTCGCTCGCTCTCATATCTGGCTCGCTCGCTTGCTCTCTTGTCTGGCTCGCTCTCTTATATGGCTCGCTCGCATATCTGGCTCGCTCGCTCTCACATCTGGCTCTCTCGCTTGCTCTCTTGTCTGGCTCCCTCTCATCTGGCAAGCTTGCTCTAATATCTGGCTTGCTAGCTTGCTCTCTTGTCTGGCTCGCTCTCTTATTTGGCTCGCTCGCAAATCTGGCTCGCTCGCTCTCACATCTGGCTCGCTCGCTCTCATATCTGGCTGGCTCGCTTGCTCTCATATCTGGCTCGCTCGCATATCTGGATCGCTCGCTTGCTCTCATACCTGGCTCACTCGCTTGCTTAATTGTCTGGCTCGCTCTCTTATCTGGCTCGCTCTCTCTCACATCTGGCTTGCTCGCTTGCTCTCATATCTGGCTCACTCGCTGCTCTCTTGTCTGGCTCACTCTCTTATCTGGCTCGCTCGCATATCTTGCTCGCTCGCTCTCACATCTGGCTCGCTCGCTTGCTCTCATATCTGGCTCACTCTCTTTTCGCTCTCTTATCTGGCACGCTCTCATATCTAGCTTGCTCGCTTGCTCTCATATCTGGCTCGCTCGCTTGCTCTCATATCTGGCTCGCTCGCTTGCTCTATTGTCTGGCTCGCTCTCTTATCTGGTTCACTCGCATATCTGGCTCGCTCGCTTGCTCTCATATCTGGCTCGCTCGCTTGCACTATTGTCTGGCTCGCTCTTTTATCTGGTTCACTCGCATATCTGGCTCACTCGCTCTCAAATCTGGCTGGCTCGCTTGCTCTCATATCTGGCTAGCTCGCTTGCTCTCTTGTCTTGCTCGCTCTCTTATCTGGCTCGCTCTCATATCTGGCTGGCTCGCTTGCTCTCATATCTGGCTCGCTCGCTTGCTCTCATATCTGGCTCGCTTGCTCTCATGTCTGGCTCGCTCGCATATCTGGCTCGCTCGCTTGCTCTCATATCTGGCCCGCTCGCTTGCTTAATTGCCTGGCTCGCTCTCTTATCTGCCTCGCTCTCTCTCACATCTGGCTCGCTCGCTGCTCTCTTGTCTGACTCGCTCTCTTATCTGGCTCGCTCGCATATCTTGCTCGCTCGCTCTAACATCTGGCTCACTCGCTTGCTCTCTTGTCTGGCTCGCTCTCTAATCTGTCTCGCTCTCACATCTGGCTTGCTCGCTTGCTCTCACATCTGGCTCGCTCGCTTGCACTATTGTCTGGCTCGCTCTTTTATCTGGTTCACTCGCATATCTGGCTCCCTCGCTCTCAAATCTGGCTGGCTCGCTTGCTCTCATATCTGGCTAGCTCGCTTGCTCTCTTGTCTTGCTCGCTCTCTTATCTGGCTCGCTCTCATATCTGGCTGGCTCGCTTGCTCTCATATCTGGCTCGCTCGCTTGCTCTCATATCTGGCTCGCTTGCTCTCATGTCTGGCTCGCTCGCATATCTGGCTCGCTCGCTTGCTCTCATATCTGGCTCACTCGCTTGCTTAATTGCCTGGCTCGCTCTCTTATCTGCCTCGCTCTCTCTCACATCTGGCTCGCTCGCTGCTCTCTTGTCTGACTCGCTCTCTTATCTGGCTCGCTCGCATATCTTGCTCGCTCGCTCTAACATCTGGCTCACTCGCTTGCTCTCTTGTCTGGCTCGCTCTCTAATCTGTCTCGCTCTCACATCTGGCTTGCTCGCTTGCTCTCATATCTGGCTCGCTCGCTTGCTCTCTTGTTTGGCTCGCTCTCTTATCTGGCTTGCTCGCTAACATATCTGGCTCGCTGGCTTGCTCTCTTGTCTGGCTCGCTCTCTTATCTGGCTCCCTCGCTTGCATAACTGGCTAGCTCGCTCTCATATCTGGCTCGTTCGCTTTCTCCCATATCTGGATCGCTCGCTCACATATCTGTCTCGCTCGCTTGCTCTCTTGTCTGGTTCTCTCTCTTATCTGGCTCGCTCTCATATCTGGCTTGCTCGCTTGCTCTCATATCTGTCTCGCTCGCTTGCTCTCATATCTGGCTCGCTCGCTTGCTCTCTTGTCTGGCTCGCTCTCTTATCTGGCTCCATCGCATATCTGGCTCGCTCGCATATCTGGCTCGCTCGCTCTCACATCTGATTTGCTCGCTTGTTCTCATATCTGGCTAGCTCGCTTGCTCTCTTGTCTGACTCACTCTCTTATCTGGCTCGCTCGCATATCTGGCTAGCTCGCTCTCATATCTGGCTCGCTCGCTTGCTCTCATATCTGTCTCGCTTGCTTGCTCTCAAATCTGGCTCGCTCGCTTGCTCTCTTGTCTGGCTCGCTCTCTTATTTGGCTCGCTCGCATATCTGGCTCGCTCGCTCTCACATCTGGCTCGCTCGCTTGCTCTCATATCTGGCTCGCTCGCTTGCTCTCTTTTCTGGCTCACTCTCTTATCTGGCTCGCTCGCATATCTGGCTCGCTCGCTCTCACATCTGGCTCGCTCGCGTGCTCTCATATCTGGCTCGCTCGCTTGCTCTCTTGTCTGGCTCGCTCTCTTATCTGTCTCGCTCTCACATCTGGCTCGCTCGCTTGCTCTCATATCTGGCTCGCTCGCATGCTCTCTTGTCTGGCTCGCTCTCTTATCTGGCTTGTTCGCTCTCATATCTTGCTCGCTCGCTTGCTCTCATGTCTGGCTCGCTCACTCTCATATCTGTCTAGCTCGCTTGCTCTCTTGTCTGGCTCGCTCTTTTATCTGGCTTGCTCTGACATCTGGCTCGCTCGCTTGCTCTCTTGTCTGGCTCGCTCTCTTATCTGGCTCGCTCACTCTCATATCTGGCTTGCTCGCTTGCTCTCATGTATTGCTCGCTCGCTCTCATGTATTGCTCGCTCACTTGCTCTCATGTCTGGCTCACTCGCTCTCATATCTGGCTCGCTCGCTTACTCTCTTGTCTGGCTCTCTCACTTAAATGGCTCGCTCGCTCATCTGGCTAGCTCGCTCTCATATGTGGCTCGCTCACTCTGATATCTCGCTTGCTCGCTTGCTCTCTTGTCTGGTTCGCTCTCTTATCTGGCTTGCTCTCATATCTGGCTTGCTCGCTTGCTCTCATATCTGGCTCGCTCGCTTGCTCTCATATGTGTCTCGCTCGCTTGCTCTCTTGTCTGGCTCGCTCTCTTAACTGGCTCGCTCGCATATCTGGCTCGCTCACTCTCACCTCTGGCTCGCTCGCTTGCTCTCATGTCTGGCTCGCTCGCTTGCTCTATTGTCTGGCTCACTCTCTTATCTGGCTCGCTCTCACATCTGGCTCGCTCGCTTGCTCTCTTGTCTGGCTCGCTCTCTTATCTGGCTCGCTCGCTCTCATATCTGGCTCGATCGCTTGCTCTCATGTCTGGCTCGCTCGCTCTCATATCTGGCTCGCTCGCTTGCTCTCTTGTCTGGCTCGCTCTCTTATATGGTTCGCTCGCATATCTGGCTCGCTCGCTCTCACATCTGGCTCTCTCGCTTGCTCTCTTGTCTGGCTCCCTCTCATCTGGCAAGCTTGCTCTAATATCTGGCTTGCTAGCTTGCTCTCTTGTCTGGCTCGCTCTCTTATTTGGCTCGCTCGCAAATCTGGCTCGCTCGCTCTCACATCTGGCTCGCTCGCTCTCATATCTGGCTGGCTCGCTTGCTCTCATATCTGGCTCGCTCGCATATCTGGATCGCTCGCTTGCTCTCATACCTGGCTCACTCGCTTGCTTAATTGTCTGGCTCGCTCTCTTATCTGGCTCGCTCTCTCTCACATCTGGCTTGCTCGCTTGCTCTCATATCTGGCTCACTCGCTGCTCTCTTGTCTGGCTCACTCTCTTATCTGGCTCGCTCGCATATCTTGCTCGCTCGCTCTCACATCTGGCTCGCTCGCTTGCTCTCATATCTGGCTCACTCTCTTTTCGCTCTCTTATCTGGCACGCTCTCATATCTAGCTTGCTCGCTTGCTCTCATATCTGGCTCGCTCGCTTGCTCTCATATCTGGCTCGCTCGCTTGCTCTATTGTCTGGCTCGCTCTCTTATCTGGTTCACTCGCATATCTGGCTCGCTCGCTTGCTCTCATATCTGGCTCGCTCGCTTGCACTATTGTCTGGCTCGCTCTTTTATCTGGTTCACTCGCATATCTGGCTCACTCGCTCTCAAATCTGGCTGGCTCGCTTGCTCTCATATCTGGCTAGCTCGCTTGCTCTCTTGTCTTGCTCGCTCTCTTATCTGGCTCGCTCTCATATCTGGCTGGCTCGCTTGCTCTCATATCTGGCTCGCTCGCTTGCTCTCATATCTGGCTCGCTTGCTCTCATGTCTGGCTCGCTCGCATATCTGGCTCGCTCGCTTGCTCTCATATCTGGCTCGCTCGCTTGCTTAATTGCCTGGCTCGCTCTCTTATCTGCCTCGCTCTCTCTCACATCTGGCTCGCTCGCTGCTCTCTTGTCTGACTCGCTCTCTTATCTGGCTCGCTCGCATATCTTGCTCGCTCGCTCTAACATCTGGCTCACTCGCTTGCTCTCTTGTCTGGCTCGCTCTCTAATCTGTCTCGCTCTCACATCTGGCTTGCTCGCTTGCTCTCACATCTGGCTCGCTCGCTTGCACTATTGTCTGGCTCGCTCTTTTATCTGGTTCACTCGCATATCTGGCTCCCTCGCTCTCAAATCTGGCTGGCTCGCTTGCTCTCATATCTGGCTAGCTCGCTTGCTCTCTTGTCTTGCTCGCTCTCTTATCTGGCTCGCTCTCATATCTGGCTGGCTCGCTTTCTCTCATATCTGGCTCGCTCGCTTGCTCTCATATCTGGCTCGCTTGCTCTCATGTCTGGCTCGCTCGCATATCTGGCTCGCTCGCTTGCTCTCATATCTGGCTCACTCGCTTGCTTAATTGCCTGGCTCGCTCTCTTATCTGCCTCGCTCTCTCTCACATCTGGCTCGCTCGCTGCTCTCTTGTCTGACTCGCTCTCTTATCTGGCTCGCTCGCATATCTTGCTCGCTCGCTCTAACATCTGGCTCACTCGCTTGCTCTCTTGTCTGGCTCGCTCTCTAATCTGTCTCGCTCTCACATCTGGCTTGCTCGCTTGCTCTCATATCTGGCTCGCTCGCTTGCTCTCTTGTTTGGCTCGCTCTCTTATCTGGCTTGCTCGCTAACATATCTGGCTCGCTGGCTTGCTCTCTTGTCTGGCTCGCTCTCTTATCTGGCTCCCTCGCTTGCATAACTGGCTAGCTCGCTCTCATATCTGGCTCGTTCGCTTTCTCCCATATCTGGATCGCTCGCTGACATATCTGTCTCGCTCGCTTGCTCTCTTGTCTGGTTCTCTCTCTTATCTGGCTCGCTCTCATATCTGGCTTGCTCGCTTGCTCTCATATCTGTCTCGCTCGCTTGCTCTCATATCTGGCTCGCTCGCTTGCTCTCTTGTCTGGCTCGCTCTCTTATCTGGCTCCATCGCATATCTGGCTCGCTCGCATATCTGGCTCGCTCGCTCTCACATCTGATTTGCTCGCTTGTTCTCATATCTGGCTAGCTCGCTTGCTCTCTTGTCTGACTCACTCTCTTATCTGGCTCGCTCGCATATCTGGCTAGCTCGCTCTCATATCTGGCTCGCTCGCTTGCTCTCATATCTGTCTCGCTTGCTTGCTCTCAAATCTGGCTCGCTCGCTTGCTCTCTTGTCTGGCTCGCTCTCTTATTTGGCTCGCTCGCATATCTGGCTCGCTCGCTCTCACATCTGGCTCGCTCGCTTGCTCTCATATCTGGCTCGCTCGCTTGCTCTCTTTTCTGGCTCACTCTCTTATCTGGCTCGCTCGCATATCTGGCTCGCTCGCTCTCACATCTGGCTCGCTCGCGTGCTCTCATATCTGGCTCGCTCGCTTGCTCTCTTGTCTGGCTCGCTCTCTTATCTGTCTCGCTCTCACATCTGGCTCGCTCGCTTGCTCTCATATCTGGCTCGCTCGCATGCTCTCTTGTCTGGCTCGCTCTCTTATCTGGCTTGTTCGCTCTCATCTTGCTTGCTCGCTTGCTCTCATGTCTGGCTCGCTCACTCTCATATCTGTCTAGCTCGCTTGCTCTCTTGTCTGGCTCGCTCTTTTATCTGGCTTGCTCTGACATCTGGCTCGCTCGCTTGCTCTCTTGTCTGGCTCGCTCTCTTATCTGGCTCGCTCACTCTCATATCTGGCTTGCTCGCTTGCTCTCATGTATTGCTCGCTCGCTCTCATGTATTGCTCGCTCACTTGCTCTCATGTCTGGCTCACTCGCTCTCATATCTGGCTCGCTTGCTTACTCTCTTGTCTGGCTCTCTCACTTAAATGGCTCGCTCGCTCATCTGGCTAGCTCGCTCTCATATGTGGCTCGCTCACTCTGATATCTCGCTTGCTCGCTTGCTCTCTTGTCTGGTTCGCTCTCTTATCTGGCTCGCTCTCATATCTGGCTTGCTCGCTTGCTCTCATATCTGGCTCGCTCGCTTGCTCTCATATGTGTCTCGCTCGCTTGCTCTCTTGTCTGGCTCGCTCTCTTAACTGGCTCGCTCGCATATCTGGCTCGCTCACTCTCACCTCTGGCTCGCTCGCTTGCTCTCATGTCTGGCTCGCTCGCTTGCTCTATTGTCTGGCTCACTCTCTTATCTGGCTCGCTCTCACATCTGGCTCGCTCGCTTGCTCTCTTGTCTGGCTCGCTCTCTTATCTGGCTCGCTCGCTCTCATATCTGGCTCGCTCGCTTGCTCTCATGTCTGGCTCGCTCGCTCTCATATCTGGCTCGCTCGCTTGCTCTCTTGTCTGGCTCGCTCTCTTATATGGCTCGCTCGCATATCTGGCTCGCTCGCTCTCACATCTGGCTCTCTCGCTTGCTCTCTTGTCTGGCTCCCTCTCATCTGGCAAGCTTGCTCTAATATCTGGCTTGCTAGCTTGCTCTCTTGTCTGGCTCGCTCTCTTATTTGGCTCGCTCGCAAATCTGGCTCGCTCGCTTTCACATCTGGCTCGCTCGCTCTCATATCTGGCTGGCTCGCTTGCTCTCATATCTGGCTCGCTCGCATATCTGGATCGCTCGCTTGCTCTCATACCTGGCTCACTCGCTTGCTTAATTGTCTGGCTCGCTCTCTTATCTGGCTCGCTCTCTCTCACATCTGGCTTGCTCGCTTGCTCTCATATCTGGCTCACTCGCTGCTCTCTTGTCTGGCTCACTCTCTTATCTGGCTCGCTCGCATATCTTGCTCGCTCGCTCTCACATCTGGCTCGCTCGCTTGCTCTCATATCTGGCTCACTCTCTTTTCGCTCTCTTATCTGGCACGCTCTCATATCTAGCTTGCTCGCTTGCTCTCATATCTGGCTCGCTCGCTTGCTCTCATATCTGGCTCGCTCGCTTGCTCTATTGTCTGGCTCGCTCTCTTATCTGGTTCACTCGCATATCTGGCTCGCTCGCTTGCTCTCATATCTGGCTCGCTCGCTTGCACTATTGTCTGGCTCGCTCTTTTATCTGGTTCACTCGCATATCTGGCTCACTCGTTCTCAAATCTGGCTGGCTCGCTTGCTCTCATATCTGGCTAGCTCGCTTGCTCTCTTGTCTTGCTCGCTCTCTTATCTGGCTCGCTCTCATATCTGGCTGGCTCGCTTGCTCTCATATCTGGCTCGCTCGCTTGCTCTCATATCTGGCTCGCTTGCTCTCATGTCTGGCTCGCTCGCATATCTGGCTCGCTCGCTTGCTCTCATATCTGGCTCGCTCGCTTGCTTAATTGCCTGGCTCGCTCTCTTATCTGCCTCGCTCTCTCTCACATCTGGCTCGCTCGCTGCTCTCTTGTCTGACTCGCTCTCTTATCTGGCTCGCTCGCATATCTTGCTCGCTCGCTCTAACATCTGGCTCACTCGCTTGCTCTCTTGTCTGGCTCGCTCTCTAATCTGTCTCGCTCTCACATCTGGCTTGCTCGCTTGCTCTCACATCTGGCTTGCTCGCTTGCACTATTGTCTGGCTCGCTCTTTTATCTGGTTCACTCGCATATCTGGCTCACTCGCTCTCAAATCTGGCTGGCTCGCTTGCTCTCATATCTGGCTAGCTCGCTTGCTCTCTTGTCTTGCTCGCTCTCTTATCTGGCTCGCTCTCATATCTGGCTGGCTCGCTTTCTCTCATATCTGGCTCGCTCGCTTGCTCTCATATCTGGCTCGCTTGCTCTCATGTCTGGCTCGCTCGCATATCTGGCTCGCTCGCTTGCTCTCATATCTGGCTCACTCGCTTGCTTAATTGCCTGGCTCGCTCTCTTATCTGCCTCGCTCTCTCTCACATCTGGCTCGCTCGCTGCTCTCTTGTCTGACTCGCTCTCTTATCTGGCTCGCTCGCATATCTTGCTCGCTCGCTCTAACATCTGGCTCACTCGCTTGCTCTCTTGTCTGGCTCGCTCTCTAATCTGTCTCGCTCTCACATCTGGCTTGCTCGCTTGCTCTCATATCTGGCTCGCTCGCTTGCTCTCTTGTTTGGCTCGCTCTCTTATCTGGCTTGCTCGCTAACATATCTGGCTCGCTGGCTTGCTCTCTTGTCTGGCTCGCTCTCTTATCTTGCTCCCTCGCTTGCATAACTGGCTAGCTCGCTCTCATATCTGGCTCGTTCGCTTTCTCCCATATCTGGATCGCTCGCTCACATATCTGTCTCGCTCGCTTGCTCTCTTGTCTGGTTCTCTCTCTTATCTGGCTCGCTCTCATATCTGGCTTTCTCGCTTGCTCTCATATCTGTCTCGCTCGCTTGCTCTCATATCTGGCTCGCTCGCTTGCTCTCTTGTCTGGCTCGCTCTCTTATCTGGCTCCATCGCATATCTGGCTCGCTCGCATATCTGGCTCGCTCTCACATCTGATTTGCTCGCTTGTTCTCATATCTGGCTAGCTCGCTTGCTCTCTTGTCTGACTCACTCTCTTATCTGGCTCGCTCGCATATCTGGCTAGCTCGCTCTCATATCTGGCTCGCTCGCTTGCTCTCATATCTGTCTCGCTTGCTTGCTCTCAAATCTGGCTCGCTCGCTTGCTCTCTTGTCTGGCTCGCTCTCTTATTTGGCTCGCTCGCATATCTGGCTCGCTCGCTCTCACATCTGGCTCGCTCGCTTGCTCTCATATCTGGCTCGCTCGCTTGCTCTCTTTTCTGGCTCACTCTCTTATCTGGCTTGCTCGCATATCTGGCTCGCTCGCTCTCACATCTGGCTCGCTCGCGTGCTCTCATATCTGGCTCGCTCACTTGCTCTCTTGTCTGGCTCGCTCTCTTATCTGTCTCGCTCTCACATCTGGCTCGCTCGCTTGCTCTCATATCTGGCTCGCTCGCATGCTCTCTTGTCTGGCTCGCTCTCTTATCTGGCTTGTTCGCTCTCATATCTTGCTTGCTCGCTTGCTCTCATGTCTGGCTCGCTCACTCTCATATCTGTCTAGCTCGCTTGCTCTCTTGTCTGGCTCGCTCTTTTATCTGGCTTGCTCTGACATCTGGCTCGCTCGCTTGCTCTCTTGTCTGGCTCGCTCTCTTATCTGGCTCGCTCACTCTCATATCTGGCTTGCTCGCTTGCTCTCATGTATTGCTCGCTCGCTCTCATGTATTGCTCGCTCACTTGCTCTCATGTCTGGCTCACTCGCTCTCATATCTGGCTCGCTTGCTTACTCTCTTGTCTGGCTCTCTCACTTAAATGGCTCGCTCGCTCATCTGGCTAGCTCGCTCTCATATGTGGCTCGCTCACTCTGATATCTCGCTTGCTCGCTTGCTCTCTTGTCTGGTTCGCTCTCTTATCTGGCTCGCTGGCTCTCTTATCTGGCTGGCTCGCTTGCTCTCTTGTCTGGCTCGCTCTCTTATCTGGCTCGCTCACTCTCATATCTGGCTTGCTCGCTTGCTCTCATGTATTGCTCGCTCGCTCTCATGTATTGCTCGCTCACTTGCTCTCATGTCTGGCTCACTCGCTCTCATATCTGGCTCGCTCGCTTACTCTCTTGTCTGGCTCTCTCACTTAAATGGCTCGCTCGCTCATCTGGCTAGCTCGCTCTCATATGTGGCTCGCTCACTCTGATATCTCGCTTGCTCGCTTGCTCTCTTGTCTGGTTCGCTCTCTTATCTGGCTTGCTCTCATATCTGGCTTGCTCGCTTGCTCTCATATCTGGCTCGCTCGCTTGCTCTCATATGTGTCTCGCTCGCTTGCTCTCTTGTCTGGCTCGCTCTCTTAACTGGCTCGCTCGCATATCTGGCTCGCTCACTCTCACCTCTGGCTCGCTCGCTTGCTCTCATGTCTGGCTCGCTCGCTTGCTCTATTGTCTGGCTCACTCTCTTATCTGGCTCGCTCTCACATCTGGCTCGCTCGCTTGCTCTCTTGTCTGGCTCGCTCTCTTATCTGGCTCGCTCGCTCTCATATCTGGCTCGCTCGCTTGCTCTCATGTCTGGCTCGCTCGCTCTCATATCTGGCTCGCTCGCTTGCTCTCTTGTCTGGCTCGCTCTCTTATATGGCTCGCTCGCATATCTGGCTCGCTCGCTCTCACATCTGGCTCTCTCGCTTGCTCTCTTGTCTGGCTCCCTCTCATCTGGCAAGCTTGCTCTAATATCTGGCTTGCTAGCTTGCTCTCTTGTCTGGCTCGCTCTCTTATTTGGCTCGCTCGCAAATCTGGCTCGCTCGCTCTCACATCTGGCTCGCTCGCTTGCTCTCATATCTGGCTCGCTCGCTTGCTCTCTTGTTTGGCTGGCTCTCTTATCTGGCTCGCTCTCACATCTGGCTCACTCGCTTGCTCTCATATCTGGCTCGCTCGCTTGCTCTCTTGTCTAGCTCGCTCTCTTATCTGGCTCGCTCTCATATCTGGCTCGCTCGCTTGCTCTCATATCTGGCTCGCTCGCTTCCTCTCTTTTATGGCTCGCTCGCATATCTGGCTCGCTCGCTCTCACATCTGGCTCGCTCGCTTGCTCTCTTGTCTGGCTCGCTCTCTTATCTGGCTCGCTCGCGTATCTGGCTCGCTCGCATATCTAGCTCCCTCGCTCTCAAATCTGGTTTGCTCGCTTGTTCTCATATCTGGCTAGCTCGCTTGCTCTCTTGTCTGTCTCATTCTCTTATCTGGCTCGCTCGCATATCTGGCTAGCTCGCTCTCATATCTGGCTCGCTCGCTTGCTCTCATATCTGACTCGCTCCCTTGCTCTCATTTCTGGCTTGCTCGCTTGCTCTCTGGTCTGGCTCGCTCTCTTATCTTGCTCGCTCGCATATCTGGCTCGCTCGCTCTCAAATCTGGCTTGCTCGCTCTCAAATCTGGCTAGCTCGCTTGCTCTCTTGTCTTGCTCGCTCTCTTATCTGTCTCGCTCGCTCTCATATCTGGCTGGCTCGCTTGTTCCCATATCTGGCTCGCTCGCTCTCATGTCTGGCTCGCTCGTATATCTGGATCGCTCGCTTGCTCTCATATCTGGCTCGCTCGCTTGCTTAATTGTCTGGCTCGCTCTCTTATCTGCCTCGCTCTCTCTCACATCTGGCTTGCTCAATTACTCGCTTATCTGTTTCGCTCTCACATCTGGCTCGTTTGCTTTTTCTCATATCTGGCTCGCTCACTTGCTCTCTTGTCTGGCTCGCTCTCTTATCTTGCTTGCTCGCTAACATATCTGGCTCGCTCGCTGCTCTCTTGTCTGGCTCGCTCACTTATCTGGCTCGCTCGCATATCTGGCTCGCTCGCTCTCACATCTGGTTGGCTTGCTTGCTCTCATATCTGGCTCGATCGCTTGCTCTCTTGTCTGGCTTGCTTTCTTATCTGGCTCGCTCTAATATCTGGCTTGCTCGCTTGCTCTCATATCTGTCTCGCTCGCTTGCTCTCTTGTCTGTCTCGCTCTCTTTCATGGCTCGCTCGCATATTTGGCTCGCTCGCTCTCATATCTGGCTCGCTCACTTGCTCTCTTGTCTGGCTCGCTCTCTTATCTGGCTCGCTCGCTCTCATATCTGGCTCGCTCACTCTCATATCTGACTCGCTCCCTTGCTCTCATTTCTGGCTTGCTCGCTTGCTCTCTTGTCTGGCTCGCTCTCTTATCTTGCTCGCTCGCATATCTGGCTCGCTCGCTCTCAAATCTGGCTTGCTCGCTTGCTCTCATAACTGGCTAGCTCGCTTGCTCTCTTGTCTGGCTCGCTCTCTTATCTGTCTCGCTCGCTCTCATATCTGGCTGGCTCGCTTGTTCTCATATCTGGCTCGCTCGCTCTCATGTCTGGCTCGCTCGTATATCTGGATCGCTCGCTTGCTCTCATATCTGGCTCGCTCGCTTGCTTAATTGTCTGGCTCGCTCTCTTATCTGCCTCGCTCTCTCTCACATCTGGCTTGCTCAATTACTCTCTTATCTGTTTCGCTCTCACATCTGGCTCGCTCGCTTTCTCTCATATCTGGCTCGCTCACTTGCTCTCTTGTCTGGCTCGCTCTCTTATCTGGCATGCTCGCTAACATATCTGGCTCGCTCGCTGCTCTCTTGTCTGGCTCGCTCTCTTATCTGGCTCGCTCGCATATCTGGCTCGCTCGCTCTCACATCTGGTTGGCTCACTTGCTCTCATATCTGGCTCGATCGCTTGCTCTCTTGTCTGGCTTGCTTTCTTATCTGGCTCGCTCTAATATCTGGCTTGCTCGCTTGCTCTCATATCTGGCTCGCTCGCTTGCTCTCTTGTCTGTCTCGCTCTCTTTCATGGCTCGCTCGCATATTTGGCTCGCTCGCTCTCATATCTGGCTCGCTCACTTGCTCTCATGTCTGGCTCGCTCGCTCTCATATCTGGCTCGCTCACTTGCTCTCTTGTCTGGCTCGCTCTCTTATCTGGCTCGCTCGCTCTCATATCTGTCTGGCTCGCTTGCTTTCTTGTCTGGTTCGCTCTCTTATCTGGCACGCTCTCATATCTGGCTTGCTCGCTTGCTCTCATATCTGGCTCGCTCGCTTGCTCTCATATCTGGCTCGCTCGCTTGCTCTCTTGTCTGGCTCGCTCTCTTATCTGGCTCGCTCTCTTATCTGGCTCGCTCGCTCGCATATCTGGCTCGCTCGCTTGCTCTCATATCTGGCTCGCTCTTTCTCTTGTCTGGCTCGCTCTCTTATCTGGCTTGCTCGCATATCTGGCTCGCTCGCTCCCACATCTGGCTCGCTCGCTTGTCCTCTTGTCTGGCTCGCTCTCTTATCTGGCTCGCTCGCTCGCATATCTGGCTCGCTCGCTTGCTCTCATGTCTGGCTCGCTCGTTCTCATATCTGGCTCGCTGGCTTACTCTCATTCCTTGCTTGCTCGCTCTCATATCTGGCTCGCTCGCTTGCTCTCTTGTCTGGCTCGCTCTCTTATCTGGCTCGCTCGTATATCTGGCTTGCTCGCTTGCTCTTATATCTGGCTCTCTTGCTCTCTTGTCTGTCTCGCTCTCTTATATGGCTCGCTCGCATATCTGGCTCGCTCGCTCTCACATCTGGCTCGTTCGCTTGCTCTCATATCTGGCTCGCTCGCTCGCTCTCCTGTCTGGCTCGCTCTCTTATCTGGCTCGCTCGCTCTCATATCTGGCTCCCTCGCTCGCTCTCCTGTCTGGCTCGCTCTCTTATCTGGCTCACTCGCTCGCATATCTGGCTCGCTCGCTCGCATATCTGGCTCGCTCTCTTATCTGGCTCGCTCGCATATCTGGCTCGCTCGCTCACATCTGGCTCGCTCGCTTGGTCTCATATCAGGCTTGCTCGCTTGCTCTCTTGTCTGGCTCGATCTCTTATCTGGCTCGCTCGCATATCTGGCTCGCTCTCTTATCTGGCTCGCTCGCTTGCTCTCATATCTGGCTCGCTCGCTTGCTCTCTTGTCTGGCTCGCTCTCTTATCTGACTCGTTCGCATATCTGTCTCGCTCGCTCTCATATCTGACTCGCTCGCTTGCTCTCATGTCTGGCTCGCTCTCATATCTGGCTCGTTCGCTTAATCTCATGTCTGGCTCGCTCTCTTATATGGCCCACTCGCATATCTGGCTCGCTCGCTTGCTCTCATATCTGGCTCGCTCGCTTGCGCTCTTCTCTGGCTCGCTCTCTTATCTGGCCTGTTCGCTCGAAAATCTGGCTCGCTCGCTCGCATATCTGGCTAGCTCGCTCTCATATCTGGCTCGCTCGCTCACATATCTGGCTCGCTCGCATGCTCTCATGTCTGGTTTTGCTCGCTGTCATATCTGTCTCGCTCGCTTGCTCTCTTGTCTGGTTCGCTTTCTTATCTGGCACGCTCTCATATCTGGCTCGCTCGCTCTCACATCTTGCTCGCTCGCGTGCTCTCATATCTGGCTCGCTCGCTTGCTCTCTTGTCTGGCTCGCTCTCTTATCTGTCTCGCTCTCACATCTGGCTCGCTCGCTTGCTCTCATATCTGGCTCGCTCGCATGCTCTCTTGTCTGGCTCGCTCTCTTATCTGGCTTGTTCGCTCTCATATCTTGCTCGCTCGCTTGCTCTCATGTCTGGCTCGCTCACTCTCATATCTGTCTAGCTCGCTTGCTCTCTTGTCTGGCTCGCTCTTTTATCTGGCTTGCTCTGACATCTGGCTCCCTCGCTTGCTCTCTTGTCTGGCTCGCTCTCTTATTTGGCTCGCTCACTCTCATATCTTGCTTGCTCGCTTGCTCTCATGTATTGCTCGCTCGCTCTCATGTATTGCTCGCTCACTTGCTCTCATGTCTGGCTCACTCGCTCTCATATCTGGCTCGCTCGCTTACTCTCTTGTCTGGCTCTCTCACTTAAATGGCTCGCTCGCTCATCTGGCTAGCTCGCTCTCATATGTGGCTCGCTCACTCTGATATCTCGCTCGCTCGCTTGCTCTCTTGTTTGGTTCGCTCTCTTATCTGGCTCGCTCTCATATCTGGCTTGCTCGCTTGCTCTCATATCTGGCTCGCTCGCTTGCTCTCATATGTGTCTCGCTCGCTTGCTCTCTTGTCTGGCTCGCTCGCTTGCTCTCTTGTCTGGCTCGCTCTCTTATCTGGCTCGCTCTCACATCTGGCTCGCTCGCTTGCTCTCTTGTCTGGCTCGCTCTCTTATCTGGCTCGCTCGCTCTCATATCTGGCTCGCTCGCTTGCTCTCATGTCTGGCTCGCTCGCTCTCATATCTGGCTCGCTCGCTTGCTCTCTTGTCTGGCTCGCTCTCTTATATGGCTAGCTCGCATATCTGGCTCGCTCGCTCTCACATCTGGCTCGCTCGCTCTCTTGTCTGGCTCCCTCTCTTATCTGGCAAGCTTGCTCTCATATCTGGCTTGCTCGCATATCTGGCTCTCTCACTCTCACCTCTGGCTCGCTCGCTTGCTCTCATATCTGGCTCGCTCGCTTGCTCTCTTGTCTGGCTCGCTCTCTTATCTGGCTCGCTCGCTCTCATATCTGGCTCGCTCGCTTGCTCTCAAGTCTGGCTCGCTCGCTCTCATATCTGGCTCGCTCGCTTGCTCTCTTGTCTGGCTCGCTCTCTTATATGGCTCGCTCGCATATCTGGCTCGCTCGCTCTCACATCTGGCTCGCTCGCTTGCTCTCTTGTCTGGCTCCCTCTCTTATCTGGCAAGCTTGCTCTCATATCTGGCTTGCTAGCTTGCTCTCTTGTCTGGCTCGCTCTTATTTGGCTCGCTCGCAAATCTGGCTCGCTCGCTCTCAAATCTGGCTCGCTCGCTTGCTCTCATATCTGGCTCGCTCGCTTGCTCTCTTGTTTGGCTGGCTCTCTTATCTGGCTCGCTCTCATATCTGGCTCGCTCGCTTGCTCTCATATCTGGCTCGCTCGCTTGATCTCTTTTATGGCTCGCTCGCATATCTGGCTCGCTCGCTCTCACATCTGGCTCGCTCGCTTGCACTCTTGTCTGGCTCGCTCTCTTATCTGGCTCGCTCGCTCGCATATCTGGTTCGCTCGCTCTCACATCTGGCTTGCTCGCTTGCTCTCTTGTCTGGCTCGCTCTCTTATCTGGCTCGCTCGCTCTCATATCTGGCTCGCTCGCTCTCATGTCTTGCTCGCTCGCTCTCATATCTGGCTCGCTCACTTACTCTCATGCCTGGCTCGCTCGCTCTCATATCTGGCTCGCTCGTTTGCTCTCATGTCTGGCTTGCTCGCTCTCATCTCTGATTCGCTCGCTTGCTCTCATGTCTGGCTCACTCGCTCTCATATCTGGCTCGCTCGCTTGCTCTCTTGTCTGCCTCGCTCTCTTATTTGTTACGCTCTCATGTCTGACTTGCTCGCTTGCTCTCATATCTGGCTCGCTCACTTGCTCTCATATCTGTCTGGATCGCTTGCTCTCTTGTCTGGCTTGCTCGCTCTCATATCTGTCTGGCTCGCTTGCTCTCTTGTCTGGTTTGCTCTCTTATCTGGCACGCTCTCATATCTGGCTCGCTCGCTTGCTCTCATATCTGTTTCGCTCACTTGCTCTCATATCTGGCTCGCTCTCTAGCTCTCTTGTGTGGCTCACTCTCTTATCTGGCTCGCTCGCATATCTGGCTCGCTCGCATATCTGGCTCGCTCGCATATCTAGCTCCCTCGCTCTCAAATCTGGTTTGCTCGCTTGTTCTCATATCTGGCTAGCTCGCTTGCTCTCTTGTCTGGCTCATTCTCTTATCTGGCTCGCTCGCATATCTGGCTAGCTCGCTCTCATATCTGGCTCGCTCGCTTGCTCTCATATCTGACTCGCTCCCTTGCTCTCATTTCTGGCTTGCTCGCTTGCTCTCTTGTCTGGCTCGCTCTCTTATCTTGCTCGCTCGCATATCTGGCTCGCTCGCTCTCAAATCTGGCTTGCTCGCTTGCTCTCATATCTGGCTAGCTCGCTTGCTCTCTTGTCTTGCTCGCTCTCTTATCTGTCTCGCTCGCTCTCATATCTGGCTGGCTCGCTTGTTCTCATATCTGGCTCTCTCACTCTCATGTCTGGCTCGCTCGTATATCTGGATCGCTCGCTTGCTCTCATATCTGGCTCGCTCGCTTGCTTAATTGTCTGGCTCGCTCTCTTATCTGCCTCGCTCTCTCTCACATCTGGCTTGCTCAATTACTCTCTTATCTGTTTCGCTCTCACATCTGGCTCGCTCGCTTTCTCTCATATCTGGCTCGCTCACTTGCTCTCTTGTCTGGCTCGCTCTCTTATCTGGCTTGCGCGCTAACATATCTGGCTCGCTCGCTGCTCTCTTGTCTGGCTCGCTCTCTTATCTAGCTCGCTCGCATATCTGGCTCGCTTAATCTCCCATCTGGTTGGCTCGCTTGCTCTCATATCTGGCTCGATCGCTTGCTCTCTTGTCTGGCTTGCTTTCTTATCTGGCTCGCTCTAATATCTGGCTTGCTCGCTTGCTCTCATATCTGGCTCGCTCGCTTGCTCTCTTGTCTGTCTCGTTCTCTTTCATGGCTCGCTCGCATATTTGGCTCGCTCGCTCTCATATCTGGCTCGCTCACTTGCTCTCTTGTCTGGCTCGCTCTCTTATCTGGCTCGCTCGCTCTCATATCTGGCTCGCTCGCTTGCTCTCATGTCTGGCTAGCTCGCTCTCATATCTGACTCGCTCCCTTGCTCTCATTTCTGGCTTGCTCGCTTGCTCTCTTGTCTGGCTCGCTCTCTTATCTTGCTCGCTCGCATATCTGGCTCGCTCTCAAATCTGGCTTGCTCGCTTGCTCTCATATCTGGCTAGCTCGCTTGCTCTCTTGTCTTGCTCGCTCTCTTATCTGTCTCGCTCGCTCTCATATCTGGCTGGCTCGCTTGTTCTCATATCTGGCTCGCTCGCTCTCATGTCTGGCTCGCTTGTATATCTGGATCGCTCGCTTGCTCTCATATCTGGCTCGCTCGCTTGCTTAATTGTCTGGCTCGCTCTCTTATCCGCCTCGCTCTCTCTCACATCTGGCTTGCTCAATTACTCTCTTATCTGTTTCGCTCTCACATCTGGCTCGCTCGCTTTCTCTCATATCTGGCTCGCTCACTTGCTCTCATATCTGGCTCGCTCGCTTGCTCTCTTGTCTTTCTCGTTCTCTTTCATGGCTCGCTCACATATTTGGCTCGCTCGCTCTCATATCTGGCTCGCTCACTTGCTCTCTTGTCTGGCTCGCTCTCTTATCTGGCTCGCTCGCTCTCATATCTGGCTCGCTCGCTTGCTCTCATGTCTGGCTAGCTCGCTCTCATATCTGACTCGCTCCCTTGCTCTCATTTCTGGCTTGCTCGCTTGCTCTCTTGTCTGGCTCGCTCTCTTATCTTGCTCGCTCGCATATCTGGCTCGCTCGCTCTCAAATCTGGCTTGCTCGCTTGCTCTCATATCTGGCTAGCTCGCTTGCTCTCTTGTCTTGCTCGCTCTCTTATCTGTCTCGCTCGCTCTCATATCTGGCTGGCTCGTATGTTCTCATATCTGGCTCGCTCGCTCTCATGTCTGGCTCGCTCGTATATCTGGATCGCTCGCTTGCTCTCATATCTGGCTCGCTCGCTTGCTTAATTGTCTGGCTCGCTCTCTTATCTGCCTTGCTCTCTCTCACATCTGGCTTGCTCAATTACTCTCTTATCTGTTTCGCTCTCACATCTGGCTCGCTCGCTTTCTCTCATATCTGGCTCGCTCACTTGCTCTCTTGTCTGGCTCGCTCTCTTATCTGGCTTGCTCGCTAACATATCTGGCTCGCTCGCTGCTCTCTTGCCTGGCTCGCTCTCTTATCTGGCTCGTTTGCATATCTGGCTCGCTCGCTCTCACATCTGGTTGGCTCGCTTGCTCTCATATCTGGCTCGATCGCTTGCTCTCTTGTCTGGCTTGCTTTCTTATCTGGCTCGCTCTAATATCTGGCTTGCTCGCTTGTTCTCATATCTGGCTCGCTCGCTTGCTCTCTTGTCTGTCTCGCTCTCTTTCATGGCTCGCTCGCATATTTGGCTCGCTAACTCTCATATCTGGCTCGCTCACTTGCTCTCTTGTCTGGCTCGCTCTCTTATCTGGCTCGCTCGCTCTCATATCTGGCTCGCTCGCTTGCTCTCATGTCTGGCTTGCTCGCTCTCATATCTGGCTCGCTCACTTGCTCTCTTGTCTGGCTCGCTCTCTTATCTGGCTTGCTCGCTCTTATATCTGTCTGTCTCGCTTGCTTTCTTGTCTGGTTCGCTCTCTTATCTGGCACGCTCTCATATCTGGCTTGCTCGCTTGCTCTCATATCTGGCTCGCTCGCTTGCTCTCATATCTGGCTCGCTCGCTTGCTCTCTAGTCTGGCTCGCTCTCTTATCTGGCTCGCTCTCTTATCTGGCTCGCTCGCTCGCATATCTGGCTCGCTCGCTTGCTCTCATATCTGGCTCGCTCTCTCTCTTGTCTGGCTCGCTCTCTTATCTGGCTTGCTCGCATATCTGGCTCGCTCGCTCCCACATCTGGCTCGCTCGCTTGTCCTCTTGTCTGGCTCGCTCTCTTATCTGGCTCGCTCGCATATCTGGCTCGCTCGCTTGCTCTCATGTCTGGCTCGCTCGTTCTCATATCTGGCTCGCTGGCTTACTCTCATTCCTTGCTTGCTCGCTCTCATATCTGGCTCGCTCGCTTGCTCTCTTGTCTGGCTCGCTCTCTTATCTGGCTCGCTCGTATATCTGGCTTGCTCGCTTGCTCTTATATCTGGCTCTCTTGCTCTCTTGTCTGTCTCGCTCTCTTATATGGCTCGCTTGCATATCTGGCACGCTCGCTCTCACATCTGGCTCGTTCGCTTGCTCTCATATCTGGCTCGCTCGCTCGCTCTCCTGTCTGGCTCGCTCTCTTATCTGGCTCGCTCGCTCTCATATCTGGCTCGCTCGCTCGCTCTCCTGTCTGGCTCGCTCTCTTATCTGGCTCGCTCGCATATCTGGCTCGCTCGCTCTCAAATCTGGCTTGCTCGCTTGCTCTCTTGTCTGGCTCGCTCTCTTATCTGGCTCGCTCGCTCTCATATCTGGCTCGCTCGCTTGCTCTCATGTCTGGCTCACTCGCTCTCATATCTGGCTCGCTCACTTGCTCTCTTGTCTGGCTCGCTCTCTTATCTGGCTCGCTCGCTCTCATATCTGTCTGGCTCGCTTGCTTTCTTGTCTGGTTCGCTCTCTTATGTGGCACGCTCTCATATCTGGCTTGCTCGCTTGCTCTCATATCTGGCTCGCTCGCTTGCTCTCATATCTGGCTCGCTCGCTTGCTCTCTTGTCTGGCTCGCTCTCTTATCTGGCTCGCTCTCTTATCTGGCTCGCTCGCTCGCATATCTGGCTCGCTCGCTTGCTCTCATATCTGGCTCGCTCTCTCTCTTGTCTGGCTCGCTCTCTTATCTGGCTTGCTCGCATATCTGGCTCGCTCGCTCCCACATCTGGCTCGCTCGCTTGTCCTCTTGTCTGGCTCGCTCTCTTATCTGGCTCGCTCGCATATCTGGCTCGCTAGCTTGCTCTCATGTCTGGCTCGCTCGTTCTCATATCTGGCTCGCTGGCTTACTCTCATTCCTTGCTTGCTCGCTCTCATATCTGGCTCGCTCGCTTGCTCTCTTGTCTGGCTCGCTCTCTTATCTGGCTCGCTCGTATATCTGGCTTGCTCGCTTGCTCTTATATCTGGCTCTCTTGCTCTCTTGTCTGTCTCGCTCTCTTATATGGCTCGCTTGCATATCTGGCTCGCTCGTTCTCACATCTGGCTCGTTCGCTTGCTCTTATATCTGGCTCGCTCGCTCGCTCTCCTGTCTGGCTCGCTCTCTTATCTGGCTCGCTCGCTCTCATATCTGGCTCGCTCGCTCGCTCTCCTGTCTGGCTCGCTCTCTTATCTGGCTCACTCGCTCGCATATCTGGCTCGTTCGCTCGCATATCTGGCTCGCTCTCTTAGCTGGCTTGCTCGCATATCTGGCTCGCTCGCTCACATCTGGCTCGCTCGCTTGGTCTCATATCAGGCTTGCTCGCTTGCTCTCTTGTCTGGCTCGATCTCTTATCTGGCTCGCTCGCATATCTGGCTCGCTCGCTCACATCTGGCTCGCTCGCTTGCTCTCATATCTGGCTCGCTCGCTTGCTCTCTTGTCTGGCTCGCTCTCTTATCTGACTCGTTCGCATATCTGTCTCGCTCGCTCTCATATCTGGCTCACTCCCTTGCTCTCATGTCTGGCTCGCTCGCTCTCATATCTGGCTCGCTCGCTTGCTCTCATGTCTGGCTCGCTCTCTTATATGGCCCGCTTGCATATCTGGCTCGCTCGCTTGCTCTCATATCTGGCTCGCTCGCTTGCGCTCTTCTCTGGCTCGCTCTCTCATCTGGCCTGTTCGCTCGAAAATCTGGCTCGCTCGCTCGCAAATCTGGCTAGCTCGCTCTCATATCTGGCTCGCTCGCTCACATATCTGGCTCGCTCGCTTGCTCTCATGTCCGGTTTTGCTCGCTGTCATATCTGTCTCGCTCGCTTGCTCTCTTGTCTGGTTCGCTTTCTTATCTGGCACGCTCTCATATCTGGCTCACTCGCTTGCTCTCATATCTGGCTCGCTCGCTTGCGCTCATATCTGGCTCGCTCTCTTGCTCTCTTGTCTGGCTCGCTCGCTTGCTCCCTTGTCTGGCTCGCTCTCTTGCTCTCATATCTGGCTTGCTCGCTTGCTGAAATATCTGGCTCGCTCGCTTGCTCTCTTGTCGGGCTCGCTCTCTTATCTGGCTCGCTTGCTAGCATATCTGGCTCGCTCGCTTGCTCTCTTGTCTGGCTCGCTCTCTTATTTGGCTCGCTCGCATATCTGGCTCGCTCGCTCTCACATCTGGCTCGCTCGCTTGCTCTCATGTCTGGCTCGCTCGCTTGCTCTCTTTTCTGGCTCACTCTCTTATCTGGCTCGCTCGCATATCTGGCTCGCTCGCTCTCACATCTGGCTCGCTCGCGTGCTCTCATATCTGGCTCGCTCACTTGCTCTCTTGTCTGGCTCGCTCTCTTATCTGTCTCGCTCTCACATCTGGCTCGCTCGCTTGCTCTCATATCTTGCTCGCTCGCATGCTCTCTTGTCTGGCTCGCTCTCTTATCTGGCTTGTTCGCTCTCATATCTTGCTTGCTCGCTTGCTCTCATGTCTGGCTCGCTCACTCTCATATCTTTCTAGCTCGCTTGCTCTCTTGTCTGGCTCGCTCTTTTATCTGGCTTGCTCTGACATCTGGCTCGCTCGCTTGCTCTCTTGTCTGGCTCGCTCTCTTATCTGGCTCGCTCACTCTCATATCTGGCTTGCTCGCTCGCTCTCATGTATTGCTCGCTCACTTGCTCTCATGTCTGGCTCACTCGCTCTCATATCTGGCTCGCTCTCTTACTCTCTTGTCTGGCTCTCTCACTTAAATGGCTCGCTCGCTCATCTGGCTAGCTCGCTTTCATATGTGGCTCGCTCACTCTGATATCTCGCTCGCTTGCTCTCTTGTCTGGTTCGCTCTCTTATCTGGCTCGCTCTCATATCTGGCTTGCTCGCTTGCTCTCATATCTGGCTCGCTCGCTTGCTCTCATATCTGGCTCGCTCGCTTGCTCTCTTGTCTGGCTCGCTCTCTTATCTGTCTCGCTCTCACATCTGGCTCGCTCGCTTGCTCTCATGTCTGGCTCGCTTACTCTCATATCTGTCTAGCTCGCTTGCTCTCTTGTCTGGCTCGCTCTTTTATCTGGCTTGTTCGCTCTCATATCTTGCTCGCTCGCTTGCTCTCATGTCTGGCTTGCTTACTCTCATATCTGTCTAGCTCGCTTGCTCTCTTGTCTGGCTCGCTCTTTTATCTGGCTTGCTCTGACATCTGGCTCGCTCGCTTGCTCTCTTGTCTGGCTCGCTCTCTTATCTGGCTCGCTCACTCTCATATCTGGCTTGCTCGCTCGCTCTCATGTATTGCTCGCTCACTTGCTCTCATGTCTGGCTCACTCGCTCTCATATCTCTCTCGCTCGCTTACTCTCTTGTCTGGCTCTCTCACTTAAATTGCTCGCTCGCTCATCTGGCTAGCTCGCTCTCATATGTGGCTCGCTCACTCTGATATCTCGCTCGCTCGCTTGCTCTCTTGTCTGGTTCGCTCTCTTATCTGGCTCGCTCTCATATCTGGCTTGCTCGCTTGCTCTCATATCTGGCTCGCTCGCTTGCTCTCATATGTGTCTCGCTCGCTTGCTCTCTTGTCTGGCTCGCTCTCTTAACTGGCTCGCTCACATATCTGGCTCGCTCGCTTGCTCTCATATCTGGCTCGCTCGCTTGCTCTCTTGTCTGGCTCGCTCTCTTATCTGGCTCGCTCGCATATCTGGCTCGCTCGCTCTCACATCGAGCTGGCTCGCTTGCTCTCATATCTGGCTCGCTCGCTTGCTCTCTTGTCTGGCTCGCTCTCTTATCTGGCTCGCTCTCATATCTGGCTTGCTAGCTTGCTCTCATATCTGGCTCGCTCGCTTTCTCTCTTGTCTGCCTCGCTCTCTTTTATGGCTCGCTCACATATCTGGCTCGCTCGCTCTCAAATCTGGCTCGCTCGCTCTTAAATCTGGCTCGCTCGCTTGCTCTCATGTATGGCTTGCTCGCTTGCTCTCATATCCGGCTCGCTCGCTTGCTCTCTTGTCTGGCTCGCTCTCTTATCTGGCTCGCTCGCTCTCATATCTGGCTGGCTCGATTGCTCTCATATCTGGCTAGCTCGCTTGCTCTCTTGTCTTGCTCGCTCTCTTATCTGGCTCGCTCGCTCTCATATCTGGCTGGCTTGCTTGCTCTCATATCTGGCTCGCTCGCTTGCTCTCATATCTGGCTAGTTCGCTTACTCTCTTGTCTTGCTCACTCTCTTATCTGGCTCGCTCGCTCTCATATCTGGCTGGCTCGCTTGCTCTCATATCTGGCTTGCTCGCTTGCTCTCTTGTCTGGCTCGCTCTCTTATCTGGCTTGCTCGCTAGCATATCTGGCTCGCTCGCTTGCTCTCTTGTCTGGCTTGCTCTCTTATCTGGCTCGCTCGCTCTCATATCTGGCTCGCTCACTTGCTCTCTTGTCTGGCTCGCTCTCTTATCTGGCTCACTCGCATATCTGGCTCGCTCGCTCTCATATCTGGCTTGCTCGCTTGCTCTCATATCTGGATCACTCGCTTGCTCTCAAATCTGGCTCGCTCGCTTGCTCTCATATCTGGCTAGCTCGCTTGCTCTCTTGTCTTGCTCGCTCTCTTATCTGGCTCGCTTGCTCTCATATCTGGCTGGCTTGCTTGCTCTCATATCTGGCTCGCTCGCTTGCTCTCTTGTCTTGCTCGCTCTCTTATCTGGCTCGCTCGCTCTCATATCTGGCTGGCTCGCTTGCTCTCATATCTGGCTCGCTCGCTTGCTCTCAAATCTGGCTCGCTCGCTTGCTCTCATATCTGGCTAGCTCGCTTGCTCTCTTGTCTTGCTTGCTCTCTTATCTGGCTCGCTCGCTCTCATATCTGGCTGGCTTGCTTGCTCTCATATCTGGCTCGCTCGCTTGCTCTCATATCTGGCTAGCTCGCTTGCTCTCTTGTCTTGCTCGCTCTCTTATCTGGCTCGCTCGCTCTCATATCTGGCTGGCTTGCTTGCTCTCATATCTGGCTAGTTCGCTTGCTCTCTTGTCTTGCTCCCTCTCTTATCTGGCTCGCTCGCTCTCATATCTGGCTGGCTCGCTTGCTCTCATATCTGGCTTGCTCGCTTGCTCTCTTGTCTGGCTCGCTCTCTTATCTGGCTTGCTCGCTAGCATATCTGGCTCGCTCGCTTGCTCTCTTGTCTGGCTTGCTCTCTTATCTGGCTCGCTCGCTCTCATATCTGGCTCGCTCGCTTGCTCTCATGTCTGGCTCGCTCGCTCTCATATCTGGCTCGCTCGCTTGCTCTCATGTTTGGCTCGCTCGCTCTCATATCTGGCTGGCTTGCTTGCTCTCATATCTGGCTTGCTCGCTTGCTCTCTTGTCTGGCTCGCTCTCTTATCTGGCTTGCTCGCTAGCATATCTGGCTCGCTCGCTTGCTCTCTTGTCTGGCTTGCTCTCTTATCTGGCTCGCTCGCTCTCATATCTGGCTCGCTCACTTGCTCTCTTGTCTGGCTCGCTCTCTTATCTGGCTCACTCGCATATCTGGCTCGCTCGCTCTCATATCTGGCTTGCTCGCTTGCTCTCATATCTGGATCACTCGCTTGCTCTCAAATCTGGCTCGCTCGCTTGCTCTCATATCTGGCTAGCTCGCTTGCTCTCTTGTCTTGCTCGCTCTCTTATCTGGCTCGCTCGCTCTCATATCTGGCTGGCTTGCTTGCTCTCATATCTGGCTCGCTCGCTTGCTCTCATATCTGGCTAGCTCGCTTGCTCTCTTGTCTTGCTCGCTCTCTTATCTGGCTCGCTCGCTCTCATATCTGGCTGGCTCGCTTGCTCTCATATCTGGCTTGCTCGCTTGCTCTCTTGTCTGGCTCGCTCTCTTATCTGGCTTGCTCACTAGCATATCTGGCTCGCTCGCTTGCTCTCTTGTCTGGCTTGCTCTCTTATCTGGCTCGCTCGCTCTCATATCTGGCTCGCTCACTTGCTCTCTTGTCTGGCTCGCTCTCTTATCTGGCTCACTCGCATATCTGGCTCGCTCGCTCTCATATCTGGCTTGCTCGCTTGCTCTCATATCTGGATCACTCGCTTGCTCTCAAATCTGGCTCGCTCGCTTGCTCTCATATCTGGCTAGCTCGCTTGCTCTCTTGTCTTGCTCGCTCTCTTATCTGGCTCGCTTGCTCTCATATCTGGCTGGCTTGCTTGCTCTCATATCTGGCTCGCTCGCTTGCTCTCTTGTCTTGCTCGCTCTCTTATCTGGCTCGCTCGCTCTCATATCTGGCTGGCTCGCTTGCTCTCATATCTGGCTCGCTCGCTTGCTCTCAAATCTGGCTCGCTCGCTTGCTCTCATATCTGGCTAGCTCGCTTGCTCTCTTGTCTTGCTTGCTCTCTTATCTGGCTCGCTCGCTCTCATATCTGGCTGGCTTGCTTGCTCTCATATCTGGCTCGCTCGCTTGCTCTCATATCTGGCTAGCTCGCTTGCTCTCTTGTCTTGCTCGCTCTCTTATCTGGCTCGCTCGCTCTCATATCTGGCTGGCTTGCTTGCTCTCATATCTGGCTAGTTCGCTTGCTCTCTTGTCTTGCTCCCTCTCTTATCTGGCTCGCTCGCTCTCATATCTGGCTGGCTCGCTTGCTCTCATATCTGGCTTGCTCGCTTGCTCTCTTGTCTGGCTCGCTCTCTTATCTGGCTTGCTCGCTAGCATATCTGGCTCGCTCGCTTGCTCTCTTGTCTGGCTTGCTCTCTTATCTGGCTCGCTCGCTCTCATATCTGGCTCGCTCGCTTGCTCTCATGTCTGGCTCGCTCGCTCTCATATCTGGCTCGCTCGCTTGCTCTCATGTTTGGCTCGCTCGCTCTCATATCTGGCTGGCTTGCTTGCTCTCATATCTGGCTTGCTCGCTTGCTCTCTTGTCTGGCTCGCTCTCTTATCTGGCTTGCTCGCTAGCATATCTGGCTCGCTCGCTTGCTCTCTTGTCTGGCTTGCTCTCTTATCTGGCTCGCTCGCTCTCATATCTGGCTCGCTCACTTGCTCTCTTGTCTGGCTCGCTCTCTTATCTGGCTCACTCGCATATCTGGCTCGCTCGCTCTCATATCTGGCTTGCTCGCTTGCTCTCATATCTGGATCACTCGCTTGCTCTCAAATCTGGCTCGCTCGCTTGCTCTCATATCTGGCTAGCTCGCTTGCTCTCTTGTCTTGCTCGCTCTCTTATCTGGCTCGCTCGCTCTCATATCTGGCTGGCTTGCTTGCTCTCATATCTGGCTCGCTCGCTTGCTCTCATATCTGGCTAGCTCGCTTGCTCTCTTGTCTTGCTCGCTCTCTTATCTGGCTCGCTCGCTCTCATATCTGGCTGGCTCGCTTGCTCTCATATCTGGCTTGCTCGCTTGCTCTCTTGTCTGGCTCGCTCTCTTATCTGGCTTGCTCACTAGCATATCTGGCTCGCTCGCTTGCTCTCTTGTCTGGCTTGCTCTCTTATCTGGCTCGCTCGCTCTCATATCTGGCTCGCTCGCTTGCTTTCATGTCTGGCTCGCTCGCTTTCATATCTGGCTCGCTCGCTTGCTCTCATGTCTGGCTCGCTCGCTCTCATATCTGGCTTTCTCGCTTGCTCTCTTGTTTGGTTCGCTCTCTTATCTGGCTCGCTCGCTCTCATATCTGGCTCGCTCGCTTGCTCTCATGTCTGGCTCGCTCGCTCTCATATCTGGCTCGCTCGCTTGCTCTCATGTCTGGCTCGCTCGCTCTCATATCTGGCTGGCTTGCTTGCTCTCATATCTGGCTTGCTCGCTTGCTCTCTTGTCTGGCTCGCTCTCTTATCTGGCTTGCTCGCTAGCATATCTGGCTCGCTCGCTTGCTCTCTTGTCTGGCTTGCTCTCTTATCTGGCTCGCTCGCTCTCATATCTGGCTCGCTCACTTGCTCTCTTGTCTGGCTCGCTCTCTTATCTGGCTCACTCGCATATCTGGCTCGCTCGCTCTCATATCTGGCTTGCTCGCTTGCTCTCATATCTGGATCACTCGCTTGCTCTCAAATCTGGCTCGCTCGCTTGCTCTCATATCTGGCTAGCTCGCTTGCTCTCTTGTCTTGCTCGCTCTCTTATCTGGCTCGCTCGCTCTCATATCTGGCTGGCTTGCTTGCTCTCATATCTGGCTCGCTCGCTTGCTCTCATATCTGGCTAGCTCGCTTGCTCTCTTGTCTTGCTCGCTCTCTTATCTGGCTCGCTCGCTCTCATATCTGGCTGGCTCGCTTGCTCTCATATCTGGCTTGCTCGCTTGCTCTCTTGTCTGGCTCGCTCTCTTATCTGGCTTGCTCACTAGCATATCTGGCTCGCTCGCTTGCTCTCTTGTCTGGCTTGCTCTCTTATCTGGCTCGCTCGCTCTCATATCTGGCTCGCTCGCTTGCTTTCATGTCTGGCTCGCTCGCTTTCATATCTGGCTCGCTCGCTTGCTCTCATGTCTGGCTCGCTCGCTCTCATATCTGGCTTTCTCGCTTGCTCTCTTGTTTGGTTCGCTCTCTTATCTGGCTCGCTCTCATATCTGGCTTGCTCGCTTGCTCTCATATCTGGCTCGCTCGCTTGCTTTCTTGTCCGGCTCGCTCGCATATCTGGCTCGCTCGCTCTCACATCTGGCAGGCTCGCTTGCTCTCATATCTGGCTCGCTCGCTCTCATATTTGGCTCGCTCGCTTGCTCTCTTGTCAGGCTCGCTCTCTTATCTGGCTTGCTCGCTAGCATATCTGGCTCGCTCGCTTGCTCTCTTGTCTGACTTGCTCTCTTATCTGTCTCGCTCTCACATCTGGCTTGCTCGCTTGCTCTCATATCTGGCTCGCACGCTTGCTCTCTTGTCTGGCTCGCTCTCTTATCTGGCTTGCTCGCTAGCATATCTGGCTCGCTCGCTTGCTCTCTTGTCTGGCTTGCTTTCTTATCTGACTCGCTTGCTCTCATATCTGGCTCGCTCGCTTGATCTCATGTCTGGCTCACTCGCTCTCATATCTGGCTCGCTCGATTGCTCTCATGTCTGGCTCGCTCGCTCTCATATCTGGCTTTCTCGCTTGCTCTCTTGTCTGGTTTGCTCCCTTATCTGGCTCGCTCTCATATCTGGCTTGCTCGCTTGCTCTCATATCTGGCTCGCTCACTTGCTCTCTTGTCTGGCTCGCTCTCTTATCTGGCTCACTCGCATATCTGGCTCGCTCGCTCTCATATCTGGCTTGCTCGCTTGCTCTCATATCTGGCTCGCTCGCTTGCTCTCAAATCTGGCTCGCTCGCTTGCTCTCATATCTGGCTAGCTCGCTTGCTCTCTTGTCTTGCTCGCTCTCTTATCCTGCTCGCTCGCTTTCATATCTGGCTGGATTGCTTGCTCTCATATCTGGCTCGCTCGCTTGCTCTCATATCTGGCTAGTTCGCTTGCTCTCTTGTCTTGCTCGCTCTCTTATCTGGCTCGCTCGCTCTCATATCTGGCTGGCTCGCTTGCTCTCATATCTGGCTTGTTCGCTTGCTCTCTTGTCTGGCTCGCTCTCTTATCTGGCTTGCTCGCTAGCATATCTGGCTCGCTCGCTTGCTCTCAAATCTGGCTCGCTCGCTTGCTCTCATATCTGGCTAGCTCGCTTGCTCTCTTGTCTTGCTCGCTCTCTTATCCTGCTCGCTCGCTTTCATATCTGGCTGGCTTGCTTGCTCTCATATATGGCTCGCTCGCTTGCTCTCATATCTGGCTAGTTCGCTTGCTCTCTTGTCTTGCTCGCTCTCTTATCTGGCTCGCTCGCTCTCATATCTGGCTGGCTCGCTTGCTCTCATATCTGGCTTGCTCGCTTGCTCTCTTGTCTGGCTCGCTCTCTTATCTGGCTTGCTCGCTAGCATATCTGGCTCGCTCGCTTGCTCTCTTGTCTGGCTTGCTCTCTTATCTGGCTCGCTCGCTCTCATATCTGGCTCGCTCGCTTGCTCTCATGTCTGGCTCGCTCGCTCTCATATCTGGCTCACTCGCTTGCTCTCATGTCTGGCTCGCTCGCTCTCATATCTGGCTCGCTCGCTTGCTCTCATATCTGGCTAGTTCGCTTGCTCTCTTGTCTTGCTCGCTCTCTTATCTGGCTCGCTCGCTCTCATATCTGGCTCGCTCGCTGGCTCTCAAATCTGGCTCGCTCGCTTGCTCTCATTTCTGGCTAGCTCGCTTGCTCTCTTGTCTTGCTCGCTCTCTTATCTGGCTCGCTCGCTCTCATATCTGGCTGGCTTGCTTGCTCTCATATCTGGCTCGCTCGCTTGCTCTCAAATCTGGCTAGCTCGCTTGCTCTCTTGTCTTGCTCGCTCTCTTATCTGGCTCGCTCGCTCTCATATCTGGTTGGCTTGCTTGCTCTCATATCTGGCTAGTTCGCTTCCTCTCTTGTCTTGCTCCCTCTCTTATCTGGCTCGCTCGCTCTCATATCTGGCTGGCTCGCTTGCTCTCATATCTGGCTTGCTCGCTTGCTCTCTTGTCTGGCTCGCTCTCTTATCTGGCTTGCTCGCTAGCATATCTGGCTCGCTCGCTTGCTCTCTTGTCTGGCTTGCTCTCTTATCTGGCTCGCTCGCTCTCATATCTGGCTCGCTCGCTTGCTCTCATGTCTGGCTCGCTCGCTCTCATATCTGGCTCGCTCGCTTGCTCTCATGTCTGGCTCGCTCGCTCTCATATCTGGCTGGCTTGCTTGCTCTGATATCTGGCTTGCTCGCTTGCTCTCTTGTCTGGCTCGCTCTCTTATCTGGCTTGCTCGCTAGCATATCTGGCTTTCTCGCTTGCTCTCTTGTCTGGCTTGCTCTCTTATCTGGCTCGCTCGCTCTCATATCTGGCTCGCTCACTTGCTCTCTTGTCTGGCTCGCTCTCTTATCTGGCTCACTCGCATATCTGGCTCGCTCGCTCTCATATCTGGCTTGCTCGCTTGCTCTCATATCTGGATCACTCGCTTGCTCTCAAATCTGGCTCGCTCGCTTGCTCTCATATCTGGCTAGCTCGCTTGCTCTCTTGTCTTGCTCGCTCTCTTATCTGGCTCGCTCGCTCTCATATCTGGCTGGCTTGCTTGCTCTCATATCTGGCTCGCTCGCTTGCTCTCATATCTGGCTAGTTCGCTTGCTCTCTTGTCTTGCTCGCTCTCTTATCTGGCTCGCTCGCTCTCATATCTGGCTCGCTCGCTTGCTCTCATATCTGGCTCGCTCTCTCTCTTGTCTGGCTCGCTCTCTTATCTGGCTTGCTCGCATATCTGGCTCGCTCGCTCCCACATCTGGCTCGCTCGCTTGTCCTCTTGTCTGGCTCGCTCTCTTATCTGGCTCGCTCGCATATCTGGCTCGCTCGCTTGCTCTCATGTCTGGCTCGCTCGTTCTCATATCTGGCTCGCTGGCTTACTCTCATTCCTTGCTTGCTCGCTCTCATATCTGGCTCGCTCGCTTGCTCTCTTGTCTGGCTCGCTCTCTTATCTGGCTCGCTCGTATATCTGGCTTGCTCGCTTGCTCTTATATCTGGCTCTCTTGCTCTCTTGTCTGTCTCGCTCTCTTATATGGCTCGCTTGCATATCTGGCTCGCTCGCTCTCACATCTGGCTCGTTCGCTTGCTCTCATATCTGGCTCGCTCGCTCGCTCTCCTGTCTGGCTCGCTCTCTTATCTGGCTCGCTCGCTCTCATATCTGGCTCGCTCGCTCGCTCTCCTGTCTGGCTCGCTCTCTTATCTGGCTCGCTCGCATATCTGGCTCGCTCGCTCTCAAATCTGGCTTGCTCGCTTGCTCTCTTGTCTGGCTCGCTCTCTTATCTGGCTCGCTCGCTCTCATATCTGGCTCGCTCGCTTGCTCTCATGTCTGGCTCACTCGCTCTCATATCTGGCTCGCTCACTTGCTCTCTTGTCTGGCTCGCTCTCTTATCTGGCTCGCTCGCTCTCATATCTGTCTGGCTCGCTTGCTTTCTTGTCTGGTTCGCTCTCTTATCTGGCACGCTCTCATATCTGGCTTGCTCGCTTGCTCTCATATCTGGCTTGCTCGCTTGCTCTCATATCTGGCTCGCTCGCTTGCTCTCTTGTCTGGCTCGCTCTCTTATCTTGCTCGCTCTCTTATCTGGCTCGCTCGCTCGCATATCTGGCTCGCTCGCTTGCTCTCATATCTGGCTCGCTCTCTCTCTTGTCTGGCTCGCTCTCTTATCTGGCTTGCTCGCATATCTGGCTCGCTCGCTCCCACATCTGGCTCGCTCGCTTGTCCTCTTGTCTGGCTCGCTCTCTTATCTGGCTCGCTCGCATATCTGGCTCGCTAGCTTGCTCTCATGTCTGGCTCGCTCGTTCTCATATCTGGCTCGCTGGCTTACTCTCATTCCTTGCTTGCTCGCTCTCATATCTGGCTCGCTCGCTTGCTCTCTTGTCTGGCTCGCTCTCTTATCTGGCTCGCTCGTATATCTGGCTTGCTCGCTTGCTCTTATATCTGGCTCTCTTGCTCTCTTGTCTGTCTCGCTCTCTTATATGGCTCGCTTGCATATCTGGCTCGCTCGTTCTCACATCTGGCTCGTTCGCTTGCTCTTATATCTGGCTCGCTCGCTCGCTCTCCTGTCTGGCTCGCTCTCTTATCTGGCTCGCTCGCTCTCATATCTGGCTCGCTCGCTCGCTCTCCTGTCTGGCTCGCTCTCTTATCTGGCTCACTCGCTCGCATATCTGGCTCGTTCGCTCGCATATCTGGCTCGCTCTCTTAGCTGGCTTGCTCGCATATCTGGCTCGCTCGCTCACATCTGGCTCGCTCGCTTGGTCTCATATCAGGCTTGCTCGCTTGCTCTCTTGTCTGGCTCGATCTCTTATCTGGCTCGCTCGCATATCTGGCTCGCTCGCTCACATCTGGCTCGCTCGCTTGCTCTCATATCTGGCTCGCTCGCTTGCTCTCTTGTCTGGCTCGCTCTCTTATCTGACTCGTTCGCATATCTGTCTCGCTCGCTCTCATATCTGGCTCACTCCCTTGCTCTCATGTCTGGCTCGCTCGCTCTCTTATCTGGCTCGCTCGCTTGCTCTCATGTCTGGCTCGCTCTCTTATATGGCCCGCTTGCATATCTGGCTCGCTCGCATGCTCTCATATCTGGCTCGCTCGCTTGCGCTCTTCTCTGGCTCGCTCTCTCATCTGGCCTGTTCGCTCGAAAATCTGGCTCGCTCGCTCGCAAATCTGGCTAGCTCGCTCTCATATCTGGCTCGCTCGCTCACATATCTGGCTCGCTCGCTTGCTCTCATGTCCGGTTTTGCTCGCTGTCATATCTGTCTCGCTCGCTTGCTCTCTTGTCTGGTTCGCTTTCTTATCTGGCACGCTCTCATATCTGGCTCACTCGCTTGCTCTCATATCTGGCTCGCTCGCTTGCGCTCATATCTGGCTCGCTCTCTTGCTCTCTTGTCTGGCTCGCTCACTTGCTCCCTTGTCTGGCTCGCTCTCTTGCTCTCATATCTGGCTTGCTCGCTTGCTGAAATATCTGGCTCGCTCGCTTGCTCTCTTGTCGGGCTCGCTCTCTTATCTGGCTCGCTTGCTAGCATATCTGGCTCGCTCGCTTGCTCTCTTGTCTGGCTCGCTCTCTTATTTGGCTCGCTCGCATATCTGGCTCGCTCGCTCTCACATCTGGCTCGCTCGCTTGCTCTCATATCTGGCTCGCTCGCTTGCTCTCTTTTCTGGCTCACTCTCTTATCTGGCTCGCTCGCATATCTGGCTCGCTCGCTCTCACATCTGGCTCGCTCGCGTGCTCTCATATCTGGCTCGCTCACTTGCTCTCTTGTCTGGCTCGCTCTCTTATCTGGCTCGCTCTCACATCTGGCTCGCTCGCTTGCTCTCATATCTGGCTCGCTCGCATGCTCTCTTGTCTGGCTCGCTCTCTTATCTGGCTTGTTCGCTCTCATATCTTGCTTGCTCGCTTGCTCTCATGTCTGGCTCGCTCACTCTCATATCTGTCTAGCTCGCTTGCTCTCTTGTCTGGCTCGCTCTTTTATCTGGCTTGCTCTGACATCTGGCTCGCTCGCTTGCTCTCTTGTCTGGCTCGCTCTCTTATCTGGCTCGCTCACTCTCATATCTGGCTTGCTCGCTCGCTCTCATGTATTGCTCGCTCACTTGCTCTCATGTCTGGCTCACTCGCTCTCATATCTGGCTCGCTCTCTTACTTTCTTGTCTGGCTCTCTCACTTAAATGGCTCGCTCGCTCATCTGGCTAGCTCGCTTTCATATGTGGCTCGCTCACTCTGATATCTCGCTCGCTTGCTCTCTTGTCTGGTTCGCTCTCTTATCTGGCTCGCTCTCATATCTGGCTTGCTCGCTTGCTCTCATATCTGGCTCGCTCGCTTGCTCTCATATCTGGCTAGCTCGCTTGCTCTCTTGTCTTGCTCGCTCTCTTATCTGTCTCGCTCGCTCTCATATCTGGCTGGCTCGCATGTTCTCATATCTGGCTCGCTCGCTCTCATGTCTGGCTCGCTCGTATATCTGGATCGCTCGCTTGCTCTCATATCTGGCTCGCTCGCTTGCTTAATTGTCTGGCTCGCTCTCTTATCTGCCTTGCTCTCTCTCACATCTGGCTTGCTCAATTACTCTCTTATCTGTTTCGCTCTCACATCTGGCTCGCTCGCTTTCTCTCATATCTGGCTCGCTCACTTGCTCTCTTGTCTGGCTCGCTCTCTTATCTGGCTTGCTCGCTAACATATCTGGCTCGCTCGCTGCTCTCTTGTCTGGCTCGCTCTCTTATCTGGCTCGTTTGCATATCTGGCTCGCTCGCTCTCACATCTGGTTGGCTCGCTTGCTCTCATATCTGGCTCGATCGCTTGCTCTCTTGTCTGGCTTGCTTTCTTATCTGGCTCGCTCTAATATCTGGCTTGCTCGCTTGTTCTCATATCTGGCTCGCTCGCTTGCTCTCTTGTCTGTCTCGCTCTCTTTCATGGCTCGCTCGCATATTTGGCTCGCTAACTCTCATATCTGGCTCGCTCACTTGCTCTCTTGTCTGGCTCGCTCTCTTATCTGGCTCGCTCGCTCTCATATCTGGCTCGCTCGCTTGCTCTCATGTCTGGCTCGCTCGCTCTCATATCTGGCTCGCTCACTTGCTCTCTTGTGTGGCTCGCTCTCTTATCTGGCTTGCTCGCTCTTATATCTGTCTGGCTCGCTTGCTTTCTTGTCTGGTTCGCTCTCTTATCTGGCACGCTCTCATATCTGGCTTGCTCGCTTGCTCTCATATCTGGCTCGCTCGCTTGCTCTCATATCTGGCTCGCTCGCTTGCTCTCTAGTCTGGCTCGCTCTCTTATCTGGCTCGCTCTCTTATCTGGCTCGCTCGCTCGCATATCTGGCTCGCTCGCTTGCTCTCATATCTGGCTCGCTCTCTCTCTTGTCTGGCTCGCTCTCTTATCTGGCTTGCTCGCATATCTGGCTCGCTCGCTCCCACATCTGGCTCGCTCGCTTGTCCTCTTGTCTGGCTCGCTCTCTTATCTGGCTCACTCTCTTATCTGGCTCGCTCGCATATCTGGCTCGCTCGCTTGCTCTCATGTCTGGCTCGCTCGTTCTCATATCTGGCTCGCTGGCTTACTCTCATTCCTTGCTTGCTCGCTCTCATATCTGGCTCGCTCGCTTGCTCTCTTGTCTGGCTTGCTATCTTATCTGGCTCGCTCGTATATCTGGCTTGCTCGCTTGCTCTTATATCTGGCTCTCTTGCTCTCTTGTCTGTCTCGCTCTCTTATATGGCTCGCTTGCATATCTGGCTCGCTCGCTCTCACATCTGGCTCGTTCGCTTGCTCTCATATCTGGCTCGCTCGCTCGCTCTCCTGTCTGGCTCGCTCTCTTATCTGGCTCGCTCGCTCTCATATCTGGCTCGCTCGCTCGCTCTCCTGTCTGGCTCGCTCTCTTATCTGGCTCGCTCGCATATCTGGCTCGCTCGCTCTCAAATCTGGCTTGCTCGCTTGCTCTCTTGTCTTGCTCACTCGCTCTCATATCTGGCTCGCTCACTTGCTCTCTTGTCTGGCTCGCTCTCTTATCTGGCTCGCTCGCTCTCATATCTGTCTGGCTCGCTTGCTTTCTTGTCTGGTTCGCTCTCTTATCTGGCACGCTCTCATATCTGGCTTGCTCGCTTGCTCTCATATCTGGCTCGCTCGCTTGCTCTCATATCTGGCTCGCTCGCTTGCTCTCTTGTCTGGCTCGCTCTCTTATCTGGCTCGCTCTCTTATCTGGCTCGCTCGCTCGCATATCTGGCTCGCTCGCTTGCTCTCATATCTGGCTCGCTCTCTCTCTTGTCTGGCTCGCTCTCTTATCTGGCTTGCTCGCATATCTGGCTCTCTTGCTCTCTTGTCTGTCTCGCTCTCTTATATGGCTCGCTTGCATATCTGGCTCGCTCGTTCTCACATCTGGCTCGTTCGCTTGCTCTTATATCTGGCTCGCTCGCTCGCTCTCCTGTCTGGCTCGCTCTCTTATCTGGCTCGCTCGCTCTCATATCTGGCTCGCTCGCTCGCTCTCCTGTCTGGCTCGCTCTCTTATCTGGCTCACTCGCTCGCATATCTGGCTCGTTCGCTCGCATATCTGGCTCGCTCTCTTAGCTGGCTTGCTCGCATATCTGGCTCGCTCGCTCACATCTGGCTCGCTCGCTTGGTCTCATATCAGGCTTGCTCGCTTGCTCTCTTGTCTGGCTCGATCTCTTATCTGGCTCGCTCGCATATCTGGCTCGCTCGCTCACATCTGGCTCGCTCGCTTGCTCTCATATCTGGCTCGCTCGCTTGCTCTCTTGTCTGGCTCGCTCTCTTATCTGACTCGTTCGCATATCTGTCTCGCTCGCTCTCATATCTGGCTCACTCCCTTGCTCTCATGTCTGGCTCGCTCGCTCTCATATCTGGCTCGCTCGCTTGCTCTCATGTCTGGCTCGCTCTCTTATATGGCCCGCTTGCATATCTGGCTCGCTCGCTTGCTCTCATATCTGGCTCGCTCGCTTGCGCTCTTCTCTGGCTCGCTCTCTCATCTGGCCTGTTCGCTCGAAAATCTGGCTCGCTCGCTCGCAAATCTGGCTAGCTCGCTCTCATATCTGGCTCGCTCGCTCACATATCTGGCTCGCTCGCTTGCTCTCATGTCCGGTTTTGCTCGCTGTCATATCTGTCTCGCTCGCTTGCTCTCTTGTCTGGTTCGCTTTCTTATCTGGCACGCTCTCATATCTGGCTCACTCGCTTGCTCTCATATCTGGCTCGCTCGCTTGCGCTCATATCTGGCTCGCTCTCTTGCTCTCTTGTCTGGCTCGCTCGCTTGCTCCCTTGTCTGGCTCGCTCTCTTGCTCTCATATCTGGCTTGCTCGCTTGCTGAAATATCTGGCTCGCTCGCTTGCTCTCTTGTCGGGCTCGCTCTCTTATCTGGCTCGCTTGCTAGCATATCTGGCTCGCTCGCTTGCTCTCTTGTCTGGCTCGCTCTCTTATTTGGCTCGCTCGCATATCTGGCTCGCTCGCTCTCACATCTGGCTCGCTCGCTTGCTCTCATATCTGGCTCGCTCGCTTGCTCTCTTTTCTGGCTCACTCTCTTATCTGGCTCGCTCGCATATCTGGCTCGCTCGCTCTCACATCTGGCTCGCTCGTGTGCTCTCATATCTGGCTCGCTCACTTGCTCTCTTGTCTGGCTCGCTCTCTTATCTGTCTCGCTCTCACATCTGGCTCGCTCGCTTGCTCTCATATCTGGCTCGCTCGCATGCTCTCTTGTCTGGCTCGCTCTCTTATCTGGCTTGTTCGCTCTCATATCTTGCTTGCTCGCTTGCTCTCATGTCTGGCTCGCTCACTCTCATATCTGTCTAGCTCGCTTGCTCTCTTGTCTGGCTCGCTCTTTTATCTGGCTTGCTCTGACATCTGGCTCGCTCGCTTGCTCTCTTGTCTGGCTCGCTCTCTTATCTGGCTCGCTCACTCTCATATCTGGCTTGCTCGCTCGCTCTCATGTATTGCTCGCTCACTTGCTCTCATGTCTGGCTCACTCGCTCTCATATCTGGCTCGCTCTCTTACTCTCTTGTCTGGCTCTCTCACTTAAATGGCTCGCTCGCTCATCTGGCTAGCTCGCTTTCATATGTGGCTCGCTCACTCTGATATCTCGCTCGCTTGCTCTCTTGTCTGGTTCGCTCTCTTATCTGGCTCGCTCTCATATCTGGCTTGCTCGCTTGCTCTCATATCTGGCTCGCTCGCTTGCTCTCATATCTGGCTCGCTCGCTTGCTCTCTTGTCTGGCTCGCTCTCTTATCTGTCTCGCTCTCACATCTGGCTCGCTCGCTTGCTCTCATGTCTGGCTCGCTTACTCTCATATCTGTCTAGCTCGCTTGCTCTCTTGTCTGGCTCGCTCTTTTATCTGGCTTGTTCGCTCTCATATCTTGCTCGCTCGCTTGCTCTCATGTCTGGCTTGCTTACTCTCATATCTGTCTAGCTCGCTTGCTCTCTTGTCTGGCTCGCTCTTTTATCTGGCTTGCTCTGACATCTGGCTCGCTCGCTTGCTCTCTTGTCTGGCTCGCTCTCTTATCTGGCTCGCTCACTCTCATATCTGGCTTGCTCGCTCGCTCTCATGTATTGCTCGCTCACTTGCTCTCATGTCTGGCTCACTCGCTCTCATATCTCTCTCGCTCGCTTACTCTCTTGTCTGGCTCTCTCACTTAAATTGCTCGCTCGCTCATCTGGCTAGCTCGCTCTCATATGTGGCTCGCTCACTCTGATATCTCGCTCGCTCGCTTGCTCTCTTGTCTGGTTCGCTCTCTTATCTGGCTCGCTCTCATATCTGGCTTGCTCGCTTGCTCTCATATCTGGCTCGCTCGCTTGCTCTCATATGTGTCTCGCTCGCTTGCTCTCTTGTCTGGCTCGCTCTCTTAACTGGCTCGCTCGCATATCTGGCTCGCTCACTCTCACCTCTGGCTCGCTCGCTTGCTCTCATATCTGGCTCGCTCGCTTGCTCTCTTGTCTGGCTCGCTCTCTTATCTGGTTCGCTCTCACATCTGGCTCGCTTGCTCTCTTGTCTGGCTCGCTCTCTTATCTGGCTCGCTCGCTCTCATATCTGGCTCGCTCGCTTGCTCTCATGTCTGGCTCGCTCGCTCTCATATCTGGCTCGCTCGCTTGCTCTCTTGTCTGGCTCGCTCTCTTATATGGCTCGCTCGCATATCTGGCTCGCTCGCTCTCACATCTGGCTCGCTCGCTTGCTCTCTTGTCTGGCTCCCTCTCTTATCTGGCAAGCTTGCTCTCATATCTGGCTTGCTAGCTTGCTCTCTTGTCTGGCTCGCTCTCTTATTTGGCTCGCTCGCAAATCTGGCTCGCTCGCTCTCACATCTGGCTCGCTCGCTTGCTCTCATATCTGGCTCGCTCGCTTGCTCTCTTATTTGGCTGGCTCTCTTATCTGGCTCGCTCTCACATCTGGCTCGCTCGCTTGCTCTCATATCTGGCTCGCTCGCTTGCTCTCTTGTCTAGCTCGCTCTCTTATCTGGCTCGCTCTCATATCTGGCTCGCTCGCTTGCTCTCATATCTGGCTCGCTCGCTTGCTCTCTTGTCTAGCTCGCTCTCTTATATGGCTCGCTCTCATATCTGGCTCGCTCGCTTGCTCTCACATCTGGCTCGCTCGCTTGCTCTCATATCTGGCTCGCTCGCTTGCTCTCTTGTCTAGCTCGCTCTCTTATCTGGCTCGCTCTCATATCTGGCTCGCTCGCTTGCTCTCATATCTGGCTCGCTCGCTTGCTCTCTTGTCTGGCTCGCTCTCTTATCTGGCTCGCTCGCTCTCATATCTGGCTCGCTTGCTTGCTCTCATGTCTGGCTCGCTCGCTCTCATATCTGGCTCGCTCGCTTGCTCTCTTGTCTGGCTCGCTCTCTTATATGGCTCGCTCGCATATCTGGCTCGCTCGCTCTCACATCTGGCTGGCTCGCTTGCTCTAATATCTGGCTCGCTCGCTCTCATATCTGGCTCGCTCGCTTGCTCTCTTGTCTTGCTCGCTCTCTTATCTGGCTCGCTCGCTCTCATATCTGGCTGGCTCGCTTGCTCTCATATCTGGCTCGATCGCTTGCTCTCTTGTCTGGCTCGCTCTCTTATCTGGCTTGCTCGCTAGAATATTTGGCTTGCGCGCTTGCTCTCTTGTCTGGCTTGCTCTCTTATCTGGCTCGCTCGCTCTCATATCTGGCTCGCTCGCTTGCTCTCATGTCTGGCTCGCTTGCTCTCATATCTGTCTTTCTCGCTTGCTCTCTTGTCTGGCTCGCTCTCTTATCTGGCTCGCTCGCATATCTGGCTAGCTCGCTCTCACATCCGGCTGGCTCGCTTGCTCTCATTTCTGGCTGGCTCGCTTGCTCTCATTTCTGGCTCGCTCGCTTGCTCTCATATCTGGCTCGCTCGCTTGCTCTCATATCTGGCACGCTCGCTTGCTCTCTTGTCAGGCTCGCTCTCATATCTTGCTAGCTCGCTTGCTCTCTTGTCTTGCTCGCTCTCTTATCTGGCTCGCACGCTCTCATATCTGGCTGGCTCGATTGCTCTCATATCTGGCTAGCTCGCTTGCTCTCATATCTGGCTCGCTCGCTTGCTCTCATGTCTGGCTCGCTCTCATATCTGGATCGCTCGCTTGCTCTCATATCTGGCTCGCTCGCTTGCTTAATTGTCTGGCTCGCTCTCTTATCTGCCTCGCTCTCTCTCACATCTGGCTTGCTCGCTTGCTCTCATATCTGGCTTGCTCGCTGCTCTCTTGTCTGGCTCGCTCTCATATCTGGCTTGCTCGCATATCTGTCTCGCTCGCTTGCTCTCTTGTCTGGCTCGCTCTCTTATTTGGCTCGCTCGCATATCTGGCTCGCTCGCTCTCACATCTGGCTGGTTTGCTTGCTCTCATATCTGGCTCGCTCGCTTGCTCTCATATCTGGCTCGCTCGCTTGCTCTCTTGTCTGGCTCGCTCTCTTATCTGGCTCGCTCGCATATCTGGCTCGCTCGCTCTCACATCGAGCTGGCTCGCTTGCTCTCATATCTGGCTCGCTCGCTTGCTCTCTTGTCTGGCTCGCTCTCTTATCTGGCTCGCTCTCATATCTGGCTTGCTAGCTTGCTCTCATATCTGGCTCGCTCGCTTTCTCTCTTGTCTGCCTCGCTCTCTTTTATGGCTCGCTCACATATCTGGCTCGCTCGCTCTCAAATCTGGCTCGCTCGCTCTTAAATCTGGCTCGCTCGCTTGCTCTCATGTATGGCTTGCTCGCTTGCTCTCATATCCGGCTCGCTCGCTTGCTCTCTTGTCTGGCTCGCTCTCTTATCTGGCTCGCTCGCTCTCATATCTGGCTGGCTCGATTGCTCTCATATCTGGCTAGCTCGCTTGCTCTCTTGTCTTGCTCGCTCTCTTATCTGGCTCGCTCGCTCTCATATCTGGCTGGCTTGCTTGCTCTCATATCTGGCTCGCTCGCTTGCTCTCATATCTGGCTAGTTCGCTTGCTCTCTTGTCTTGCTCACTCTCTTATCTGGCTCGCTCGCTCTCATATCTGGCTGGCTCGCTTGCTCTCATACCTGGCTTGCTCGCTTGCTCTCTTGTCTGGCTCGCTCTCTTATCTGGCTTGCTCGCTAGCATATCTGGCTCGCTCGCTTGCTCTCTTGTCTGGCTTGCTCTCTTATCTGGCTCGCTCGCTCTCATATCTGGCTCGCTCACTTGCTCTCTTGTCTGGCTCGCTCTCTTATCTGGCTCACTCGCATATCTGGCTCGCTCGCTCTCATATCTGGCTTGCTCGCTTGCTCTCATATCTGGATCACTCGCTTGCTCTCAAATCTGGCTCGCTCGCTTGCTCTCATATCTGGCTAGCTCGCTTGCTCTCTTGTCTTGCTCGCTCTCTTATCTGGCTCGCTTGCTCTCATATCTGGCTGGCTTGCTTGCTCTCATATCTGGCTCGCTCGCTTGCTCTCTTGTCTTGCTCGCTCTCTTATCTGGCTCGCTCGCTCTCATATCTGGCTGGCTCGCTTGCTCTCATATCTGGCTCGCTCGCTTGCTCTCATATCTGGCTAGTTCGCTTGCTCTCTTGTCTGTCTCGCTCTCTTATCTGGCTCGCTCGCTCTCATATCTGGCTCGCTCGCTTGCTCTCAAATCTGGCTCGCTCGCTTGCTCTCATATCTGGCTAGCTCGCTTGCTCTCTTGTCTTGCTTGCTCTCTTATCTGGCTCGCTCGCTCTCATATCTGGCTGGCTTGCTTGCTCTCATATCTGGCTCGCTCGCTTGCTCTCATATCTGGCTAGCTCGCTTGCTCTCTTGTCTTGCTCGCTCTCTTATCTGGCTCGCTCGCTCTCATATCTGGCTGGCTTGCTTGCTCTCATATCTGGCTAGTTCGCTTGCTCTCTTGTCTTGCTCCCTCTCTTATCTGGCTCGCTCGCTCTCATATCTGGCTGGCTCGCTTGCTCTCATATCTGGCTTGCTCGCTTGCTCTCTTGTCTGGCTCGCTCTCTTATCTGGCTTGCTCGCTAGCATATCTGGCTCGCTCGCTTGCTCTCTTGTCTGGCTTGCTCTCTTATCTGGCTCGCTCGCTCTCATATCTGGCTCGCTCGCTTGCTCTCATGTCTGGCTCGCTCGCTCTCATATCTGGCTCGCTCGCTTGCTCTCTTGTCTGGCTCGCTCTCTTATCTGGCTTGCTCGCTAGCATATCTGGCTCGCTCGCTTGCTCTCATGTCTGGCTCGCTCTCTTATCTGGCTCACTCGCATATCTGGCTCGCTCGCTCTCATATCTGGCTTGCTCGCTTGCTCTCATATCTGGATCACTCGCTTGCTCTCAAATCTGGCTCGCTCGCTTGCTCTCATATCTGGCTAGCTCGCTTGCTCTCTTGTCTTGCTCGCTCTCTTATCTGGCTCGCTTGCTCTCATATCTGGCTGGCTTGCTTGCTCTCATATCTGGCTCGCTCGCTTGCTCTCTTGTCTTGCTCGCTCTCTTATCTGGCTCGCTCGCTCTCATATCTGGCTGGCTCGCTTGCTCTCATATCTGGCTCGCTCGCTTGCTCTCATATCTGGCTAGTTCGCTTGCTCTCTTGTCTGTCTCGCTCTCTTATCTGGCTCGCTCGCTCTCATATCTGGCTCGCTCGCTTGCTCTCAAATCTGGCTCGCTCGCTTGCTCTCATATCTGGCTAGCTCGCTTGCTCTCTTGTCTTGCTTGCTCTCTTATCTGGCTCGCTCGCTCTCATATCTGGCTGGCTTGCTTGCTCTCATATCTGGCTCGCTCGCTTGCTCTCATATCTGGCTAGCTCGCTTGCTCTCTTGTCTTGCTCGCTCTCTTATCTGGCTCGCTCGCTCTCATATCTGGCTGGCTTGCTTGCTCTCATATCTGGCTAGTTCGCTTGCTCTCTTGTCTTGCTCCCTCTCTTATCTGGCTCGCTCGCTCTCATATCTGGCTGGCTCGCTTGCTCTCATATCTGGCTTGCTCGCTTGCTCTCTTGTCTGGCTCGCTCTCTTATCTGGCTTGCTCGCTAGCATATCTGGCTCGCTCGCTTGCTCTCTTGTCTGGCTTGCTCTCTTATCTGGCTCGCTCGCTCTCATATCTGGCTCGCTCGCTTGCTCTCATGTCTGGCTCGCTCGCTCTCATATCTGGCTCGCTCGCTTGCTCTCATGTTTGGCTCGCTCGCTCTCATATCTGGCTGGCTTGCTTGCTCTCATATCTGGCTTGCTCGCTTGCTCTCTTGTCTGGCTCGCTCTCTTATCTGGCTTGCTCGCTAGCATATCTGGCTCGCTCGCTTGCTCTCTTGTCTGGCTTGCTCTCTTATCTGGCTCGCTCGCTCTCATATCTGGCTCGCTCACTTGCTCTCTTGTCTGGCTCGCTCTCTTATCTGGCTCACTCGCATATCTGGCTCGCTCGCTCTCATATCTGGCTTGCTCGCTTGCTCTCATATCTGGATCACTCGCTTGCTCTCAAATCTGGCTCGCTCGCTTGCTCTCATATCTGGCTAGCTCGCTTGCTCTCTTGTCTTGCTCGCTCTCTTATCTGGCTCGCTCGCTCTCATATCTGGCTGGCTTGCTTGCTCTCATATCTGGCTCGTTCGCTTGCTCTCATATCTGGCTAGCTCGCTTGCTCTCTTGTCTTGCTCGCTCTCTTATCTGGCTCGCTCGCTCTCATATCTGGCTGGCTCGCTTGCTCTCATATCTGGCTTGCTCGCTTGCTCTCTTGTCTGGCTCGCTCTCTTATCTGGCTTGCTCACTAGCATATCTGGCTCGCTCGCTTGCTCTCTTGTCTGGCTTGCTCTCTTATCTGGCTCGCTCGCTCTCATATCTGGCTCGCTCGCTTGCTTTCATGTCTGGCTCGCTCGCTTTCATATCTGGCTCGCTCGCTTGCTCTCATGTCTGGCTCGCTCGCTCTCATATCTGGCTTTCTCGCTTGCTCTCTTGTTTGGTTCGCTCTCTTATCTGGCTCGCTCTCATATCTGGCTTGCTCGCTTGCTCTCATATCTGGCTCGCTCGCTTGCTTTCTTGTCTGGCTCGCTCGCATATCTGGCTCGCTCGCTCTCACATCTGGCAGGCTCGCTTGCTCTCATATCTGGCTCGCTCGCTCTCATATTTGGCTCGCTCGCTTGCTCTCTTGTCAGGCTCGCTCTCTTATCTGGCTTGCTCGCTAGCATATCTGGCTCGCTCGCTTGCTCTCTTGTCTGACTTGCTCTCTTATCTGTCTCGCTCTCACATCTGGCTTGCTCGCTTGCTCTCATATCTGGCTCGCACGCTTGCTCTCTTGTCTGGCTCGCTCTCTTATCTGGCTTGCTCGCTAGCATATCTGGCTCGCTCGCTTGCTCTCTTGTCTGGCTTGCTTTCTTATCTGACTCGCTTGCTCTCATATCTGGCTCGCTCGCTTGATCTCATGTCTGGCTCACTCGCTCTCATATCTGGCTCGCTCGATTGCTCTCATGTCTGGCTCGCTCGCTCTCATATCTGGCTTTCTCGCTTGCTCTCTTGTCTGGTTTGCTCCCTTATCTGGCTCGCTCTCATATCTGGCTTGCTCGCTTGCTCTCATATCTGGCTCGCTCACTTGCTCTCTTGTCTGGCTCGCTCTCTTATCTGGCTCACTCGCATATCTGGCTCGCTCGCTCTCATATCTGGCTTGCTCGCTTGCTCTCATATCTGGCTCGCTCGCTTGCTCTCAAATCTGGCTCGCTCGCTTGCTCTCATATCTGGCTAGCTCGCTTGCTCTCTTGTCTTGCTCGCTCTCTTATCCTGCTCGCTCGCTTTCATATCTGGCTGGATTGCTTGCTCTCATATCTGGCTCGCTCGCTTGCTCTCATATCTGGCTAGCTCGCTTGCTCTCTTGTCTTGCTCGCTCTCTTATCCTGCTCGCTCGCTTTCATATCTGGCTGGATTGCTTGCTCTCATATCTGGCTCGCTCGCTTGCTCTCATATCTGGCTAGTTCGCTTGCTCTCTTGTCTTGCTCGCTCTCTTATCTGGCTCGCTCGCTCTCATATCTGGCTGGCTCGCTTGCTCTCATATCTGGCTCGCTCGCTTGCTCTCTTGTCTGGCTCGCTCTCTTATCTGGCTCGCTCGTATATCTGGCTTGCTCGCTTGCTCTTATATCTGGCTCTCTTGCTCTCTTGACTGTCTCGCTCTCTTATATGGCTCGCTTGCATATCTGGCTCGCTCGTTCTCACATCTGGCTCGTTCGCTTGCTCTTATATCTGGCTCGCTCGCTCGCTCTCCTGTCTGGCTCGCTCTCTTATCTGGCTCGCTCGCTCTCATATCTGGCTCGCTCGCTCTCCTGTCTGGCTCGCTCTCTTATCTGGCTCACTCGCTCGCATATTTGGCTCGTTCGCTCGCATATCTGGCTCGCTCTCTTAGCTGGCTTGCTCGCATATCTGGCTCGCTCGCTCACATCTGGCTCGCTCGCTTGGTCTCATATCAGGCTTGCTCGCTTGCTCTCTTGTCTGGCTCGATCTCTTATCTGGCTCGCTCGCATATCTGGCTCGCTCGCTCACATCTGGCTCGCTCGCTTGGTCTCATATCAGGCTTGCTCGCTTGCTCTCTTGTCTGGCTCGATCTCTTATCTGGCTCGCTCGCATATCTGGCTCGCTCGCTCACATCTGGCTCGCTCGCTTGCTCTCATATCTGGCTCGCTCGCTTGCTCTCATGTCTGGCTCGCTCGCTCTCATATCTGGCTGGCTTGCTTGCTCTGATATCTGGCTTGCTCGCTTGCTCTCTTGTCTGGCTCGCTCTCTTATCTGGCTTGCTCGCTAGCATATCTGGCTTTCTCGCTTGCTCTCTTGTCTGGCTTGCTCTCTTATCTGGCTCGCTCGCTCTCATATCTGGCTCGCTCACTTGCTCTCTTGTCTGGCTCGCTCTCTTATCTGGCTCACTCGCATATCTGGCTCGCTCGCTCTCATATCTGGCTTGCTCGCTTGCTCTCATATCTGGATCACTCGCTTGCTCTCAAATCTGGCTCGCTCGCTTGCTCTCATATCTGGCTAGCTCGCTTGCTCTCTTGTCTTGCTCGCTCTCTTATCTGGCTCGCTCGCTCTCATATCTGGCTGGCTTGCTTGCTCTCATATCTGGCTCGCTCGCTTGCTCTCATATCTGGCTAGTTCGCTTGCTCTCTTGTCTTGCTCGCTCTCTTATCTGGCTCGCTCGCTCTCATATCTGGCTCGCTCGCTTGCTCTCATATCTGGCTCGCTCTCTCTCTTGTCTGGCTCGCTCTCTTATCTGGCTTGCTCGCATATCTGGCTCGCTCGCTCCCACATCTGGCTCGCTCGCTTGTCCTCTTGTCTGGCTCGCTCTCTTATCTGGCTCGCTCGCATATCTGGCTCGCTCGCTTGCTCTCATGTCTGGCTCGCTCGTTCTCATATCTGGCTCGCTGGCTTACTATCATTCCTTGCTTGCTCGCTCTCATATCTGGCTCGCTCGCTTGCTCTCTTGTCTGGCTCGCTCTCTTATCTGGCTCGCTCGTATATCTGGCTTGCTCGCTTGCTCTTATATCTGGCTCTCTTGCTCTCTTGTCTGTCTCGCTCTCTTATATGGCTCGCTTGCATATCTGGCTCGCTCGCTCTCACATCTGGCTCGTTCGCTTGCTCTCATATCTGGCTCGCACGCTCGCTCTCCTGTCTGGCTCGCTCTCTTATCTGGCTCGCTCGCTCTCATATCTGGCTCGCTCGCTCGCTCTCCTGTCTGGCTCGCTCTCTTATCTGGCTCGCTCGCATATCTGGCTCGCTCGCTCTCAAATCTGGCTTGCTCGCTTGCTCTCTTGTCTGGCTCGCTCTCTTATCTGGCTCGCTCGCTCTCATATCTGGCTCGCTCGCTTGCTCTCATGTCTGGCTCACTCGCTCTCATATCTGGCTCGCTCACTTGCTCTCTTGTCTGGCTCGCTCTCTTATCTGGCTCGCTCGCTCTCATATCTGTCTGGCTCGCTTGCTTTCTTGTCTGGTTCGCTCTCTTATCTGGCACGCTCGCTCTCATATCTGGCTTGCTCGCTTGCTCTCATATCTGGCTCGCTCGCTTGCTCTCATATCTGGCTCGCTCGCTTGCTCTCTTGTCTGGCTCGCTCTCTTATCTGACTCGCTCTCTTATCTGGCTCGCTCGCTCGCATATCTGGCTCGCTCGCTTGCTCTCATATCTGGCTCGCTCTCTCTCTTGTCTGGCTCGCTCTCTTATCTGGCTTGCTCGCATATCTGGCTCGCTCGCTCCCACATCTGGCTCGCTCGCTTGTCCTCTTGTCTGGCTCGCTCTCTTATCTGGCTCGCTCGCATATCTGGCTCGCTAGCTTGCTCTCATGTCTGGCTCGCTCGTTCTCATATCTGGCTCGCTGGCTTACTCTCATTCCTTGCTTGCTCGCTCTCATATCTGGCTCGCTCGCTTGCTCTCTTGTCTGGCTCGCTCTCTTATCTGGCTCGCTCGTATATCTGGCTTGCTCGCTTGCTCTTATATCTGGCTCTCTTGCTCTCTTGACTGTCTCGCTCTCTTATATGGCTCGCTTGCATATCTGGCTCGCTCGTTCTCACATCTGGCTCGTTCGCTTGCTCTTATATCTGGCTCGCTCGCTCGCTCTCCTGTCTGGCTCGCTCTCTTATCTGGCTCGTTCGCTCTCATATCTGGCTCGCTCGCTCTCCTGTCTGGCTCGCTCTCTCTTATCTGGCTCACTCGCTCGCATATCTGGCTCGTTCGCTCGCATATCTGGCTCGCTCTCTTAGCTGGCTTGCTCGCATATCTGGCTCGCTCGCTCACATCTGGCTCGCTCGCTTGGTCTCATATCAGGCTTGCTCGCTTGCTCTCTTGTCTGGCTCGATCTCTTATCTGGCTCGCTCGCATATCTGGCTCGCTCGCTCACATCTGGCTCGCTCGCTTGCTCTCATTCCTTGCTTGCTCGCTCTCATATCTGGCTCGCTCGCTTGCTCTCTTGTCTGGCTCGCTCTCTTATCTGGCTCGCTCGTATATCTGGCTTGCTCGCTTGCTCTTATATCTGGCTCTCTTGCTCTCTTGACTGTCTCGCTCTCTTATCTGGCTCGCTCGCATATCTGGCTCGCTCGCTCACATCTGGCTCGCTGGCTTACTCTCATTCCTTGCTTGCTCGCTCTCATATCTGGCTCGCTCGCTTGCTCTCTTGTCTGGCTCGCTCTCTTATCTGGCTCGCTCGTATATCTGGCTTGCTCGCTTGCTCTTATATCTGGCTCTCTTGCTCTCTTGACTGTCTCGCTCTCTTATATGGCTCGCTTGCATATCTGGCTCGCTCGTTCTCACATCTGGCTCGTTCGCTTGCTCTTATATCTGGCTCGCTCGCTCGCTCTCCTGTCTGGTTCGCTCTCTTATCTGGCTCGCTCGCTCTCATATCTGGCTCGCTCGCTCTCCTGTCTGGCTCGCTCTCTTATCTGGCTCACTCGCTCGCATATCTGGCTCGTTCGCTCGCATATCTGGCTCGCTCTCTTAGCTGGCTTGCTCGCATATCTGGCTCGCTCGCTCACATCTGGCTCGCTCACTTGGTCTCATATCAGGCTTGCTCGCTTGCTCTCTTGACTGTCTCGCTCTCTTATATGGCTCGCTTGCATATCTGGCTCGCTCGTTCTCACATCTGGCTCGTTCGCTTGCTCTTATATCTGGCTCGCTCGCTCGCTCTCCTGTCTGGCTCGCTCTCTTATCTGGCTCGCTCGCTCTCATATCTGGCTCGCTCGCTCTCCTGTCTGGCTCGCTCTCTTATCTGGCTCACTCGCTCGCATATCTGGCTCGTTCGCTCGCATATCTGGCTCGCTCTCTTAGCTGGCTTGCTCGCATATCTGGCTCGCTCGCTCACATCTGGCTCGCTCGCTTGGTCTCATATCAGGCTTGCTCGCTTGCTCTCTTGTCTGGCTCGATCTCTTATCTGGCTCGCTCGCATATCTGGCTCGCTCGCTCACATCTGGCTCGCTCGCTTGCTCTCATATCTGGCTCGCTCGCTTGCTCTCTTGTCTGGCTCGCTCTCTTATCTGACTCGTTCGCATATCTGTCTCGCTCGCTCTCATATCTGGCTCACTCCCTTGCTCTCATGTCTGGCTCGCTCGCTCTCATATCTGGCTCGCTCGCTTGCTCTCATGTCTGGCTCGCTCTCTTATATGGCCCGCTTGCATATCTGGCTCGCTCGCTTGCTCTCATATCTGGCTCGCTCGCTTGCGCTCTTCTCTGGCTCGCTCTCTCATCTGGCCTGTTCGCTCGAAAATCTGGCTCGCTCGCTCGCAAATCTGGCTAGCTCGCTCTCATATCTGGCTCGCTCGCTCACATATCTGGCTCGCTCGCTTGCTCTCATGTCCGGTTTTGCTCGCTGTCATATCTGTCTCGCTCGCTTGCTCTCTTGTCTGGTTCGCTTTCTTATCTGGCACGCTCTCATATCTGGCTCACTCGCTTGCTCTCATATCTGGCTCGCTCGCTTGCGCTCATATCTGGCTCGCTCTCTTGCTCTCTTGTCTGGCTCGCTCGCTTGCTCCCTTGTCTGGCTCGCTCTCTTGCTCTCATATCTGGCTTGCTCGCTTGCTGAAATATCTGGCTCGCTCGCTTGCTCTCTTGTCGGGCTCGCTCTCTTATCTGGCTCGCTTGCTAGCATATCTGGCTCGCTCGCTTGCTCTCTTGTCTGGCTCGCTCTCTTATTTGGCTCGCTCGCATATCTGGCTCGCTCGCTCTCACATCTGGCTCGCTCGCTTGCTCTCATATCTGGCTCGCTCGCTTGCTCTCTTTTCTGGCTCACTCTCTTATCTGGCTCGCTCGCATATCTGGCTCGCTCGCTCTCACATCTGGCTCGCTCGCGTGCTCTCATATCTGGCTCGCTCACTTGCTCTCTTGTCTGGCTCGCTCTCTTATCTGTCTCGCTCTCACATCTGGCTCGCTCGCTTGCTCTCATATCTGGCTCGCTCGCATGCTCTCTTGTCTGGCTCGCTCTCTTATCTGGCTTGTTCGCTCTCATATCTTGCTTGCTCGCTTGCTCTCATGTCTGGCTCGCTCACTCTCATATCTGTCTAGCTCGCTTGCTCTCTTGTCTGGCTCGCTCTTTTATCTGGCTTGCTCTGACATCTGGCTCGCTCGCTTGCTCTCTTGTCTGGCTCGCTCTCTTATCTGGCTCGCTCACTCTCATATCTGGCTTGCTCGCTCGCTCTCATGTATTGCTCGCTCACTTGCTCTCATGTCTGGCTCACTCGCTCTCATATCTGGCTCGCTCTCTTACTCTCTTGTCTGGCTCTCTCACTTAAATGGCTCGCTCGCTCATCTGGCTAGCTCGCTTTCATATGTGGCTCGCTCACTCTGATATCTCGCTCGCTTGCTCTCTTGTCTGGTTCGCTCTCTTATCTGGCTCGCTCTCATATCTGGCTTGCTCGCTTGCTCTCATATCTGGCTCGCTCGCTTGCTCTCATATCTGGCTCGCTCGCTTGCTCTCTTGTCTGGCTCGCGCTCTTATCTGTTTCGCTCTCACATCTGGCTCGCTCGCTTGCTCTCATGTCTGGCTCGCTTACTCTCATATCTGTCTAGCTCGCTTGCTCACTTGTCTGGCTCGCTCTTTTATCTGGCTTGTTCGCTCTCATATCTTGCTCGCTCGCTTGCTCTCATGTCTGGCTTGCTTACTCTCATATCTGTCTAGCTCGCTTGCTCTCTTGTCTGGCTCGCTCTTTTATCTGGCTTGCTCTGACATCTGGCTCGCTCGCTTGCTCTCTTGTCTGGCTCGCTCTCTTATCTGGCTCGCTCACTCTCATATCTGGCTTGCTCGCTCGCTCTCATGTATTGCTCGCTCACTTGCTCTCATGTCTGGCTCACTCGCTCTCATATCTCTCTCGCTCGCTTACTCTCTTGTCTGGCTCTCTCACTTAAATTGCTCGCTCGCTCATCTGGCTAGCTCGCTCTCATATGTGGCTCGCTCACTCTGATATCTCGCTCGCTCGCTTGCTCTCTTGTCTGGTTCGCTCTCTTATCTGGCTCGCTCTCATATCTGGCTTGCTCGCTTGCTCTCATATCTGGCTCGCTCGCTTGCTCTCATATGTGTCTCGCTCGCTTGCTCTCTTGTCTGGCTCGCTCTCTTAACTGGCTCGCTCGCATATCTGGCTCGCTCACTCTCACCTCTGGCTCGCTCGCTTGCTCTCATATCTGGCTCGCTCGCTTGCTCTCTTGTCTGGCTCGCTCTCTTATCTGGCTCGCTCTCACATCTGGCTCGCTTGCTCTCTTGTCTGGCTCGCTCTCTTATCTGGCTCGCTCGCTCTCATATCTGGCTCGCTCGCTTGCTCTCATGTCTGGCTCGCTCGCTCTCATATCTGGCTCGCTCGCTTGCTCTCTTGTCTGGCTCGCTCTCTTATATGGCTCGCTCGCATATCTGGCTCGCTCGCTCTCACATCTGGCTCGCTCGCTTGCTCTCTTGTCTGGCTCCCTCTCTTATCTGGCAAGCTTGCTCTCATATCTGGCTTGCTAGCTTGCTCTCTTGTCTGGCTCGCTCTCTTATTTGGCTCGCTCGCAAATCTGGCTCGCTCGCTCTCACATCTGGCTCGCTCGCTTGCTCTCATATCTGGCTCGCTCGCTTGCTCTCTTGTTTGGCTGGCTCTCTTATCTGGCTCGCTCTCACATCTGGCTCGCTCGCTTGCTCTCATATCTTGCTCGCTCGCTTGCTCTCTTGTCTAGCTCGCTCTCTTATCTGGCTCGCTCTCATATCTGGCTCGCTCGCTTGCTCTCATATCTGGCTCGCTCGCTTGCTCTCTTGTCTAGCTCGCTCTCTTATATGGCTCGCTCTCATATCTGGCTCGCTCGCTTGCTCTCACATCTGGCTCGCTCGCTTGCTCTCATATCTGGCTCGCTCGCTTGCTCTCTTGTCTAGCTCGCTCTCTTATCTGGCTCGCTCTCATATCTGGCTCGCTCGCTTGCTCTCATATCTGGCTCGCTCGCTTGCTCTCTTGTCTGGCTCGCTCTCTTATCTGGCTCGCTCGCTCTCATATCTGGCTCGCTCGCTTGCTCTCATGTCTGGCTCGCTCGCTCTCATATCTGGCTCGCTCGCTTGCTCTCTTGTCTGGCTCGCTCTCTTATATGGCTCGCTCGCATATCTGGCTCGCTCGCTCTCACATCTGGCTGGCTCGCTTGCTCTAATATCTGGCTCGCTCGCTCTCATATCTGGCTCGCTCGCTTGCTCTCTTGTCTTGCTCGCTCTCTTATCTGGCTCGCTCGCTCTCATATCTGGCTGGCTCGCTTGCTCTCATATCTGGCTCGATCGCTTGCTCTCTTGTCTGGCTCGCTCTCTTATCTGGCTTGCTCGCTAGAATATTTGGCTTGCGCGCTTGCTCTCTTGTCTGGCTTGCTCTCTTATCTGGCTCGCTCGCTCTCATATCTGGCTCGCTCGCTTGCTCTCATGTCTGGCTCGCTTGCTCTCATATCTGTCTTTCTCGCTTGCTCTCTTGTCTGGCTCGCTCTCTTATCTGGCTCGCTCGCATATCTGGCTAGCTCGCTCTCACATCCGGCTGGCTCGCTTGCTCTCATTTCTGGCTGGCTCGCTTGCTCTCATTTCTGGCTCGCTCGCTTGCTCTCATATCTGGCTCGCTCGCTTGCTCTCATATCTGCCACGCTCGCTTGCTCTCTTGTCAGGCTCGCTCTCATATCTTGCTAGCTCGCTTGCTCTCTTGTCTTGCTCGCTCTCTTATCTGGCTCGCACGCTCTCATATCTGGCTGGCTCGATTGCTCTCATATCTGGCTAGCTCGCTTGCTCTCATATCTGGCTCGCTCGCTTGCTCTCATGTCTGGCTCGCTCTCATATCTGGATCGCTCGCTTGCTCTCATATCTGGCTCGCTCGCTTGCTTAATTGTCTGGCTCGCTCTCTTATCTGCCTCGCTCTCTCTCACATCTGGCTTGCTCGCTTGCTCTCATATCTGGCTTGCTCGCTGCTCTCTTGTCTGGCTCGCTCTCATATCTGGCTTGCTCGCATATCTGGCTCGCTCGCTTGCTCTCTTGTCTGGCTCGCTCTCTTATTTGGCTCGCTCGCATATCTGGCTCGCTCGCTCTCACATCTGGCTGGCTTGCTTGCTCTCATATCTGGCTCGCTCGCTTGCTCTCATATCTGGCTCGCTCGCTTGCTCTCTTGTTTGTCTCGCTCTCTTATCTGGCTCGCTCGCATATCTGGCTCGCTCGCTCTCACATCGAGCTGGCTCGCTTGCTCTCATATCTGGCTCGCTCGCTTGCTCTCTTGTCTGGCTCGCTCTCTTATCTGGCTCGCTCTCATATCTGGCTTGCTAGCTTGCTCTCATATCTGGCTCGCTCGCTTTCTCTCTTGTCTGCCTCGCTCTCTTTTATGGCTCGCTCACATATCTGGCTCGCTCGCTCTCAAATCTGGCTCGCTCGCTCTTAAATCTGGCTCGCTCGCTTGCTCTCATGTATGGCTTGCTCGCTTGCTCTCATATCCGGCTCGCTCGCTTGCTCTCTTGTCTGGCTCGCTCTCTTATCTGGCTCGCTCGCTCTCATATCTGGCTGGCTCGATTGCTCTCATATCTGGCTAGCTCGCTTGCTCTCTTGTCTTGCTCGCTCTCTTATCTGGCTCGCTCGCTCTCATATCTGGCTGGCTTGCTTGCTCTCATATCTGGCTCGCTCGCTTGCTCTCATATCTGGCTAGTTCGCTTGCTCTCTTGTCTTGCTCACTCTCTTATCTGGCTCGCTCGCTCTCATATCTGGCTGGCTCGCTTGCTCTCATATCTGGCTTGCTCGCTTGCTCTCTTGTCTGGCTCGCTCTCTTATCTGGCTTGCTCGCTAGCATATCTGGCTCGCTCGCTTGCTCTCTTGTCTGGCTTGCTCTCTTATCTGGCTCGCTCGCTCTCATATCTGGCTCGCTCACTTGCTCTCTTGTCTGGCTCGCTCTCTTATCTGGCTCACTCGCATATCTGGCTCGCTTGCTCTCATATCTGGCTTGCTCGCTTGCTCTCATATCTGGATCACTCGCTTGCTCTCAAATCTGGCTCGCTCGCTTGCTCTCATATCTGGCTAGCTCGCTTGCTCTCTTGTCTTGCTCGCTCTCTTATCTGGCTCGCTTGCTCTCATATCTGGCTGGCTTGCTTGCTCTCATATCTGGCTCGCTCGCTTGCTCTCATATCTGGCTAGTTCGCTTGCTCTCTTGTCTTGCTCGCTCTCTTATCTGGCTCGCTCGCTCTCATATCTGGCTAGCTCGCTTGCTCTCATATCTGGCTCGCTCGCTTGCTCTCATATCTGGCTAGTTCGCTTGCTCTCTTGTCTTGCTCGCTCTCTTATCTGGCTCGCTCGCTCTCATATCTGGCTCGCTCGCTTGCTCTCAAATCTGGCTCGCTCGCTTGCTCTCATATCTGGCTAGCTCGCTTGCTCTCTTGTCTTGCTTGCTCTCTTATCTGGCTCGCTCGCTCTCATATCTGGCTGGCTTGCTTGCTCTCATATCTGGCTCGCTCGCTTGCTCTCATATCTGGCTAGCTCGCTTGCTCTCTTGTCTTGCTCGCTCTCTTATCTGGCTCGCTCGCTCTCATATCAGGCTGGCTTGCTTGCTCTCATATCTGGCTAGTTCGCTTGCTCTCTTGTCTTGCTCCCTCTCTTATCTGGCTCGCTCTCATATCTGGCTGGCTCGCTTGCTCTCATATCTGGCTTGCTCGCTTGCTCTCTTGTCTGGATCGCTCTCTTATCTGGCTTGCTCGCTAGCATATCTGGCTCGCTCGCTTGCTCTCTTGTCTGGCTTGCTCTCTTATCTGGCTCGCTCGCTCTCATATCTGGCTCGCTCGCTTGCTCTCATGTCTGGCTCGCTCGCTCTCATATCTGGCTCGCTCGCTTGCTCTCATGTTTGGCTCGCTCGCTCTCATATCTGGCTGGCTTGCTTGCTCTCATATCTGGCTTGCTCGCTTGCTCTCTTGTCTGGCTCGCTCTCTTATCTGGCTTGCTCGCTAGCATATCTGGCTCGCTCACTTGCTCTCTTGTCTGGCTCGCTCTCTTATCTGGCTCACTCGCATATCTGGCTCGCTCGCTCTCATATCTGGCTCGCTCGCTTGCTCTCTTGTCTGGCTCGCTCTCTTATATGGCTCGCTCGCATATCTGGCTCGCTCGCTCTCACATCTGGCTGGCTCGCTTGCTCTAATATCTGGCTCGCTCGCTCTCATATCTGGCTCGCTCGCTTGCTCTCTTGTCTTGCTCGCTCTCTTATCTGGCTCGCTCGCTCTCATATCTGGCTGGCTCGCTTGCTCTCATATCTGGCTCGATCGCTTGCTCTCTTGTCTGGCTCGCTCTCTTATCTGGCTTGCTCGCTAGAATATTTGGCTTGCGCGCTTGCTCTCTTGTCTGGCTTGCTCTCTTATCTGGCTCGCTCGCTCTCATATCTGGCTCGCTCGCTTGCTCTCATGTCTGGCTCGCTTGCTCTCATATCTGTCTTTCTCGCTTGCTCTCTTGTCTGGCTCGCTCTCTTATCTGGCTCGCTCGCATATCTGGCTAGCTCGCTCTCACATCCGGCTGGCTCGCTTGCTCTCATTTCTGGCTGGCTCGCTTGCTCTCATTTCTGGCTCGCTCGCTTGCTCTCATATCTGGCTCGCTCGCTTGCTCTCATATCTGGCACGCTCGCTTGCTCTCTTGTCAGGCTCGCTCTCATATCTTGCTAGCTCGCTTGCTCTCTTGTCTTGCTCGCTCTCTTATCTGGCTCGCACGCTCTCATATCTGGCTGGCTCGATTGCTCTCATATCTGGCTAGCTCGCTTGCTCTCATATCTGGCTCGCTCGCTTGCTCTCATGTCTGGCTCGCTCTCATATCTGGATCGCTCGCTTGCTCTCATATCTGGCTCGCTCGCTTGCTTAATTGTCTGGCTCGCTCTCTTATCTGCCTCGCTCTCTCTCACATCTGGCTTGCTCGCTTGCTCTCATATCTGGCTTGCTCGCTGCTCTCTTGTCTGGCTCGCTCTCATATCTGGCTTGCTCGCATATCTGTCTCGCTCGCTTGCTCTCTTGTCTGGCTCGCTCTCTTATTTGGCTCGCTCGCATATCTGGCTCGCTCGCTCTCACATCTGGCTGGCTTGCTTGCTCTCATATCTGGCTCGCTCGCTTGCTCTCATATCTGGCTCGCTCGCTTGCTCTCTTGTCTGGCTCGCTCTCTTATCTGGCTCGCTCGCATATCTGGCTCGCTCGCTCTCACATCGAGCTGGCTCGCTTGCTCTCATATCTGGCTCGCTTGCTCTCTTGTCTGGCTCGCTCTCTTATCTGGCTCGCTCTCATATCTGGCTTGCTAGCTTGCTCTCATATCTGGCTCGCTCGCTTTCTCTCTTGTCTGCCTCGCTCTCTTTTATGGCTCGCTCACATATCTGGCTCGCTCGCTCTCAAATCTGGCTCGCTCGCTCTTAAATCTGGCTCGCTCGCTTGCTCTCATGTATGGCTTGCTCGCTTGCTCTCATATCCGGCTCGCTCGCTTGCTCTCTTGTCTGGCTCGCTCTCTTATCTGGCTCGCTCGCTCTCATATCTGGCTGGCTCGATTGCTCTCATATCTGGCTAGCTCGCTTGCTCTCTTGTCTTGCTCGCTCTCTTATCTGGCTCGCTCGCTCTCATATCTGGCTGGCTTGCTTGCTCTCATATCTGGCTCGCTCGCTTGCTCTCATATCTGGCTAGTTCGCTTGCTCTCTTGTCTTGCTCACTCTCTTATCTGGCTCGCTCGCTCTCATATCTGGCTGGCTCGCTTGCTCTCATACCTGGCTTGCTCGCTTGCTCTCTTGTCTGGCTCGCTCTCTTATCTGGCTTGCTCGCTAGCATATCTGGCTCGCTCGCTTGCTCTCTTGTCTGGCTTGCTCTCTTATCTGGCTCGCTCGCTCTCATATCTGGCTCGCTCACTTGCTCTCTTGTCTGGCTCGCTCTCTTATCTGGCTCACTCGCATATCTGGCTCGCTCGCTCTCATATCTGGCTTGCTCGCTTGCTCTCATATCTGGATCACTCGCTTGCTCTCAAATCTGGCTCGCTCGCTTGCTCTCATATCTGGCTAGCTCGCTTGCTCTCTTGTCTTGCTCGCTCTCTTATCTGGCTCGCTTGCTCTCATATCTGGCTGGCTTGCTTGCTCTCATATCTGGCTCGCTCGCTTGCTCTCTTGTCTTGCTCGCTCTCTTATCTGGCTCGCTCGCTCTCATATCTGGCTGGCTCGCTTGCTCTCATATCTGGCTCGCTCGCTTGCTCTCATATCTGGCTAGTTCGCTTGCTCTCTTGTCTGTCTCGCTCTCTTATCTGGCTCGCTCGCTCTCATATCTGGCTCGCTCGCTTGCTCTCAAATCTGGCTCGCTCGCTTGCTCTCATATCTGGCTAGCTCGCTTGCTCTCTTGTCTTGCTTGCTCTCTTATCTGGCTCGCTCGCTCTCATATCTGGCTGGCTTGCTTGCTCTCATATCTGGCTCGCTCGCTTGCTCTCATATCTGGCTAGCTCGCTTGCTCTCTTGTCTTGCTCGCTCTCTTATCTGGCTCGCTCGCTCTCATATCTGGCTGGCTTGCTTGCTCTCATATCTGGCTAGTTCGCTTGCTCTCTTGTCTTGCTCCCTCTCTTATCTGGCTCGCTCGCTCTCATATCTGGCTGGCTCGCTTGCTCTCATATCTGGCTTGCTCGCTTGCTCTCTTGTCTGGCTCGCTCTCTTATCTGGCTTGCTCGCTAGCATATCTGGCTCGCTCGCTTGCTCTCTTGTCTGGCTTGCTCTCTTATCTGGCTCGCTCGCTCTCATATCTGGCTCGCTCGCTTGCTCTCATGTCTGGCTCGCTCGCTCTCATATCTGGCTCGCTCGCTTGCTCTCATGTTTGGCTCGCTCGCTCTCATATCTGGCTGGCTTGCTTGCTCTCATATCTGGCTTGCTCGCTTGCTCTCTTGTCTGGCTCGCTCTCTTATCTGGCTCACTCGCATATCTGGCTCGCTCGCTCTCATATCTGGCTTGCTCGCTTGCTCTCATATCTGGATCACTCGCTTGCTCTCAAATCTGGCTCGCTCGCTTGCTCTCATATCTGGCTAGCTCGCTTGCTCTCTTGTCTTGCTCGCTCTCTTATCTGGCTCGCTCGCTCTCATATCTGGCTGGCTTGCTTGCTCTCATATCTGGCTCGTTCGCTTGCTCTCATATCTGGCTAGCTCGCTTGCTCTCTTGTCTTGCTCGCTCTCTTATCTGGCTCGCTCGCTCTCATATCTGGCTGGCTCGCTTGCTCTCATATCTGGCTTGCTCGCTTGCTCTCTTGTCTGGCTCGCTCTCTTATCTGGCTTGCTCACTAGCATATCTGGCTCGCTCGCTTGCTCTCTTGTCTGGCTTGCTCTCTTATCTGGCTCGCTCGCTCTCATATCTGGCTCGCTCGCTTGCTTTCATGTCTGGCTCGCTCGCTTTCATATCTGGCTCGCTCGCTTGCTCTCATGTCTGGCTCGCTCGCTCTCATATCTGGCTTTCTCGCTTGCTCTCTTGTTTGGTTCGCTCTCTTATCTGGCTCGCTCTCATATCTGGCTTGCTCGCTTGCTCTCATATCTGGCTCGCTCGCTTGCTTTCTTGTCTGGCTCGCTCGCATATCTGGCTCGCTCGCTCTCACATCTGGCAGGCTCGCTTGCTCTCATATCTGGCTCGCTCGCTCTCATATTTGGCTCGCTCGCTTGCTCTCTTGTCAGGCTCGCTCTCTTATCTGGCTTGCTCGCTAGCATATCTGGCTCGCTCGCTTGCTCTCTTGTCTGACTTGCTCTCTTATCTGTCTCGCTCTCACATCTGGCTTGCTCGCTTGCTCTCATATCTGGCTCGCACGCTTGCTCTCTTGTCTGGCTCGCTCTCTTATCTGGCTTGCTCGCTAGCATATCTGGCTCGCTCGCTTGCTCTCTTGTCTGGCTTGCTTTCTTATCTGACTCGCTTGCTCTCATATCTGGCTCGCTCGCTTGATCTCATGTCTGGCTCACTCGCTCTCATATCTGGCTCGCTCGATTGCTCTCATGTCTGGCTCGCTCGCTCTCATATCTGGCTTTCTCGCTTGCTCTCTTGTCTGGTTTGCTCCCTTATCTGGCTCGCTCTCATATCTGGCTTGCTCGCTTGCTCTCATATCTGGCTCGCTCACTTGCTCTCTTGTCTGGCTCGCTCTCTTATCTGGCTCACTCGCATATCTGGCTCGCTCGCTCTCATATCTGGCTTGCTCGCTTGCTCTCATATCTGGCTCGCTCGCTTGCTCTCAAATCTGGCTCGCTCGCTTGCTCTCATATCTGGCTAGCTCGCTTGCTCTCTTGTCTTGCTCGCTCTCTTATCCTGCTCGCTCGCTTTCATATCTGGCTGGATTGCTTGCTCTCATATCTGGCTCGCTCGCTTGCTCTCATATCTGGCTAGCTCGCTTGCTCTCTTGTCTTGCTCGCTCTCTTATCCTGCTCACTCGCTTTCATATCTGGCTGGATTGCTTGCTCTCATATCTGGCTCGCTCGCTTGCTCTCATATCTGGCTAGTTCGCTTGCTCTCTTGTCTTGCTCGCTCTCTTATCTGGCTCGCTCGCTCTCATATCTGGCTGGCTCGCTTGCTCTCATATCTGGCTCGCTCGCTTGCTCTCTTGTCTGGCTCGCTCTCTTATCTGGCTCGCTCGTATATCTGGCTTGCTCGCTTGCTCTTATATCTGGCTCTCTTGCTCTCTTGACTGTCTCGCTCTCTTATATGGCTCGCTTGCATATCTGGCTCGCTCGTTCTCACATCTGGCTCGTTCGCTTGCTCTTATATCTGGCTCGCTCGCTCGCTCTCCTGTCTGGCTCGCTCTCTTATCTGGCTCGCTCGCTCTCATATCTGGCTCGCTCGCTCTCCTGTCTGGCTCGCTCTCTTATCTGGCTCACTCGCTCGCATATTTGGCTCGTTCGCTCGCATATCTGGCTCGCTCTCTTAGCTGGCTTGCTCGCATATCTGGCTCGCTCGCTCACATCTGGCTCGCTCGCTTGGTCTCATATCAGGCTTGCTCGCTTGCTCTCTTGTCTGGCTCGATCTCTTATCTGGCTCGCTCGCATATCTGGCTCGCTCGCTCACATCTGGCTCGCTCGCTTGGTCTCATATCAGGCTTGCTCGCTTGCTCTCTTGTCTGGCTCGATCTCTTATCTGGCTCGCTCGCATATCTGGCTCGCTCGCTCACATCTGGCTCGCTCGCTTGCTCTCATATCTGGCTCGCTCGCTTGCTCTCATGTCTGGCTCGCTCGCTCTCATATCTGGCTGGCTTGCTTGCTCTGATATCTGGCTTGCTCGCTTGCTCTCTTGTCTGGCTCGCTCTCTTATCTGGCTTGCTCGCTAGCATATCTGGCTTTCTCGCTTGCTCTCTTGTCTGGCTTGCTCTCTTATCTGGCTCGCTCGCTCTCATATCTGGCTCGCTCACTTGCTCTCTTGTCTGGCTCGCTCTCTTATCTGGCTCACTCGCATATCTGGCTCGCTCGCTCTCATATCTGGCTTGCTCGCTTGCTCTCATATCTGGATCACTCGCTTGCTCTCAAATCTGGCTCGCTCGCTTGCTCTCATATCTGGCTAGCTCGCTTGCTCTCTTGTCTTGCTCGCTCTCTTATCTGGCTCGCTCGCTCTCATATCTGGCTGGCTTGCTTGCTCTCATATCTGGCTCGCTCGCTTGCTCTCATATCTGGCTAGTTCGCTTGCTCTCTTGTCTTGCTCGCTCTCTTATCTGGCTCGCTCGCTCTCATATCTGGCTCGCTCGCTTGCTCTCATATCTGGCTCGCTCTCTCTCTTGTCTGGCTCGCTCTCTTATCTGGCTTGCTCGCATATCTGGCTCGCTCGCTCCCACATCTGGCTCGCTCGCTTGTCCTCTTGTCTGGCTCGCTCTCTTATCTGGCTCGCTCGCATATCTGGCTCGCTCGCTTGCTCTCATGTCTGGCTCGCTCGTTCTCATATCTGGCTCGCTGGCTTACTATCATTCCTTGCTTGCTCGCTCTCATATCTGGCTCGCTCGCTTGCTCTCTTGTCTGGCTCGCTCTCTTATCTGGCTCGCTCGTATATCTGGCTTGCTCGCTTGCTCTTATATCTGGCTCTCTTGCTCTCTTGTCTGTCTCGCTCTCTTATATGGCTCGCTTGCATATCTGGCTCGCTCGCTCTCACATCTGGCTCGTTCGCTTGCTCTCATATCTGGCTCGCACGCTCGCTCTCCTGTCTGGCTCGCTCTCTTATCTGGCTCGCTCGCTCTCATATCTGGCTCGCTCGCTCGCTCTCCTGTCTGGCTCGCTCTCTTATCTGGCTCGCTCGCATATCTGGCTCGCTCGCTCTCAAATCTGGCTTGCTCGCTTGCTCTCTTGTCTGGCTCGCTCTCTTATCTGGCTCGCTCGCTCTCATATCTGGCTCGCTCGCTTGCTCTCATGTCTGGCTCACTCGCTCTCATATCTGGCTCGCTCACTTGCTCTCTTGTCTGGCTCGCTCTCTTATCTGGCTCGCTCGCTCTCATATCTGTCTGGCTCGCTTGCTTTCTTGTCTGGTTCGCTCTCTTATCTGGCACGCTCGCTCTCATATCTGGCTTGCTCGCTTGCTCTCATATCTGGCTCGCTCGCTTGCTCTCATATCTGGCTCGCTCGCTTGCTCTCTTGTCTGGCTCGCTCTCTTATCTGACTCGCTCTCTTATCTGGCTCGCTCGCTCGCATATCTGGCTCGCTCGCTTGCTCTCATATCTGGCTCGCTCTCTCTCTTGTCTGGCTCGCTCTCTTATCTGGCTTGCTCGCATATCTGGCTCGCTCGCTCCCACATCTGGCTCGCTCGCTTGTCCTCTTGTCTGGCTCGCTCTCTTATCTGGCTCGCTCGCATATCTGGCTCGCTAGCTTGCTCTCATGTCTGGCTCGCTCGTTCTCATATCTGGCTCGCTGGCTTACTCTCATTCCTTGCTTGCTCGCTCTCATATCTGGCTCGCTCGCTTGCTCTCTTGTCTGGCTCGCTCTCTTATCTGGCTCGCTCGTATATCTGGCTTGCTCGCTTGCTCTTATATCTGGCTCTCTTGCTCTCTTGACTGTCTCGCTCTCTTATATGGCTCGCTTGCATATCTGGCTCGCTCGTTCTCACATCTGGCTCGTTCGCTTGCTCTTATATCTGGCTCGCTCGCTCGCTCTCCTGTCTGGCTCGCTCTCTTATCTGGCTCGTTCGCTCTCATATCTGGCTCGCTCGCTCTCCTGTCTGGCTCGCTCTCTCTTATCTGGCTCACTCGCTCGCATATCTGGCTCGTTCGCTCGCATATCTGGCTCGCTCTCTTAGCTGGCTTGCTCGCATATCTGGCTCGCTCGCTCACATCTGGCTCGCTCGCTTGGTCTCATATCAGGCTTGCTCGCTTGCTCTCTTGTCTGGCTCGATCTCTTATCTGGCTCGCTCGCATATCTGGCTCGCTCGCTCACATCTGGCTCGCTCGCTTGCTCTCATTCCTTGCTTGCTCGCTCTCATATCTGGCTCGCTCGCTTGCTCTCTTGTCTGGCTCGCTCTCTTATCTGGCTCGCTCGTATATCTGGCTTGCTCGCTTGCTCTTATATCTGGCTCTCTTGCTCTCTTGACTGTCTCGCTCTCTTATCTGGCTCGCTCGCATATCTGGCTCGCTCGCTCACATCTGGCTCGCTGGCTTACTCTCATTCCTTGCTTGCTCGCTCTCATATCTGGCTCGCTCGCTTGCTCTCTTGTCTGGCTCGCTCTCTTATCTGGCTCGCTCGTATATCTGGCTTGCTCGCTTGCTCTTATATCTGGCTCTCTTGCTCTCTTGACTGTCTCGCTCTCTTATATGGCTCGCTTGCATATCTGGCTCGCTCGTTCTCACATCTGGCTCGTTCGCTTGCTCTTATATCTGGCTCGCTCGCTCGCTCTCCTGTCTGGTTCGCTCTCTTATCTGGCTCGCTCGCTCTCATATCTGGCTCGCTCGCTCTCCTGTCTGGCTCGCTCTCTTATCTGGCTCACTCGCTCGCATATCTGGCTCGTTCGCTCGCATATCTGGCTCGCTCTCTTAGCTGGCTTGCTCGCATATCTGGCTCGCTCGCTCACATCTGGCTCGCTCGCTTGGTCTCATATCAGGCTTGCTCGCTTGCTCTCTTGACTGTCTCGCTCTCTTATATGGCTCGCTTGCATATCTGGCTCGCTCGTTCTCACATCTGGCTCGTTCGCTTGCTCTTATATCTGGCTCGCTCGCTCGCTCTCCTGTCTGGCTCGCTCTCTTATCTGGCTCGCTCGCTCTCATATCTGGCTCGCTCGCTCTCCTGTCTGGCTCGCTCTCTTATCTGGCTCACTCGCTCGCATATCTGGCTCGTTCGCTCGCATATCTGGCTCGCTCTCTTAGCTGGCTTGCTCGCATATCTGGCTCGCTCGCTCACATCTGGCTCGCTCGCTTGGTCTCATATCAGGCTTGCTCGCTTGCTCTCTTGTCTGGCTCGATCTCTTATCTGGCTCGCTCGCATATCTGGCTCGCTCGCTCACATCTGGCTCGCTCGCTTGCTCTCATATCTGGCTCGCTCGCTTGCTCTCTTGTCTGGCTCGCTCTCTTATCTGACTCGTTCGCATATCTGTCTCGCTCGCTCTCATATCTGGCTCACTCCCTTGCTCTCATGTCTGGCTCGCTCGCTCTCATATCTGGCTCGCTCGCTTGCTCTCATGTCTGGCTCGCTCTCTTATATGGCCCGCTTGCATATCTGGCTCGCTCGCTTGCTCTCATATCTGGCTCGCTCGCTTGCGCTCTTCTCTGGCTCGCTCTCTCATCTGGCCTGTTCGCTCGAAAATCTGGCTCGCTCGCTCGCAAATCTGGCTAGCTCGCTCTCATATCTGGCTCGCTCGCTCACATATCTGGCTCGCTCGCTTGCTCTCATGTCCGGTTTTGCTCGCTGTCATATCTGTCTCGCTCGCTTGCTCTCTTGTCTGGTTCGCTTTCTTATCTGGCACGCTCTCATATCTGGCTCACTCGCTTGCTCTCATATCTGGCTCGCTCGCTTGCGCTCATATCTGGCTCGCTCTCTTGCTCTCTTGTCTGGCTCGCTCGCTTGCTCCCTTGTCTGGCTCGCTCTCTTGCTCTCATATCTGGCTTGCTCGCTTGCTGAAATATCTGGCTCGCTCGCTTGCTCTCTTGTCGGGCTCGCTCTCTTATCTGGCTCGCTTGCTAGCATATCTGGCTCGCTCGCTTGCTCTCTTGTCTGGCTCGCTCTCTTATTTGGCTCGCTCGCATATCTGGCTCGCTCGCTCTCACATCTGGCTCGCTCGCTTGCTCTCATATCTGGCTCGCTCGCTTGCTCTCTTTTCTGGCTCACTCTCTTATCTGGCTCGCTCGCATATCTGGCTCGCTCGCTCTCACATCTGGCTCGCTCGCGTGCTCTCATATCTGGCTCGCTCACTTGCTCTCTTGTCTGGCTCGCTCTCTTATCTGTCTCGCTCTCACATCTGGCTCGCTCGCTTGCTCTCATATCTGGCTCGCTCGCATGCTCTCTTGTCTGGCTCGCTCTCTTATCTGGCTTGTTCGCTCTCATATCTTGCTTGCTCGCTTGCTCTCATGTCTGGCTCGCTCACTCTCATATCTGTCTAGCTCGCTTGCTCTCTTGTCTGGCTCGCTCTTTTATCTGGCTTGCTCTGACATCTGGCTCGCTCGCTTGCTCTCTTGTCTGGCTCGCTCTCTTATCTGGCTCGCTCACTCTCATATCTGGCTTGCTCGCTCGCTCTCATGTATTGCTCGCTCACTTGCTCTCATGTCTGGCTCACTCGCTCTCATATCTGGCTCGCTCTCTTACTCTCTTGTCTGGCTCTCTCACTTAAATGGCTCGCTCGCTCATCTGGCTAGCTCGCTTTCATATGTGGCTCGCTCACTCTGATATCTCGCTCGCTTGCTCTCTTGTCTGGTTCGCTCTCTTATCTGGCTCGCTCTCATATCTGGCTTGCTCGCTTGCTCTCATATCTGGCTCGCTCGCTTGCTCTCATATCTGGCTCGCTCGCTTGCTCTCTTGTCTGGCTCGCGCTCTTATCTGTTTCGCTCTCACATCTGGCTCGCTCGCTTGCTCTCATGTCTGGCTCGCTTACTCTCATATCTGTCTAGCTCGCTTGCTCACTTGTCTGGCTCGCTCTTTTATCTGGCTTGTTCGCTCTCATATCTTGCTCGCTCGCTTGCTCTCATGTCTGGCTTGCTTACTCTCATATCTGTCTAGCTCGCTTGCTCTCTTGTCTGGCTCGCTCTTTTATCTGGCTTGCTCTGACATCTGGCTCGCTCGCTTGCTCTCTTGTCTGGCTCGCTCTCTTATCTGGCTCGCTCACTCTCATATCTGGCTTGCTCGCTCGCTCTCATGTATTGCTCGCTCACTTGCTCTCATGTCTGGCTCACTCGCTCTCATATCTCTCTCGCTCGCTTACTCTCTTGTCTGGCTCTCTCACTTAAATTCCTCGCTCGCTCATCTGGCTAGCTCGCTCTCATATGTGGCTCGCTCACTCTGATATCTCGCTCGCTCGCTTGCTCTCTTGTCTGGTTCGCTCTCTTATCTGGCTCGCTCTCATATCTGGCTTGCTCGCTTGCTCTCATATCTGGCTCGCTCGCTTGCTCTCATATGTGTCTCGCTCGCTTGCTCTCTTGTCTGGCTCGCTCTCTTAACTGGCTCGCTCGCATATCTGGCTCGCTCACTCTCACCTCTGGCTCGCTCGCTTGCTCTCATATCTGGCTCGCTCGCTTGCTCTCTTGTCTGGCTCGCTCTCTTATCTGGCTCGCTCTCACATCTGGCTCGCTTGCTCTCTTGTCTGGCTCGCTCTCTTATCTGGCTCGCTCGCTCTCATATCTGGCTCGCTCGCTTGCTCTCATGTCTGGCTCGCTCGCTCTCATATCTGGCTCGCTCGCTTGCTCTCTTGTCTGGCTCGCTCTCTTATATGGCTCGCTCGCATATCTGGCTCGCTCGCTCTCACATCTGGCTCGCTCGCTTGCTCTCTTGTCTGGCTCCCTCTCTTATCTGGCAAGCTTGCTCTCATATCTGGCTTGCTAGCTTGCTCTCTTGTCTGGCTCGCTCTCTTATTTGGCTCGCTCGCAAATCTGGCTCGCTCGCTCTCACATCTGGCTCGCTCGCTTGCTCTCATATCTGGCTCGCTCGCTTGCTCTCTTGTTTGGCTGGCTCTCTTATCTGGCTCGCTCTCACATCTGGCTCGCTCGCTTGCTCTCATATCTTGCTCGCTCGCTTGCTCTCTTGTCTAGCTCGCTCTCTTATCTGGCTCGCTCTCATATCTGGCTCGCTCGCTTGCTCTCATATCTGGCTCGCTCGCTTGCTCTCTTGTCTAGCTCGCTCTCTTATATGGCTCGCTCTCATATCTGGCTCGCTCGCTTGCTCTCACATCTGGCTCGCTCGCTTGCTCTCATATCTGGCTCGCTCGCTTGCTCTCTTGTCTAGCTCGCTCTCTTATCTGGCTCGCTCTCATATCTGGCTCGCTCGCTTGCTCTCATATCTGGCTCGCTCGCTTGCTCTCTTGTCTGGCTCGCTCTCTTATCTGGCTCGCTCGCTCTCATATCTGGCTCGCTCGCTTGCTCTCATGTCTGGCTCGCTCGCTCTCATATCTGGCTCGCTCGCTTGCTCTCTTGTCTGGCTCGCTCTCTTATATGGCTCGCTCGCATATCTGGCTCGCTCGCTCTCACATCTGGCTGGCTCGCTTGCTCTAATATCTGGCTCGCTCGCTCTCATATCTGGCTCGCTCGCTTGCTCTCTTGTCTTGCTCGCTCTCTTATCTGGCTCGCTCGCTCTCATATCTGGCTGGCTCGCTTGCTCTCATATCTGGCTCGATCGCTTGCTCTCTTGTCTGGCTCGCTCTCTTATCTGGCTTGCTCGCTAGAATATTTGGCTTGCGCGCTTGCTCTCTTGTCTGGCTTGCTCTCTTATCTGGCTCGCTCGCTCTCATATCTGGCTCGCTCGCTTGCTCTCATGTCTGGCTCGCTTGCTCTCATATCTGTCTTTCTCGCTTGCTCTCTTGTCTGGCTCGCTCTCTTATCTGGCTCGCTCGCATATCTGGCTAGCTCGCTCTCACATCCGGCTGGCTCGCTTGCTCTCATTTCTGGCTGGCTCGCTTGCTCTCATTTCTGGCTCGCTCGCTTGCTCTCATATCTGGCTCGCTCGCTTGCTCTCATATCTGCCACGCTCGCTTGCTCTCTTGTCAGGCTCGCTCTCATATCTTGCTAGCTCGCTTGCTCTCTTGTCTTGCTCGCTCTCTTATCTGGCTCGCACGCTCTCATATCTGGCTGGCTCGATTGCTCTCATATCTGGCTAGCTCGCTTGCTCTCATATCTGGCTCGCTCGCTTGCTCTCATGTCTGGCTCGCTCTCATATCTGGATCGCTCGCTTGCTCTCATATCTGGCTCGCTCGCTTGCTTAATTGTCTGGCTCGCTCTCTTATCTGCCTCGCTCTCTCTCACATCTGGCTTGCTCGCTTGCTCTCATATCTGGCTTGCTCGCTGCTCTCTTGTCTGGCTCGCTCTCATATCTGGCTTGCTCGCATATCTGGCTCGCTCGCTTGCTCTCTTGTCTGGCTCGCTCTCTTATTTGGCTCGCTCGCATATCTGGCTCGCTCGCTCTCACATCTGGCTGGCTTGCTTGCTCTCATATCTGGCTCGCTCGCTTGCTCTCATATCTGGCTCGCTCGCTTGCTCTCTTGTTTGTCTCGCTCTCTTATCTGGCTCGCTCGCATATCTGGCTCGCTCGCTCTCACATCGAGCTGGCTCGCTTGCTCTCATATCTGGCTCGCTCGCTTGCTCTCTTGTCTGGCTCGCTCTCTTATCTGGCTCGCTCTCATATCTGGCTTGCTAGCTTGCTCTCATATCTGGCTCGCTCGCTTTCTCTCTTGTCTGCCTCGCTCTCTTTTATGGCTCGCTCACATATCTGGCTCGCTCGCTCTCAAATCTGGCTCGCTCGCTCTTAAATCTGGCTCGCTCGCTTGCTCTCATGTATGGCTTGCTCGCTTGCTCTCATATCCGGCTCGCTCGCTTGCTCTCTTGTCTGGCTCGCTCTCTTATCTGGCTCGCTCGCTCTCATATCTGGCTGGCTCGATTGCTCTCATATCTGGCTAGCTCGCTTGCTCTCTTGTCTTGCTCGCTCTCTTATCTGGCTCGCTCGCTCTCATATCTGGCTGGCTTGCTTGCTCTCATATCTGGCTCGCTCGCTTGCTCTCATATCTGGCTAGTTCGCTTGCTCTCTTGTCTTGCTCACTCTCTTATCTGGCTCGCTCGCTCTCATATCTGGCTGGCTCGCTTGCTCTCATATCTGGCTTGCTCGCTTGCTCTCTTGTCTGGCTCGCTCTCTTATCTGGCTTGCTCGCTAGCATATCTGGCTCGCTCGCTTGCTCTCTTGTCTGGCTTGCTCTCTTATCTGGCTCGCTCGCTCTCATATCTGGCTCGCTCACTTGCTCTCTTGTCTGGCTCGCTCTCTTATCTGGCTCACTCGCATATCTGGCTCGCTTGCTCTCATATCTGGCTTGCTCGCTTGCTCTCATATCTGGATCACTCGCTTGCTCTCAAATCTGGCTCGCTCGCTTGCTCTCATATCTGGCTAGCTCGCTTGCTCTCTTGTCTTGCTCGCTCTCTTATCTGGCTCGCTTGCTCTCATATCTGGCTGGCTTGCTTGCTCTCATATCTGGCTCGCTCGCTTGCTCTCATATCTGGCTAGTTCGCTTGCTCTCTTGTCTTGCTCGCTCTCTTATCTGGCTCGCTCGCTCTCATATCTGGCTAGCTCGCTTGCTCTCATATCTGGCTCGCTCGCTTGCTCTCATATCTGGCTAGTTCGCTTGCTCTCTTGTCTTGCTCGCTCTCTTATCTGGCTCGCTCGCTCTCATATCTGGCTCGCTCGCTTGCTCTCAAATCTGGCTCGCTCGCTTGCTCTCATATCTGGCTAGCTCGCTTGCTCTCTTGTCTTGCTTGCTCTCTTATCTGGCTTGCTCGCTCTCATATCTGGCTGGCTTGCTTGCTCTCATATCTGGCTCGCTCGCTTGCTCTCATATCTGGCTAGCTCGCTTGCTCTCTTGTCTTGCTCACTCTCTTATCTGGCTCGCTCGCTCTCATATCTGGCTGGCTCGCTTGCTCTCATATCTGGCTTGCTCGCTTGCTCTCTTGTCTGGCTCGCTCTCTTATCTGGCTTGCTCGCTAGCATATCTGGCTCGCTCGCTTGCTCTCTTGTCTGGCTTGCTCTCTTATCTGGCTCGCTCGCTCTCATATCTGGCTCGCTCACTTGCTCTCTTGTCTGGCTCGCTCTCTTATCTGGCTCACTCGCATATCTGGCTCGCTCGCTCTCATATCTGGCTTGCTCGCTTGCTCTCATATCTGGATCACTCGCTTGCTCTCAAATCTGGCTCGCTCGCTTGCTCTCATATCTGGCTAGCTCGCTTGCTCTCTTGTCTTGCTCGCTCTCTTATCTGGCTCGCTTGCTCTCATATCTGGCTGGCTTGCTTGCTCTCATATCTGGCTCGCTCGCTTGCTCTCTTGTCTTGCTCGCTCTCTTATCTGGCTCGCTCGCTCTCATATCTGGCTGGCTCGCTTGCTCTCATATCTGGCTCGCTCGCTTGCTCTCATATCTGGCTAGTTCGCTTGCTCTCTTGTCTTGCTCGCTCTCTTATCTGGCTCGCTCTCTCTCATATCTGGCTCGCTCGCTTGCTCTCAAATCTGGCTCGCTCGCTTGCTCTCATATCTGGCTAGCTCGCTTGCTCTCTTGTCTTGCTTGCTCTCTTATCTGGCTTGCTCGCTCTCATATCTGGCTGGCTTGCTTGCTCTCATATCTGGCTCGCTCGCTTGCTCTCATATCTGGCTAGCTCGCTTGCTCTCTTGTCTTGCTCGCTCTCTTATCTGGCTCGCTCGCTCTCATATCTGGCTGGCTTGCTTGCTCTCATATCTGGCTAGTTCGCTTGCTCTCTTGTCTTGCTCCCTCTCTTATCTGGCTCGCTCGCTCTCATATCTGGCTGGCTCGCTTGCTCTCATATCTGGCTTGCTCGCTTGCTCTCTTGTCTGGCTCGCTCTCTTATCTGGCTTGCTCGCTAGCATATCTGGCTCGCTCGCTTGCTCTCTTGTCTGGCTTGCTCTCTTATCTGGCTCGCTCGCTCTCATATCTGGCTCGCTCGCTTGCTCTCATGTCTGGCTCGCTCGCTCTCATATCTGGCTCGCTCGCTTGCTCTCATGTTTGGCTCGCTCGCTCTCATATCTGGCTGGCTTGCTTGCTCTCATATCTGGCTTGCTCGCTTGCTCTCTTGTCTGGCTCGCTCTCTTATCTGGCTTGCTCGCTAGCATATCTGGCTCGCTCGCTTGCTCTCTTGTCTGGCTTGCTCTCTTATCTGGCTCGCTCGCTCTCATATCTGGCTCGCTCACTTGCTCTCTTGTCTGGCTCGCTCTCTTATCTGGCTCACTCGCATATCTGGCTCGCTCGCTCTCATATCTGGCTTGCTCGCTTGCTCTCATATCTGGATCACTCGCTTGCTCTCAAATCTGGCTCGCTCGCTTGCTCTCATATCTGGCTAGCTCGCTTGCTCTCTTGTCTTGCTCGCTCTCTTATCTGGCTCGCTCGCTCTCATATCTGGCTGGCTTGCTTGCTCTCATATCTGGCTCGCTCGCTTGCTCTCATATCTGGCTAGCTCGCTTGCTCTCTTGTCTTGCTCGCTCTCTTATCTGGCTCGCTCGCTCTCATATCTGGCTGGCTCGCTTGCTCTCATATCTGGCTTGCTCGCTTGCTCTCTTGTCTGGCTCGCTCTCTTATCTGGCTTGCTCACTAGCATATCTGGCTCGCTCGCTTGCTCTCTTGTCTGGCTTGCTCTCTTATCTGGCTCGCTCGCTCTCATATCTGGCTCGCTCGCTTGCTTTCATGTCTGGCTCGCTCGCTTTCATATCTGGCTCGCTCGCTTGCTCTCATGTCTGGCTCGCTCGCTCTCATATCTGGCTTTCTCGCTTGCTCTCTTGTTTGGTTCGCTCTCTTATCTGGCTCGCTCTCATATCTGGCTTGCTCGCTTGCTCTCATATCTGGCTCGCTCGCTTGCTTTCTTGTCTGGCTCGCTCGCATATCTGGCTCGCTCGCTCTCACATCTGGCAGGCTCGCTTGCTCTCATATCTGGCTCGCTCGCTCTCATATTTGGCTCGCTCGCTTGCTCTCTTGTCAGGCTCGCTCTCTTATCTGGCTTGTTTGCTAGCATATCTGGCTCGCTCGCTTGCTCTCTTGTCTGACTTGCTCTCTTATCTGTCTCGCTCTCACATCTGGCTTGCTCGCTTGCTCTCATATCTGGCTCGCACGCTTGCTCTCTTGTCTGGCTCGCTCTCTTATCTGGCTTGCTCGCTAGCATATCTGGCTCGCTCGCTTGCTCTCTTGTCTGGCTTGCTTTCTTATCTGACTCGCTTGCTCTCATATCTGGCTCGCTCGCTTGATCTCATGTCTGGCTCACTCGCTCTCATATCTGGCTCGCTCGATTGCTCTCATGTCTGGCTCGCTCGCTCTCATATCTGGCTTTCTCGCTTGCTCTCTTGTCTGGTTTGCTCCCTTATCTGGCTCGCTCTCATATCTGGCTTGCTCGCTTGCTCTCATATCTGGCTCGCTCACTTGCTCTCTTGTCTGGCTCGCTCTCTTATCTGGCTCACTCGCATATCTGGCTCGCTCGCTCTCATATCTGGCTTGCTCGCTTGCTCTCATATCTGGCTCGCTCGCTTGCTCTCAAATCTGGCTCGCTCGCTTGCTCTCATATCTGGCTAGCTCGCTTGCTCTCTTGTCTTGCTCGCTCTCTTATCCTGCTCGCTCGCTTTCATATCTGGCTGGATTGCTTGCTCTCATATCTGGCTCGCTCGCTTGCTCTCATATCTGGCTAGCTCGCTTGCTCTCTTGTCTTGCTCGCTCTCTTATCCTGCTCGCTCGCTTTCATATCTGGCTGGATTGCTTGCTCTCATATCTGGCTCGCTCGCTTGCTCTCATATCTGGCTAGTTCGCTTGCTCTCTTGTCTTGCTCGCTCTCTTATCTGGCTCGCTCGCTCTCATATCTGGCTGGCTCGCTTGCTCTCATATCTGGCTCGCTCGCTTGCTCTCTTGTCTGGCTCGCTCTCTTATCTGGCTCGCTCGTATATCTGGCTTGCTCGCTTGCTCTTATATCTGGCTCTCTTGCTCTCTTGACTGTCTCGCTCTCTTATATGGCTCGCTTGCATATCTGGCTCGCTCGTTCTCACATCTGGCTCGTTCGCTTGCTCTTATATCTGGCTCGCTCGCTCGCTCTCCTGTCTGGCTCGCTCTCTTATCTGGCTCGCTCGCTCTCATATCTGGCTCGCTCGCTCTCCTGTCTGGCTCGCTCTCTTATCTGGCTCACTCGCTCGCATATCTGGCTCGTTCGCTCGCATATCTGGCTCGCTCTCTTAGCTGGCTTGCTCGCATATCTGGCTCGCTCGCTCACATCTGGCTCGCTCGCTTGGTCTCATATCAGGCTTGCTCGCTTGCTCTCTTGTCTGGCTCGATCTCTTATCTGGCTCGCTCGCATATCTGGCTCGCTCGCTCACATCTGGCTCGCTCGCTTGGTCTCATATCAGGCTTGCTCGCTTGCTCTCTTGTCTGGCTCGATCTCTTATCTGGCTCGCTCGCATATCTGGCTCGCTCGCTCACATCTGGCTCGCTCGCTTGCTCTCATATCTGGCTCGCTCGCTTGCTCTCATGTCTGGCTCGCTCGCTCTCATATCTGGCTGGCTTGCTTGCTCTGATATCTGGCTTGCTCGCTTGCTCTCTTGTCTGGCTCGCTCTCTTATCTGGCTTGCTCGCTAGCATATCTGGCTTTCTCGCTTGCTCTCTTGTCTGGCTTGCTCTCTTATCTGGCTCGCTCGCTCTCATATCTGGCTCGCTCACTTGCTCTCTTGTCTGGCTCGCTCTCTTATCTGGCTCACTCGCATATCTGGCTCGCTCGCTCTCATATCTGGCTTGCTCGCTTGCTCTCATATCTGGATCACTCGCTTGCTCTCAAATCTGGCTCGCTCGCTTGCTCTCATATCTGGCTAGCTCGCTTGCTCTCTTGTCTTGCTCGCTCTCTTATCTGGCTCGCTCGCTCTCATATCTGGCTGGCTTGCTTGCTCTCATATCTGGCTCGCTCGCTTGCTCTCATATCTGGCTAGTTCGCTTGCTCTCTTGTCTTGCTCGCTCTCTTATCTGGCTCGCTCGCTCTCATATCTGGCTCGCTCGCTTGCTCTCATATCTGGCTCGCTCTCTCTCTTGTCTGGCTCGCTCTCTTATCTGGCTTGCTCGCATATCTGGCTCGCTCGCTCCCACATCTGGCTCGCTCGCTTGTCCTCTTGTCTGGCTCGCTCTCTTATCTGGCTCGCTCGCATATCTGGCTCGCTCGCTTGCTCTCATGTCTGGCTCGCTCGTTCTCATATCTGGCTCGCTGGCTTACTATCATTCCTTGCTTGCTCGCTCTCATATCTGGCTCGCTCGCTTGCTCTCTTGTCTGGCTCGCTCTCTTATCTGGCTCGCTCGTATATCTGGCTTGCTCGCTTGCTCTTATATCTGGCTCTCTTGCTCTCTTGTCTGTCTCGCTCTCTTATATGGCTCGCTTGCATATCTGGCTCGCTCGCTCTCACATCTGGCTCGTTCGCTTGCTCTCATATCTGGCTCGCTCGCTCGCTCTCCTGTCTGGCTCGCTCTCTTATCTGGCTCGATCGCTCTCATATCTGGCTCGCTCGCTCGCTCTCCTGTCTGGCTCGCTCTCTTATCTGGCTCGCTCGCATATCTGGCTCGCTCGCTCTCAAATCTGGCTTGCTCGCTTGCTCTCTTGTCTGGCTCGCTCTCTTATCTGGCTCGCTCGCTCTCATATCTGGCTCGCTCGCTTGCTCTCATGTCTGGCTCACTCGCTCTCATATCTGGCTCGCTCACTTGCTCTCTTGTCTGGCTCGCTCTCTTATCTGGCTCGCTCGCTCTCATATCTGTCTGGCTCGCTTGCTTTCTTGTCTGGTTCGCTCTCTTATCTGGCACGCTCGCTCTCATATCTGGCTTGCTCGCTTGCTCTCATATCTGGCTCGCTCGCTTGCTCTCATATCTGGCTCGCTCGCTTGCTCTCTTGTCTGGCTCGCTCTCTTATCTGACTCGCTCTCTTATCTGGCTCGCTCGCTCGCATATCTGGCTCGCTCGCTTGCTCTCATATCTGGCTCGCTCTCTCTCTTGTCTGGCTCGCTCTCTTATCTGGCTTGCTCGCATATCTGGCTCGCTCGCTCCCACATCTGGCTCGCTCGCTTGTCCTCTTGTCTGGCTCGCTCTCTTATCTGGCTCGCTCGCATATCTGGCTCGCTAGCTTGCTCTCATGTCTGGCTCGCTCGTTCTCATATCTGGCTCGCTGGCTTACTCTCATTCCTTGCTTGCTCGCTCTCATATCTGGCTCGCTCGCTTGCTCTCTTGTCTGGCTCGCTCTCTTATCTGGCTCGCTCGTATATCTGGCTTGCTCGCTTGCTCTTATATCTGGCTCTCTTGCTCTCTTGACTGTCTCGCTCTCTTATATGGCTCGCTTGCATATCTGGCTCGCTCGTTCTCACATCTGGCTCGTTCGCTTGCTCTTATATCTGGCTCGCTCGCTCGCTCTCCTGTCTGGCTCGCTCTCTTATCTGGCTCGCTCGCTCTCATATCTGGCTCGCTCGCTCTCCTGTCTGGCTCGCTCTCTTATCTGGCTCACTCGCTCGCATATCTGGCTCGTTCGCTCGCATATCTGGCTCGCTCTCTTAGCTGGCTTGCTCGCATATCTGGCTCGCTCGCTCACATCTGGCTCGCTCGCTTGGTCTCATATCAGGCTTGCTCGCTTGCTCTCTTGTCTGGCTCGATCTCTTATCTGGCTCGATCTCTTATCTGGCTCGCTCGCATATCTGGCTCGCTCGCTCACATCTGGCTCGCTCGCTTGCTCTCATTCCTTGCTTGCTCGCTCTCATATCTGGCTCGCTCGCTTGCTCTCTTGTCTGGCTCGCTCTCTTATCTGGCTCGCTCGTATATCTGGCTTGCTCGCTTGCTCTTATATCTGGCTCTCTTGCTCTCTTGACTGTCTCGCTCTCTTATCTGGCTCGCTCGCATATCTGGCTCGCTCGCTCACATCTGGCTCACTGGCTTACTCTCATTCCTTGCTTGCTCGCTCTCATATCTGGCTCGCTCGCTTGCTCTCTTGTCTGGCTCGCTCTCTTATCTGGCTCGCTCGTATATCTGGCTTGCTCGCTTGCTCTTATATCTGGCTCTCTTGCTCTCTTGACTGTCTCGCTCTCTTATATGGCTCGCTTGCATATCTGGCTCGCTCGTTCTCACATCTGGCTCGTTCGCTTGCTCTTATATCTGGCTCGCTCGCTCGCTCTCCTGTCTGGTTCGCTCTCTTATCTGGCTCGCTCGCTCTCATATCTGGCTCGCTCGCTCTCCTGTCTGGCTCGCTCTCTTATCTGGCTCACTCGCTCGCATATCTGGCTCGTTCGCTCGCATATCTGGCTCGCTCTCTTAGCTGGCTTGCTCGCATATCTGGCTCGCTCGCTCACATCTGGCTCGCTCGCTTGGTCTCATATCAGGCTTGCTCGCTTGCTCTCTTGACTGTCTCGCTCTCTTATATGGCTCGCTTGCATATCTGGCTCGCTCGTTCTCACATCTGGCTCGTTCGCTTGCTCTTATATCTGGCTCGCTCGCTCGCTCTCCTGTCTGGCTCGCTCTCTTATCTGGCTCGCTCGCTCTCATATCTGGCTCGCTCGCTCTCCTGTCTGGCTCGCTCTCTTATCTGGCTCACTCGCTCGCATATCTGGCTCGTTCGCTCGCATATCTGGCTCGCTCTCTTAGCTGGCTTGCTCGCATATCTGGCTCGCTCGCTCACATCTGGCTCGCTCGCTTGGTCTCATATCAGGCTTGCTCGCTTGCTCTCTTGTCTGGCTCGATCTCTTATCTGGCTCGCTCGCATATCTGGCTCGCTCGCTCACATCTGGCTCGCTCGCTTGCTCTCATATCTGGCTCGCTCGCTTGCTCTCTTGTCTGGCTCGCTCTCTTATCTGACTCGTTCGCATATCTGTCTCGCTCGCTCTCATATCTGGCTCACTCCCTTGCTCTCATGTCTGGCTCGCTCGCTCTCATATCTGGCTCGCTCGCTTGCTCTCATGTCTGGCTCGCTCTCTTATATGGCCCGCTTGCATATCTGGCTCGCTCGCTTGCTCTCATATCTGGCTCGCTCGCTTGCGCTCTTCTCTGGCTCGCTCTCTCATCTGGCCTGTTCGCTCGAAAATCTGGCTCGCTCGCTCGCAAATCTGGCTAGCTCGCTCTCATATCTGGCTCGCTCGCTCACATATCTGGCTCGCTCGCTTGCTCTCATGTCCGGTTTTGCTCGCTGTCATATCTGTCTCGCTCGCTTGCTCTCTTGTCTGGTTCGCTTTCTTATCTGGCACGCTCTCATATCTGGCTCACTCGCTTGCTCTCATATCTGGCTCGCTCGCTTGCGCTCATATCTGGCTCGCTCTCTTGCTCTCTTGTCTGGCTCGCTCGCTTGCTCCCTTGTCTGGCTCGCTCTCCTGCTCTCATATCTGGCTTGCTCGCTTGCTGAAATATCTGGCTCGCTCGCTTGCTCTCTTGTCGGGCTCGCTCTCTTATCTGGCTCGCTTGCTAGCATATCTGGCTCGCTCGCTTGCTCTCTTGTCTCGCTCGCTCTCTTATTTGGCTCGCTCGCATATCTGGCTCGCTCGCTCTCACATCTGGCTCGCTCGCTTGCTCTCATATCTGGCTCGCTCGCTTGCTCTCTTTTCTGGCTCACTCTCTTATCTGGCTCGCTCGCATATCTGGCTCGCTCGCTCTCACATCTGGCTCGCTCGCGTGCTCTCATATCTGGCTCGCTCACTTGCTCTCTTGTCTGGCTCGCTCTCTTATCTGTCTCGCTCTCACATCTGGCTCGCTCGCTTGCTCTCATATCTGGCTCGCTCGCATGCTCTCTTGTCTGGCTCGCTCTCTTATCTGGCTTGTTCGCTCTCATATCTTGCTTGCTCGCTTGCTCTCATGTCTGGCTCGCTCACTCTCATATCTGTCTAGCTCGCTTGCTCTCTTGTCTGGCTCGCTCTTTTATCTGGCTTGCTCTGACATCTGGCTCGCTCGCTTGCTCTCTTGTCTGGCTCGCTCTCTTATCTGGCTCGCTCACTCTCATATCTGGCTTGCTCGCTCGCTCTCATGTATTGCTCGCTCACTTGCTCTCATGTCTGGCTCACTCGCTCTCATATCTGGCTCGCTCTCTTACTCTCTTGTCTGGCTCTCTCACTTAAATGGCTCGCTCGCTCATCTGGCTAGCTCGCTTTCATATGTGGCTCGCTCACTCTGATATCTCGCTCGCTTGCTCTCTTGTCTGGTTCGCTCTCTTATCTGGCTCGCTCTCATATCTGGCTTGCTCGCTTGCTCTCATATCTGGCTCGCTCGCTTGCTCTCATATCTGGCTCGCTCGCTTGCTCTCTTGTCTGGCTCGCTCTCTTATCTGTCTCGCTCTCACATCTGGCTCGCTCGCTTGCTCTCATGTCTGGCTCGCTTACTCTCATATCTGTCTAGCTCGCTTGCTCACTTGTCTGGCTCGCTCTTTTATCTGGCTTGTTCGCTCTCATATCTTGCTCGCTCGCTTGCTCTCATGTCTGGCTTGCTTACTCTCATATCTGTCTAGCTCGCTTGCTCTCTTGTCTGGCTCGCTCTTTTATCTGGCTTGCTCTGACATCTGGCTCGCTCGCTTGCTCTCTTGTCTGGCTCGCTCTCTTATCTGGCTCGCTCACTCTCATATCTGGCTTGCTCGCTCGCTCTCATGTATTGCTCGCTCACTTGCTCTCATGTCTGGCTCACTCGCTCTCATATCTCTCTCGCTCGCTTACTCTCTTGTCTGGCTCTCTCACTTAAATTGCTCGCTCGCTCATCTGGCTAGCTCGCTCTCATATGTGGCTCGCTCACTCTGATATCTCGCTCGCTCGCTTGCTCTCTTGTCTGGTTCGCTCTCTTATCTGGCTCGCTCTCATATCTGGCTTGCTCGCTTGCTCTCATATCTGGCTCGCTCGCTTGCTCTCATATGTGTCTCGCTCGCTTGCTCTCTTGTCTGGCTCGCTCTCTTAACTGGCTCGCTCGCATATCTGGCTCGCTCACTCTCACCTCTGGCTCGCTCGCTTGCTCTCATATCTGGCTCGCTCGCTTGCTCTCTTGTCTGGCTCGCTCTCTTATCTGGCTCGCTCTCACATCTGGCTCGCTTGCTCTCTTGTCTGGCTCGCTCTCTTATCTGGCTCGCTCGCTCTCATATCTGGCTCGCTCGCTTGCTCTCATGTCTGGCTCGCTCGCTCTCATATCTGGCTCGCTCGCTTGCTCTCTTGTCTGGCTCGCTCTCTTATATGGCTCGCTCGCATATCTGGCTCGCTCGCTCTCACATCTGGCTCGCTCGCTTGCTCTCTTGTCTGGCTCCCTCTCTTATCTGGCAAGCTTGCTCTCATATCTGGCTTGCTAGCTTGCTCTCTTGTCTGGCTCGCTCTCTTATTTGGCTCGCTCGCAAATCTGGCTCGCTCGCTCTCACATCTGGCTCGCTCGCTTGCTCTCATATCTGGCTCGCTCGCTTGCTCTCTTGTTTGGCTGGCTCTCTTATCTGGCTCGCTCTCACATCTGGCTCGCTCGCTTGCTCTCATATCTGGCTCGCTCGCTTGCTCTCTTGTCTAACTCGCTCTCTTATCTGGCTCGCTCTCATATCTGGCTCGCTCGCTTGCTCTCATATCTGGCTCGCTCGCTTGCTCTCTTGTCTAGCTCGCTCTCTTATATGGCTCGCTCTCATATCTGGCTCGCTCGCTTGCTCTCACATCTGGCTCGCTCGCTTTCTCTCATATCTGGCTCGCTCGCTTGCTCTCTTGTCTAGCTCGCTCTCTTATCTGGCTCGCTCTCATATCTGGCTCGCTCGCTTGCTCTCATATCTGGCTCGCTCGCTTGCTCTCTTGTCTGGCTCGCTCTCTTATCTGGCTCGCTCGCTCTCATATCTGGCTCGCTCGCTTGCTCTCATGTCTGGCTCGCTCGCTCTCATATCTGGCTCGCTCGCTTGCTCTCTTGTCTGGCTCGCTCTCTTATATGGCTCGCTCGCATATCTGGCTCGCTCGCTCTCACATCTGGCTGGCTCGCTTGCTCTAATATCTGGCTCGCTCGCTCTCATATCTGGCTCGCTCGCTTGCTCTCTTGTCTTGCTCGCTCTCTTATCTGGCTCGCTCGCTCTCATATCTGGCTGGCTCGCTTGCTCTCATATCTGGCTCGATCGCTTGCTCTCTTGTCTGGCTCGCTCTCTTATCTGGCTTGCTCGCTAGAATATTTGGCTTGCGCGCTTGCTCTCTTGTCTGGCTTGCTCTCTTATCTGGCTCGCTCGCTCTCATATCTGGCTCGCTCGCTTGCTCTCATGTCTGGCTCGCTTGCTCTCATATCTGTCTTTCTCGCTTGCTCTCTTGTCTGGCTCGCTCTCTTATCTGGCTCGCTCGCATATCTGGCTAGCTCGCTCTCACATCCGGCTGGCTCGCTTGCTCTCATTTCTGGCTGGCTCGCTTGCTCTCATTTCTGGCTCGCTCGCTTGCTCTCATATCTGGCTCGCTCGCTTGCTCTCATATCTGCCACGCTCGCTTGCTCTCTTGTCAGGCTCGCTCTCATATCTTGCTAGCTCGCTTGCTCTCTTGTCTTGCTCGCTCTCTTATCTGGCTCGCACGCTCTCATATCTGGCTGGCTCGATTGCTCTCATATCTGGCTAGCTCGCTTGCTCTCATATCTGGCTCGCTCGCTTGCTCTCATGTCTGGCTCGCTCTCATATCTGGATCGCTCGCTTGCTCTCATATCTGGCTCGCTCGCTTGCTCTCTTGTCTGGCTCGCTCTCTTATATGGCTCGCTCGCATATCTGGCTCGCTCGCTCTCACATCTGGCTGGCTCGCTTGCTCTAATATCTGGCTCGCTCGCTCTCATATCTGGCTCGCTCGCTTGCTCTCTTGTCTTGCTCGCTCTCTTATCTGGCTCGCTCGCTCTCATATCTGGCTGGCTCGCTTGCTCTCATATCTGGCTCGATCGCTTGCTCTCTTGTCTGGCTCGCTCTCTTATCTGGCTTGCTCGCTAGAATATTTGGCTTGCGCGCTTGCTCTCTTGTCTGGCTTGCTCTCTTATCTGGCTCGCTCGCTCTCATATCTGGCTCGCTCGCTTGCTCTCATGTCTGGCTCGCTTGCTCTCATATCTGTCTTTCTCGCTTGCTCTCTTGTCTGGCTCGCTCTCTTATCTGGCTCGCTCGCATATCTGGCTAGCTCGCTCTCACATCCGGCTGGCTCGCTTGCTCTCATTTCTGGCTGGCTCGCTTGCTCTCATTTCTGGCTCGCTCGCTTGCTCTCATATCTGGCTCGCTCGCTTGCTCTCATATCTGCCACGCTCGCTTGCTCTCTTGTCAGGCTCGCTCTCATATCTTGCTAGCTCGCTTGCTCTCTTGTCTTGCTCGCTCTCTTATCTGGCTCGCACGCTCTCATATCTGGCTGGCTCGATTGCTCTCATATCTGGCTAGCTCGCTTGCTCTCATATCTGGCTCGCTCGCTTGCTCTCATGTCTGGCTCGCTCTCATATCTGGATCGCTCGCTTGCTCTCATATCTGGCTCGCTCGCTTGCTTAATTGTCTGGCTCGCTCTCTTATCTGCCTCGCTCTCTCTCACATCTGGCTTGCTCTCATATCTGGCTTGCTCGCTGCTCTCTTGTCTGGCTCGCTCTCATATCTGGCTTGCTCGCATATCTGGCTCGCTCGCTTGCTCTCTTGTCTGGCTCGCTCTCTTATTTGGCTCGCTCGCATATCTGGCTCGCTCGCTCTCACATCTGGCTGGCTTGCTTGCTCTCATATCTGGCTAGCTCGCTTGCTCTCATATCTGGCTCGCTCGCTTGCTCTCATGTCTGGCTCGCTCTCATATCTGGATCGCTCGCTTGCTCTCATATCTGGCTCGCTCGCTTGCTTAATTGTCTGGCTCGCTCTCTTATCTGCCTCGCTCTCTCTCACATCTGGCTTGCTCGCTTGCTCTCATATCTGGCTTGCTCGCTGCTCTCTTGTCTGGCTCGCTCTCATATCTGGCTTGCTCGCATATCTGGCTCGCTCGCTTGCTCTCTTGTCTGGCTCGCTCTCTTATTTGGCTCGCTCGCATATCTGGCTCGCTCGCTCTCACATCTGGCTGGCTTGCTTGCTCTCATATCTGGCTCGCTCGCTTGCTCTCATATCTGGCTCGCTCGCTTGCTCTCTTGTCTGTCTCGCTCTCTTATCTGGCTCGCTCGCATATCTGGCTCGCTCGCTCTCACATCGAGCTGGCTCGCTTGCTCTCATATCTGGCTCGCTCGCTTGCTCTCTTGTCTGGCTCGCTCTCTTATCTGGCTCGCTCTCATATCTGGCTTGCTAGCTTGCTCTCATATCTGGCTCGCTCGCTTTCTCTCTTGTCTGCCTCGCTCTCTTTTATGACTCGCTCACATATCTGGCTCGCTCGCTCTCAAATCTGGCTCGCTCGCTCTTAAATCTGGCTCGCTCGCTTGCTCTCATGTATGGCTTGCTCGCTTGCTCTCATATCCGGCTTGCTCGCTTGCTCTCTTGTCTGGCTCGCTCTCTTATCTGGCTCGCTCGCTCTCATATCTGGCTGGCTCGATTGCTCTCATATCTGGCTAGCTCGCTTGCTCTCTTGTCTTGCTCGCTCTCTTATCTGGCTCGCTCGCTCTCATATCTGGCTGGCTTGCTTGCTCTCATATCTGGCTCGCTCGCTTGCTCTCATATCTGGCTAGTTCGCTTGCTCTCTTGTCTTGCTCACTCTCTTATCTGGCTCGCTCGCTCTCATATCTGGCTGGCTCGCTTGCTCTCATATCTGGCTTGCTCGCTTGCTCTCTTGTCTAGCTCGCTCTCTTATCTGGCTTGCTCGCTAGCATATCTGGCTCGCTCGCTTGCTCTCTTGTCTGGCTTGCTCTCTTATCTGGCTCGCTCGCTCTCATATCTGGCTCGCTCACTTGCTCTCTTGTCTGGCTCGCTCTCTTATCTGGCTCACTCGCATATCTGGCTCGCTCGCTCTCATATCTGGCTTGCTCGCTTGCTCTCATATCTGGATCACTCGCTTGCTCTCAAATCTGGCTCGCTCGCTTGCTCTCATATCTGGCTAGCTCGCTTGCTCTCTTGTCTTGCTCGCTCTCTTATCTGGCTCGCTTGCTCTCATATCTGGCTGGCTTGCTTGCTCTCATATCTGGCTCGCTCGCTTGCTCTCATATCTGGCTAGTTCGCTTGCTCTCTTGTCTTGCTCGCTCTCTTATCTGGCTCGCTCGCTCTCATATCTGGCTGGCTCGCTTGCTCTCATATCTGGCTCGCTCGCTTGCTCTCATATCTGGCTAGTTCGCTTGCTCTCTTGTCTTGCTCGCTCTCTTATCTGGCTCGCTCGCTCTCATATCTGGCTCGCTCGCTTGCTCTCAAATCTGGCTCGCTCGCTTGCTCTCATATCTGGCTAGCTCGCTTGCTCTCTTGTCTTGCTTGCTCTCTTATCTGGCTCGCTCGCTCTCATATCTGGCTGGCTTGCTTGCTCTCATATCTGGCTCGCTCGCTTGCTCTCATATCTGGCTAGCTCGCTTGCTCTCTTGTCTTGCTCGCTCTCTTATCTGGCTCGCTCGCTCTCATATCTGGCTGGCTTGCTTGCTCTCATATCTGGCTAGTTCGCTTGCTCTCTTGTCTTGCTCCCTCTCTTATCTGGCTCGCTCTCATATCTGGCTGGCTCGCTTGCTCTCATATCTGGCTTGCTCGCTTGCTCTCTTGTCTGGATCGCTCTCTTATCTGGCTTGCTCGCTAGCATATCTGGCTCGCTCGCTTGCTCTCTTGTCTGGCTTGCTCTCTTATCTGGCTCGCTCGCTCTCATATCTGGCTCGCTCGCTTGCTCTCATGTCTGGCTCGCTCGCTCTCATATCTGGCTCGCTCGCTTGCTCTCATGTTTGGCTCGCTCGCTCTCATATCTGGCTGGCTTGCTTGCTCTCATATCTCGCTTGCTCGCTTGCTCTCTTGTCTGGCTCGCTCTCTTATCTGGCTTGCTCGCTAGCATATCTGGCTCGCTCGCTTGCTCTCTTGTCTGGCTTGCTCTCTTATCTGGCTCGCTCGCTCTCATATCTGGCTCGCTCACTTGCTCTCTTGTCTGGCTCGCTCTCTTATCTGGCTCACTCGCATATCTGGCTCGCTCGCTCTCATATCTGGCTTGCTCGCTTGCTCTCATATCTGGATCACTCGCTTGCTCTCAAATCTGGCTCGCTCGCTTGCTCTCATATCTGGCTAGCTCGCTTGCTCTCTTGTCTTGCTCGCTCTCTTATCTGGCTCGCTCGCTCTCATATCTGGCTGGCTTGCTTGCTCTCATATCTGGCTCGCTCGCTTGCTCTCATATCTGGCTAGCTCGCTTGCTCTCTTGTCTTGCTCGCTCTCTTATCTGGCTCGCTCGCTCTCATATCTGGCTGGCTCGCTTGCTCTCATATCTGGCTTGCTCGCTTGCTCTCTTGTCTGGCTCGCTCTCTTATCTGGCTTGCTCACTAGCATATCTGGCTCGCTCGCTTGCTCTCTTGTCTGGCTTGCTCTCTTATCTGGCTCGCTCGCTCTCATATCTGGCTCGCTCGCTTGCTTTCATGTCTGGCTCGCTCGCTTTCATATCTGGCTCGCTCGCTTGCTCTCATGTCTGGCTCGCTCGCTCTCATATCTGGCTTTCTCGCTTGCTCTCTTGTTTGGTTCGCTCTCTTATCTGGCTCGCTCTCATATCTGGCTTGCTCGCTTGCTCTCATATCTGGCTCGCTCGCTTGCTTTCTTGTCTGGCTCGCTCGCATATCTGGCTCGCTCGCTCTCACATCTGGCAGGCTCGCTTGCTCTCATATCTGGCTCGCTCGCTCTCATATTTGGCTCGCTCGCTTGCTCTCTTGTCAGGCTCGCTCTCTTATCTGGCTTGCTCGCTAGCATATCTGGCTGGCTCGCTTGCTCTCTTGTATGACTTGCTCTCTTATCTGTCTCGCTCTCACATCTGGCTTGCTCGCTTGCTCTCATATCTGGCTCGCACGCTTGCTCTCTTGTCTGGCTCGCTCTCTTATCTGGCTTGCTCGCTAGCATATCTGGCTCGCTCGCTTGCTCTCTTGTCTGGCTTGCTTTCTTATCTGACTCGCTTGCTCTCATATCTGGCTCGCTCGCTTGATCTCATGTCTGGCTCACTCGCTCTCATATCTGGCTCGCTCGATTGCTCTCATGTCTGGCTCGCTCGCTCTCATATCTGGCTTTCTCGCTTGCTCTCTTGTCTGGTTTGCTCCCTTATCTGGCTCGCTCTCATATCTGGCTTGCTCGCTTGCTCTCATATCTGGCTCGCTCACTTGCTCTCTTGTCTGGCTCGCTCTCTTATCTGGCTCACTCGCATATCTGGCTCGCTCGCTCTCATATCTGGCTTGCTCGCTTGCTCTCATATCTGGCTCGCTCGCTTGCTCTCAAATCTGGCTCGCTCGCTTGCTCTCATATCTGGCTAGCTCGCTTGCTCTCTTGTCTTGCTCGCTCTCTTATCCTGCTCGCTCGCTTTCATATCTGGCTGGATTGCTTGCTCTCATATCTGGCTCGCTCGCTTGCTCTCATATCTGGCTAGTTCGCTTGCTCTCTTGTCTTGCTCGCTCTCTTATCTGGCTCGCTCGCTCTCATATCTGGCTGGCTCGCTTGCTCTCATATCTGGCTTGCTCGCTTGCTCTCTTGTCTGGCTCGCTCTCTTATCTGGCTTGCTCGCTAGCATATCTGGCTCGCTCGCTTGCTCTCAAATCTGGCTCGCTCGCTTGCTCTCATATCTGGCTAGCTCGCTTGCTCTCTTGTCTTGCTTGCTCTCTTATCCTGCTCGCTCGCTTTCATATCTGGCTGGCTTGCTTGCTCTCATATATGGCTCGCTCGCTTGCTCTCATATCTGGCTAGTTCGCTTGCTCTCTTGTCTTGCTCGCTCTCTTATCTGGCTCGCTCGCTCTCATATCTGGCTGGCTCGCTTGCTCTCATATCTGGCTTGCTCGCTTGCTCTCTTGTCTGGCTCGCTCTCTTATCTGGCTTGCTCGCTAGCATATCTGGCTCGCTCGCTTGCTCTCTTGTCTGGATTGCTCTCTTATCTGGCTCGCTCGCTCTCATATCTGGCTCGCTCGCTTGCTCTCATGTCTATCTCGCTCTCTCTCATATCTGGCTCGCTCGCTTGCTCTCATGTCTGGCTCGCTCGCTCTCATATCTGGCTCGCTCGCTTGCTCTCATATCTGGCTAGTTCGCTTGCTCTCTTGTCTTGCTCGCTCTCTTATCTGGCTCGCTCGCTCTCATATCTGGCTCGCTCGCTGGCTCTCAAATCTGGCTCGCTCGCTTGCTCTCATTTCTGGCTAGCTCGCTTGCTCTCTTGTCTTGCTCGCTCTCTTATCTGGCTCGCTCGCTCTCATATCTGGCTGGCTTGCTTGCTCTCATATCTGGCTCGCTCGCTTGCTCTCAAATCTGGCTAGCTCGCTTGCTCTCTTGTCTTGCTCGCTCTCTTATCTGGCTCGCTCGCTCTCATATCTGGCTGGCTTGCTTGCTCTCATATCTGGCTAGTTCGCTTGCTCTCTTGTCTTGCTCCCTCTCTTATCTGGCTCGCTCGCTCTCATATCTGGCTGGCTCGCTTGCTCTCATATCTGGCTTGCTCGCTTGCTCTCTTGTCTGGCTCGCTCTCTTATCTGGCTTGCTCGCTAGCATATCTGGCTCGCTCGCTTGCTCTCTTGTCTGGCTTGCTCTCTTATCTGGCTCGCTCGCTCTCATATCTGGCTCGCTCGCTTGCTCTCATGTCTGGCTCGCTCGCTCTCATATCTGGCTCGCTCGCTTGCTCTCATGTCTGGCTCGCTCGCTCTCATATCTGGCTGGCTTGCTTGCTCTGATATCTGGCTTGCTCGCTTGCTCTCTTGTCTGGCTCGCTCTCTTATCTGGCTTGCTCGCTAGCATATCTGGCTTTCTCGCTTGCTCTCTTGTCTGGCTTGCTCTCTTATCTGGCTCGCTCGCTCTCATATCTGGCTCGCTCACTTGCTCTCTTGTCTGGCTCGCTCTCTTATCTGGCTCACTCGCATATCTGGCTCGCTCGCTCTCATATCTGGCTTGCTCGCTTGCTCTCATATCTGGATCACTCGCTTGCTCTCAAATCTGGCTCGCTCGCTTGCTCTCATATCTGGCTAGCTCGCTTGCTCTCTTGTCTTGCTCGCTCTCTTATCTGGCTCGCTCGCTCTCATATCTGGCTGGCTTGCTTGCTCTCATATCTGGCTCGCTCGCTTGCTCTCATATCTGGCTAGTTCGCTTGCTCTCTTGTCTTGCTCGCTCTCTTATCTGGCGCGCTCGCTCTCATATCTGGCTGGCTCGCTTGCTCTCATATCTGGCTTGCTCGCTTGCTCTCTTGTCTGGCTTGCTCTCTTATCTGGCTCGCTCGCTCTCATATCTGGCTCGCTCGCTTGCTCTCATGTCTGGCTCGCTCGCTCTCATATCTGGCTCGCTCGCTTGCTCTCATGTCTGGCTCGCTCGCTCTCATATCTGGCTTTCTCGCTTGCTCTCTTGTTTGGTTCGCTCTCTTATCTGGCTCGCTCTCATATCTGGCTTGCTCGCTTGCTCTCTTATCTGGCTCGCTCGCTTGCTTTCTTGTCTGGCTCGCTCGCATATCTGGCTCGCTCGCTCTCACATCTGGCAGGCTCGCTTGCTCTCATATCTGGCTCGCTCGCTCTCATATTTGGCTCGCTCGCTTGCTCTCTTGTCAGGCTCGCTCTCTTATCTGGCTTGCTCGCTAGCATATCTGGCTCGCTCGCTTGCTATCTTGTCTGACTTGCTCTCTTATCTGTCTCGCTCTCACATCTGGCTTGCTCGCTTGCTCTCATATCTGGCTCGCACGCTTGCTCTCTTGTCTGGCTCGCTCTCTTATCTGGCTTGCTCGCTAGCATATCTGGCTCGCTCGCTTGCTCTCTTGTCTGGCTTGCTTTCTTATCTGACTCGCTTGCTCTCATATCTGGCTCGCTCGCTTGATCTCATGTCTGGCTCACTCGCTCTCATATCTGGCTCGCTCGATTGCTCTCATGTCTGGCTCGCTCGCTCTCATATCTGGCTTTCTCGCTTGCTCTCTTGTCTGGTTTGCTCCCTTATCTGGCTCGTTCTCATATCTGGCTTGCTCGCTTGCTCTCATATCTGGCTCGCTCACTTGCTCTCTTGTCTGGCTCGCTCTCTTATCTGGCTCACTCACATATCTGGCTCGCTCGCTCTCATATCTGGCTTGCTCGCTTGCTCTCATATCTGGCTCGCTCGCTTGCTCTCAAATCTGGCTCGCTCGCTTGCTCTCATATCTGGCTAGCTCGCTTGCTCTCTTGTCTTGCTCGCTCTCTTATCTGGCTCGCTCGCTCTCATATCTGGCTGGCTTGCTTGCTCTCATATCTGGATCACTCGCTTGCTCTCAAATCTGGCTCGCTCGCTTGCTCTCATATCTGGCTCGCTCGCTTGCTCTCAAATCTGGCTCGCTCGCTTGCTCTCATATCTGGCTAGCTCGCTTGCTCTCTTGTCTTGCTCGCTCTCTTATCTGGCTCGCTCGCTCTCATATCTGGCTGGCTCGCTTGCTCTCATATCTGGCTCGATCGCTTGCTCTCTTGTCTGGCTCGCTCTCTTATCTGGCTTGCTCGCTAGAATATTTGGCTTGCGCGCTTGCTCTCTTGTCTGGCTTGCTCTCTTATCTGGCTCGCTCGCTCTCATATCTGGCTCGCTCGCTTGCTCTCATGTCTGGCTCGCTTGCTCTCATATCTGTCTTTCTCGCTTGCTCTCTTGTCTGGCTCGCTCTCTTATCTGGCTCGCTCGCATATCTGGCTAGCTCGCTCTCACATCCGGCTGGCTCGCTTGCTCTCATTTCTGGCTGGCTCGCTTGCTCTCATTTCTGGCTCGCTCGCTTGCTCTCATATCTGGCTCGCTCGCTTGCTCTCATATCTGCCACGCTCGCTTGCTCTCTTGTCAGGCTCGCTCTCATATCTTGCTAGCTCGCTTGCTCTCTTGTCTTGCTCGCTCTCTTATCTGGCTCGCACGCTCTCATATCTGGCTGGCTCGATTGCTCTCATATCTGGCTAGCTCGCTTGCTCTCATATCTGGCTCGCTCGCTTGCTCTCATGTCTGGCTCGCTCTCATATCTGGATCGCTCGCTTGCTCTCATATCTGGCTCGCTCGCTTGCTCTCTTGTCTGGCTCGCTCTCTTATATGGCTCGCTCGCATATCTGGCTCGCTCGCTCTCACATCTGGCTGGCTCGCTTGCTCTAATATCTGGCTCGCTCGCTCTCATATCTGGCTCGCTCGCTTGCTCTCTTGTCTTGCTCGCTCTCTTATCTGGCTCGCTCGCTCTCATATCTGGCTGGCTCGCTTGCTCTCATATCTGGCTCGATCGCTTGCTCTCTTGTCTGGCTCGCTCTCTTATCTGGCTTGCTCGCTAGAATATTTGGCTTGCGCGCTTGCTCTCTTGTCTGGCTTGCTCTCTTATCTGGCTCGCTCGCTCTCATATCTGGCTCGCTCGCTTGCTCTCATGTCTGGCTCGCTTGCTCTCATATCTGTCTTTCTCGCTTGCTCTCTTGTCTGGCTCGCTCTCTTATCTGGCTCGCTCGCATATCTGGCTAGCTCGCTCTCACATCCGGCTGGCTCGCTTGCTCTCATTTCTGGCTGGCTCGCTTGCTCTCATTTCTGGCTCGCTCGCTTGCTCTCATATCTGGCTCGCTCGCTTGCTCTCATATCTGCCACGCTCGCTTGCTCTCTTGTCAGGCTCGCTCTCATATCTTGCTAGCTCGCTTGCTCTCTTGTCTTGCTCGCTCTCTTATCTGGCTCGCACGCTCTCATATCTGGCTGGCTCGATTGCTCTCATATCTGGCTAGCTCGCTTGCTCTCATATCTGGCTCGCTCGCTTGCTCTCATGTCTGGCTCGCTCTCATATCTGGATCGCTCGCTTGCTCTCATATCTGGCTCGCTCGCTTGCTTAATTGTCTGGCTCGCTCTCTTATCTGCCTCGCTCTCTCTCACATCTGGCTTGCTCTCATATCTGGCTTGCTCGCTGCTCTCTTGTCTGGCTCGCTCTCATATCTGGCTTGCTCGCATATCTGGCTCGCTCGCTTGCTCTCTTGTCTGGCTCGCTCTCTTATTTGGCTCGCTCGCATATCTGGCTCGCTCGCTCTCACATCTGGCTGGCTTGCTTGCTCTCATATCTGGCTAGCTCGCTTGCTCTCATATCTGGCTCGCTCGCTTGCTCTCATGTCTGGCTCGCTCTCATATCTGGATCGCTCGCTTGCTCTCATATCTGGCTCGCTCGCTTGCTTAATTGTCTGGCTCGCTCTCTTATCTGCCTCGCTCTCTCTCACATCTGGCTTGCTCGCTTGCTCTCATATCTGGCTTGCTCGCTGCTCTCTTGTCTGGCTCGCTCTCATATCTGGCTTGCTCGCATATCTGGCTCGCTCGCTTGCTCTCTTGTCTGGCTCGCTCTCTTATTTGGCTCGCTCGCATATCTGGCTCGCTCGCTCTCACATCTGGCTGGCTTGCTTGCTCTCATATCTGGCTCGCTCGCTTGCTCTCATATCTGGCTCGCTCGCTTGCTCTCTTGTCTGTCTCGCTCTCTTATCTGGCTCGCTCGCATATCTGGCTCGCTCGCTCTCACATCGAGCTGGCTCGCTTGCTCTCATATCTGGCTCGCTCGCTTGCTCTCTTGTCTGGCTCGCTCTCTTATCTGGCTCGCTCTCATATCTGGCTTGCTAGCTTGCTCTCATATCTGGCTCGCTCGCTTTCTCTCTTGTCTGCCTCGCTCTCTTTTATGGCTCGCTCACATATCTGGCTCGCTCGCTCTCAAATCTGGCTCGCTCGCTCTTAAATCTGGCTCGCTCGCTTGCTCTCATGTATGGCTTGCTCGCTTGCTCTCATATCCGGCTTGCTCGCTTGCTCTCTTGTCTGGCTCGCTCTCTTATCTGGCTCGCTCGCTCTCATATCTGGCTGGCTCGATTGCTCTCATATCTGGCTAGCTCGCTTGCTCTCTTGTCTTGCTCGCTCTCTTATCTGGCTCGCTCGCTCTCATATCTGGCTGGCTTGCTTGCTCTCATATCTGGCTCGCTCGCTTGCTCTCATATCTGGCTAGTTCGCTTGCTCTCTTGTCTTGCTCACTCTCTTATCTGGCTCGCTCGCTCTCATATCTGGCTGGCTCGCTTGCTCTCATATCTGGCTTGCTCGCTTGCTCTCTTGTCTAGCTCGCTCTCTTATCTGGCTTGCTCGCTAGCATATCTGGCTCGCTCGCTTGCTCTCTTGTCTGGCTTGCTCTCTTATCTGGCTCGCTCGCTCTCATATCTGGCTCGCTCACTTGCTCTCTTGTCTGGCTCGCTCTCTTATCTGGCTCACTCGCATATCTGGCTCGCTCGCTCTCATATCTGGCTTGCTCGCTTGCTCTCATATCTGGATCACTCGCTTGCTCTCAAATCTGGCTCGCTCGCTTGCTCTCATATCTGGCTAGCTCGCTTGCTCTCTTGTCTTGCTCGCTCTCTTATCTGGCTCGCTTGCTCTCATATCTGGCTGGCTTGCTTGCTCTCATATCTGGCTCGCTCGCTTGCTCTCATATCTGGCTAGTTCGCTTGCTCTCTTGTCTTGCTCGCTCTCTTATCTGGCTCGCTCGCTCTCATATCTGGCTGGCTCGCTTGCTCTCATATCTGGCTCGCTCGCTTGCTCTCATATCTGGCTAGTTCGCTTGCTCTCTTGTCTTGCTCGCTCTCTTATCTGGCTCGCTCGCTCTCATATCTGGCTCGCTCGCTTGCTCTCAAATCTGGCTCGCTCGCTTGCTCTCATATCTGGCTAGCTCGCTTGCTCTCTTGTCTTGCTTGCTCTCTTATCTGGCTCGCTCGCTCTCATATCTGGCTGGCTTGCTTGCTCTCATATCTGGCTCGCTCGCTTGCTCTCATATCTGGCTAGCTCGCTTGCTCTCTTGTCTTGCTCGCTCTCTTATCTGGCTCGCTCGCTCTCATATCTGGCTGGCTTGCTTGCTCTCATATCTGGCTAGTTCGCTTGCTCTCTTGTCTTGCTCCCTCTCTTATCTGGCTCGCTCTCATATCTGGCTGGCTCGCTTGCTCTCATATCTGGCTTGCTCGCTTGCTCTCTTGTCTGGATCGCTCTCTTATCTGGCTTGCTCGCTAGCATATCTGGCTCGCTCGCTTGCTCTCTTGTCTGGCTTGCTCTCTTATCTGGCTCGCTCGCTCTCATATCTGGCTCGCTCGCTTGCTCTCATGTCTGGCTCGCTCGCTCTCATATCTGGCTCGCTCGCTTGCTCTCATGTTTGGCTCGCTCGCTCTCATATCTGGCTGGCTTGCTTGCTCTCATATCTCGCTTGCTCGCTTGCTCTCTTGTCTGGCTCGCTCTCTTATCTGGCTTGCTCGCTAGCATATCTGGCTCGCTCGCTTGCTCTCTTGTCTGGCTTGCTCTCTTATCTGGCTCGCTCGCTCTCATATCTGGCTCGCTCACTTGCTCTCTTGTCTGGCTCGCTCTCTTATCTGGCTCACTCGCATATCTGGCTCGCTCGCTCTCATATCTGGCTTGCTCGCTTGCTCTCATATCTGGATCACTCGCTTGCTCTCAAATCTGGCTCGCTCGCTTGCTCTCATATCTGGCTAGCTCGCTTGCTCTCTTGTCTTGCTCGCTCTCTTATCTGGCTCGCTCGCTCTCATATCTGGCTGGCTTGCTTGCTCTCATATCTGGCTCGCTCGCTTGCTCTCATATCTGGCTAGCTCGCTTGCTCTCTTGTCTTGCTCGCTCTCTTATCTGGCTCGCTCGCTCTCATATCTGGCTGGCTCGCTTGCTCTCATATCTGGCTTGCTCGCTTGCTCTCTTGTCTGGCTCGCTCTCTTATCTGGCTTGCTCACTAGCATATCTGGCTCGCTCGCTTGCTCTCTTGTCTGGCTTGCTCTCTTATCTGGCTCGCTCGCTCTCATATCTGGCTCGCTCGCTTGCTTTCATGTCTGGCTCGCTCGCTTTCATATCTGGCTCGCTCGCTTGCTCTCATGTCTGGCTCGCTCGCTCTCATATCTGGCTTTCTCGCTTGCTCTCTTGTTTGGTTCGCTCTCTTATCTGGCTCGCTCTCATATCTGGCTTGCTCGCTTGCTCTCATATCTGGCTCGCTCGCTTGCTTTCTTGTCTGGCTCGCTCGCATATCTGGCTCGCTCGCTCTCACATCTGGCAGGCTCGCTTGCTCTCATATCTGGCTCGCTCGCTCTCATATTTGGCTCGCTCGCTTGCTCTCTTGTCAGGCTCGCTCTCTTATCTGGCTTGCTCGCTAGCATATCTGGCTGGCTCGCTTGCTCTCTTGTATGACTTGCTCTCTTATCTGTCTCGCTCTCACATCTGGCTTGCTCGCTTGCTCTCATATCTGGCTCGCACGCTTGCTCTCTTGTCTGGCTCGCTCTCTTATCTGGCTTGCTCGCTAGCATATCTGGCTCGCTCGCTTGCTCTCTTGTCTGGCTTGCTTTCTTATCTGACTCGCTTGCTCTCATATCTGGCTCGCTCGCTTGATCTCATGTCTGGCTCACTCGCTCTCATATCTGGCTCGCTCGATTGCTCTCATGTCTGGCTCGCTCGCTCTCATATCTGGCTTTCTCGCTTGCTCTCTTGTCTGGTTTGCTCCCTTATCTGGCTCGCTCTCATATCTGGCTTGCTCGCTTGCTCTCATATCTGGCTCGCTCACTTGCTCTCTTGTCTGGCTCGCTCTCTTATCTGGCTCACTCGCATATCTGGCTCGCTCGCTCTCATATCTGGCTTGCTCGCTTGCTCTCATATCTGGCTCGCTCGCTTGCTCTCAAATCTGGCTCGCTCGCTTGCTCTCATATCTGGCTAGCTCGCTTGCTCTCTTGTCTTGCTCGCTCTCTTATCCTGCTCGCTCGCTTTCATATCTGGCTGGATTGCTTGCTCTCATATCTGGCTCGCTCGCTTGCTCTCATATCTGGCTAGTTCGCTTGCTCTCTTGTCTTGCTCGCTCTCTTATCTGGCTCGCTCGCTCTCATATCTGGCTGGCTCGCTTGCTCTCATATCTGGCTTGCTCGCTTGCTCTCTTGTCTGGCTCGCTCTCTTATCTGGCTTGCTCGCTAGCATATCTGGCTCGCTCGCTTGCTCTCAAATCTGGCTCGCTCGCTTGCTCTCATATCTGGCTAGCTCGCTTGCTCTCTTGTCTTGCTTGCTCTCTTATCCTGCTCGCTCGCTTTCATATCTGGCTGGCTTGCTTGCTCTCATATATGGCTCGCTCGCTTGCTCTCATATCTGGCTAGTTCGCTTGCTCTCTTGTCTTGCTCGCTCTCTTATCTGGCTCGCTCGCTCTCATATCTGGCTGGCTCGCTTGCTCTCATATCTGGCTTGCTCGCTTGCTCTCTTGTCTGGCTCGCTCTCTTATCTGGCTTGCTCGCTAGCATATCTGGCTCGCTCGCTTGCTCTCTTGTCTGGATTGCTCTCTTATCTGGCTCGCTCGCTCTCATATCTGGCTCGCTCGCTTGCTCTCATGTCTATCTCGCTCTCTCTCATATCTGGCTCGCTCGCTTGCTCTCATGTCTGGCTCGCTCGCTCTCATATCTGGCTCGCTCGCTTGCTCTCATATCTGGCTAGTTCGCTTGCTCTCTTGTCTTGCTCGCTCTCTTATCTGGCTCGCTCGCTCTCATATCTGGCTCGCTCGCTGGCTCTCAAATCTGGCTCGCTCGCTTGCTCTCATTTCTGGCTAGCTCGCTTGCTCTCTTGTCTTGCTCGCTCTCTTATCTGGCTCGCTCGCTCTCATATCTGGCTGGCTTGCTTGCTCTCATATCTGGCTCGCTCGCTTGCTCTCAAATCTGGCTAGCTCGCTTGCTCTCTTGTCTTGCTCGCTCTCTTATCTGGCTCGCTCGCTCTCATATCTGGCTGGCTTGCTTGCTCTCATATCTGGCTAGTTCGCTTGCTCTCTTGTCTTGCTCCCTCTCTTATCTGGCTCGCTCGCTCTCATATCTGGCTGGCTCGCTTGCTCTCATATCTGGCTTGCTCGCTTGCTCTCTTGTCTGGCTCGCTCTCTTATCTGGCTTGCTCGCTAGCATATCTGGCTCGCTCGCTTGCTCTCTTGTCTGGCTTGCTCTCTTATCTGGCTCGCTCGCTCTCATATCTGGCTCGCTCGCTTGCTCTCATGTCTGGCTCGCTCGCTCTCATATCTGGCTCGCTCGCTTGCTCTCATGTCTGGCTCGCTCGCTCTCATATCTGGCTGGCTTGCTTGCTCTGATATCTGGCTTGCTCGCTTGCTCTCTTGTCTGGCTCGCTCTCTTATCTGGCTTGCTCGCTAGCATATCTGGCTTTCTCGCTTGCTCTCTTGTCTGGCTTGCTCTCTTATCTGGCTCGCTCGCTCTCATATCTGGCTCGCTCACTTGCTCTCTTGTCTGGCTCGCTCTCTTATCTGGCTCACTCGCATATCTGGCTCGCTCGCTCTCATATCTGGCTTGCTCGCTTGCTCTCATATCTGGATCACTCGCTTGCTCTCAAATCTGGCTCGCTCGCTTGCTCTCATATCTGGCTAGCTCGCTTGCTCTCTTGTCTTGCTCGCTCTCTTATCTGGCTCGCTCGCTCTCATATCTGGCTGGCTTGCTTGCTCTCATATCTGGCTCGCTCGCTTGCTCTCATATCTGGCTAGTTCGCTTGCTCTCTTGTCTTGCTCGCTCTCTTATCTGGCGCGCTCGCTCTCATATCTGGCTGGCTCGCTTGCTCTCATATCTGGCTTGCTCGCTTGCTCTCTTGTCTGGCTTGCTCTCTTATCTGGCTCGCTCGCTCTCATATCTGGCTCGCTCGCTTGCTCTCATGTCTGGCTCGCTCGCTCTCATATCTGGCTCGCTCGCTTGCTCTCATGTCTGGCTCGCTCGCTCTCATATCTGGCTTTCTCGCTTGCTCTCTTGTTTGGTTCGCTCTCTTATCTGGCTCGCTCTCATATCTGGCTTGCTCGCTTGCTCTCTTATCTGGCTCGCTCGCTTGCTTTCTTGTCTGGCTCGCTCGCATATCTGGCTCGCTCGCTCTCACATCTGGCAGGCTCGCTTGCTCTCATATCTGGCTCGCTCGCTCTCATATTTGGCTCGCTCGCTTGCTCTCTTGTCAGGCTCGCTCTCTTATCTGGCTTGCTCGCTAGCATATCTGGCTCGCTCGCTTGCTATCTTGTCTGACTTGCTCTCTTATCTGTCTCGCTCTCACATCTGGCTTGCTCGCTTGCTCTCATATCTGGCTCGCACGCTTGCTCTCTTGTCTGGCTCGCTCTCTTATCTGGCTTGCTCGCTAGCATATCTGGCTCGCTCGCTTGCTCTCTTGTCTGGCTTGCTTTCTTATCTGACTCGCTTGCTCTCATATCTGGCTCGCTCGCTTGATCTCATGTCTGGCTCACTCGCTCTCATATCTGGCTCGCTCGATTGCTCTCATGTCTGGCTCGCTCGCTCTCATATCTGGCTTTCTCGCTTGCTCTCTTGTCTGGTTTGCTCCCTTATCTGGCTCGTTCTCATATCTGGCTTGCTCGCTTGCTCTCATATCTGGCTCGCTCACTTGCTCTCTTGTCTGGCTCGCTCTCTTATCTGGCTCACTCACATATCTGGCTCGCTCGCTCTCATATCTGGCTTGCTCGCTTGCTCTCATATCTGGCTCGCTCGCTTGCTCTCAAATCTGGCTCGCTCGCTTGCTCTCATATCTGGCTAGCTCGCTTGCTCTCTTGTCTTGCTCGCTCTCTTATCTGGCTCGCTCGCTCTCATATCTGGCTGGCTTGCTTGCTCTCATATCTGGATCACTCGCTTGCTCTCAAATCTGGCTCGCTCGCTTGCTCTCATATCTGGCTAGCTCGCTTGCTCTCTTGTCTTGCTCGCTCTCTTATCTGGCTCGCTCGCTCTCATATCTGGCTGGCTTGCTTGCTCTCATATCTGGCTCGCTCGCTTGCTCTCATATCTGGCTAGTTCGCTTGCTCTCTTGTCTTGCTCGCTCTCTTATCTGGCTCGCTCGCTCTCATATCTGGCTGGCTCGCTTGCTCTCATATCTGGCTTGCTCGCTTGCTCTCTTGTCTGGCTCGCTCTCTTATCTGGCTTGCTCGCTAGCATATCTGGCTTGCTCGCTTGCTCTCATATCTGGCTCGCTCGCTTGCTCTCTTGTCTGGCTCGCTCTCTTATCTGGCTCGCTCGCATATCTGGCTCGCTCGCTCTCACATTTAGCTGGCTTGCTTGCTCTTATATCTGGCTCGCTCGCTTGCTCTCATATCTGGCTCGCTCGCTTGCTCTCTTGTCTGGCTCGCTCTCTTATCTGGCTCGCTCGCATATCTGGCTCGCTCGCTCTCACATCGTGCTGTCTCGCTTGCTCTCATATTTGGCTCGCTCGCTCTCTTGTCTGGCTCGCTCTCTTATCTGGCTCGCTCTCATATCTGGCTTGCTGGCTCGCTCGCATATCTGGCTCGCTCTCACATCTGGCTGGCTCGCTTGCTCTCATATCTGGCTCGCTCGCTCTCATATCTGGCTCGCTCGCTTGCTCTCTTGTCTTGCTCGCTCTCTTATCTGGCTCGCTCGCTCTCATATCTGGCTGGCTCGCTTGCTCTCATATCTGGCTCGCTCGCTTGCTCTCTTGTCTGGCTCGCTCTCTTATCTGGCTTGCTCGCTACAATATCTGGCTCGCACGCTTGCTCTCTTGTCTGGCTTGCTCTCTTATCTGGCTCGCTCGCTCTCATATCTGGCTCGCTCGCTTGCTCTCATGTCTGGCTCGCTCGCTCTCATATCTGGCTTTCTCGCTTGCTCTCTTGTCTGGCTCGCTCTCTTATCTGGCTCGCTCGCATATCTGGCTAGCTCGCTCTCACATCTGGCTGGCTCGCTAGCTCTCATTTCTGGCTGGCTCGCTTGCTCTCATTTCTGGCTCGCTCGCTTGCTCTCATATCTGGCTCACTCGCTTGCTCTCATATCTGGTTCGCTCGCTTGCTCTCTTGTCTGGCTCGCTCTCATATCTGGCTAGCTCCCTTGCTTTCTTGTCTTGCTCGCTCTCTTATCTGGCTCGCTCACTCTCATATCTGGCTGGTTCGCTTGCTCTCATATCTGGCTCGCTCACTTGCTCTCATATCTGGCTCGCTCGCTCTCATGTCTGTCTCGCTCTCATATCTGGATCGCTCGCTTGCTCTCATATCTGTCTCGCTCGCTTGCTTAATTGTCTGCCTCGCTCTCTCTCACATCTGGCTTGCTCGCTTGCTCTCATATCTGGCTCGCTCGCTGCTCTCTTGTCTGGCTCGCTCTCATATCTGGCTTGCTCGCTTGCTCTCATATCTGGCTCGCTCGCTTGCTCTCTTGTCTGGCTCGCTCTCTTATCTGGCTCGCTCGCATATCTGGCTCGCTCGCTCTCACATTTAGCTGGCTTGCTTGCTCTCATATCTGGCTCGCACGCTTGCTCTCATATCTGGCTCGCTCGCTTGCTCTCTTGTCTGGCTCGCTCTCTTATCTGGCTCGCTCGCATATCTGGCTCGCTCGCTCTCACATCGTGCTGTCTCGCTTGCTCTCATATTTGGCTCGCTCGCTCTCTTGTCTGGCTCGCTCTCTTATCTGGCTCGCTCTCATATCTGGCTTGCTGGCTTGCTCTCATATCTGGCTCGCTCGCTTTCTCTCTTGTCTGTCTCGCTCTCTTTTATGGCTCGCTCACATATCTGGCTCGCTCGCTCTCAAATCTGGCTCGCTCGCTCTCAAATCTGGCTCGCTCGCTTGCTCTCATATCTGGCTTGCTCGCTTGCTCTCATATCCGGCTCGCTCGCTTGCTCTCATATCTGGCTCGCTCGCTTGCTCTCTTGTCTGGCTCGCTCTCTTATCTGGCTCGCTCGCATATCTTTCTCGCTCGCTCTCAAATCTGGCTCGCTCGCTTGCTCTCATATCTGGCTAGTTCGCTTGCTCTCTTGTCTTGCTCGCTCTCTTATCTGTCTCGCTCTCACATCTGGCTTGCTCGCTTGCTCTCATATCTGGCTCGCTCGCTTGCTCTCTTGTCTGGCTCGCTCTCTTATCTGGCTTGCTCGCTAGCATATCTGGCTCGCTCGCTTGCTATCTTGTCTGGCTTGCTCTCTTATCTGGCTCGCTCGCTTTCTCTCTTGTCTGCCTCGCTCTCTTTTATGGCTCGCTCACATATCTGGCTCGCTCGCTCTCAAATCTGGCTCGCTCGCTCTCAAATCTGGCTCGCTCGCTTGCTCTCATGTATGGCTTGCTCGCTTGCTCTCATATCCGGCTCGCTCGCTTGCTCTCTTGTCTGGCTCGCTCTCTTATCTGGCTCGCTCGCTCTCATATCTGGCTGGCTCGATTGCTCTCATATATGGCTAGCTCGCTTGCTCTCTTGTCTTGCTCGCTCTCTTATCTGGCTCGCTCGCTCTCATATCTGGCTGGCTTGCTTGCTTTCATATCTGGCTCGCTCGCTTGCTCTCATATCTGGCTAGTTCGCTTGCTCTCTTGTCTTGCTCGCTCTCTTATCTGGCTCGCTCGCTCTCATATCTGGCTGGCTCGCTTGCTCTCATATCTGGCTTGCTCGCTTGCTCTCTTGTCTGGCTCGCTCTCTTATCTGGCTTGCTCGCTAGCATATCTGGCTTGCTCGCTTGCTCTCATATCTGGCTCGCTCGCTTGCTCTCTTGTCTGGCTCGCTCTCTTATCTGGCTCGCTCGCATATCTGGCTCGCTCGCTCTCACATTTAGCTGGCTTGCTTGCTCTTATATCTGGCTCGCTCGCTTGCTCTCATATCTGGCTCTCTCGCTTGCTCTCTTGTCTGGCTCGCTCTCTTATCTGGCTCGCTCGCATATCTGGCTCGCTCGCTCTCACATCGTGCTGTCTCGCTTGCTCTCATATTTGGCTCGCTCGCTCTCTTGTCTGGCTCGCTCTCTTATCTGGCTCGCTCTCATATCTGGCTTGCTGGCTCGCTCGCATATCTGGCTCGCTCTCACATCTGGCTGGCTCGCTTGCTCTCATATCTGGCTCGCTCGCTCTCATATCTGGCTCGCTCGCTTGCTCTCTTGTCTTGCTCGCTCTCTTATCTGGCTCGCTCGCTCTCATATCTGGCTGGCTCGCTTGCTCTCATATCTGGCTCGCTCGCTTGCTCACTTGTCTGGCTCGCTCTCTTATCTGGCTTGCTCGCTACAATATCTGGCTCGCACGCTTGCTCTCTTGTCTGGCTTGCTCTCTTATCTGGCTCGCTCGCTCTCATATCTGGCTCGCTCGCTTGCTCTCATGTCTGGCTCGCTCGCTCTCATATCTGGCTTTCTCGCTTGCTCTCTTGTCTGGCTCGCTCTCTTATCTGGCTCGCTCGCATATCTGGCTAGCTCGCTCTCACATCTGGCTGGCTCGCTAGCTCTCATTTCTGGCTGGCTCGCTTGCTCTCATTTCTGGCTCGCTCGCTTGCTCTCATATCTGGCTCACTCGCTTGCTCTCATATCTGGTTCGCTCGCTTGCTCTCTTGTCTGGCTCGCTCTCATATCTGGCTAGCTCCCTTGCTTTCTTGTCTTGCTCGCTCTCTTATCTGGCTCGCTCACTCTCATATCTGGCTGGTTCGCTTGCTCTCATATCTGGCTCGCTCACTTGCTCTCATATCTGGCTCGCTCGCTCTCATGTCTGTCTCGCTCTCATATCTGGATCGCTCGCTTGCTCTCATATCTGTCTCGCTCGCTTGCTTAATTGTCTGCCTCGCTCTCTCTCACATCTGGCTTGCTCGCTTGCTCTCATATCTGGCTCGCTCGCTGCTCTCTTGTCTGGCTCGCTCTCATATCTGGCTTGCTCGCTTGCTCTCATATCTGGCTCGCTCGCTTGCTCTCTTGTCTGGCTCGCTCTCTTATCTGGCTCGCTCGCATATCTGGCTCGCTCGCTCTCACATTTAGCTGGCTTGCTTGCTCTCATATCTGGCTCGCACGCTTGCTCTCATATCTGGCTCGCTCGCTTGCTCTCTTGTCTGGCTCGCTCTCTTATCTGGCTCGCTCGCATATCTGGCTCGCTCGCTCTCACATCGTGCTGTCTCGCTTGCTCTCATATTTGGCTCGCTCGCTCTCTTGTCTGGCTCGCTCTCTTATCTGGCTCGCTCTCATATCTGGCTTGCTGGCTTGCTCTCATATCTGGCTCGCTCGCTTTCTCTCTTGTCTGTCTCGCTCTCTTTTATGGCTCGCTCACATATCTGGCTCGCTCGCTCTCAAATCTGGCTCGCTCGCTCTCAAATCTGGCTCGCTCGCTTGCTCTCATATCTGGCTTGCTCGCTTGCTCTCATATCCGGCTCGCTCGCTTGCTCTCATATCTGGCTCGCTCGCTTGCTCTCTTGTCTGGCTCGCTCTCTTATCTGGCTCGCTCGCATATCTTTCTCGCTCGCTCTCAAATCTGGCTCGCTCGCTTGCTCTCATATCTGGCTAGTTCGCTTGCTCTCTTGTCTTGCTCGCTCTCTTATCTGTCTCGCTCTCACATCTGGCTTGCTCGCTTGCTCTCATATCTGGCTCGCTCGCTTGCTCTCTTGTCTGGCTCGCTCTCTTATCTGGCTTGCTCGCTAGCATATCTGGCTCGCTCGCTTGCTATCTTGTCTGGCTTGCTCTCTTATCTGGCTCGCTCGCTTTCTCTCTTGTCTGCCTCGCTCTCTTTTATGGCTCGCTCACATATCTGGCTCGCTCGCTCTCAAATCTGGCTCGCTCGCTCTCAAATCTGGCTCGCTCGCTTGCTCTCATGTATGGCTTGCTCGCTTGCTCTCATATCCGGCTCGCTCGCTTGCTCTCTTGTCTGGCTCGCTCTCTTATCTGGCTCGCTCGCTCTCATATCTGGCTGGCTCGATTGCTCTCATATATGGCTAGCTCGCTTGCTCTCTTGTCTTGCTCGCTCTCTTATCTGGCTCGCTCGCTCTCATATCTGGCTGGCTTGCTTGCTTTCATATCTGGCTCGCTCGCTTGCTCTCATATCTGGCTAGTTCGCTTGCTCTCTTGTCTTGCTCGCTCTCTTATCTGGCTCGCTCGCTCTCATATCTGGCTGGCTCGCTTGCTCTCATATCTGGCTTGCTCGCTTGCTCTCTTGTCTGGCTCGCTCTCTTATCTGGCTTGCTCGCTAGCATATCTGGCTCGCTCGCTTGCTCTCTTGTCTGGATTGCTCTCTTATCTGGCTCGCTCGCTCTCATATCTGGCTCGCTCACTTGCTCTCTTGTCTGGCTTGCTCTCTTATCTGGCTCACTCGCATATCTGGCTCGCTCGCTCTCATATCTGGCTTGCTCGCTTGCTCTCATATCTGGATAACTCGCTTGCTCTCAAATCTGGCTCGCTCGCTTGCTCTCATATCTGGCTAGCTCGCTTGCTCTCTTGTCTTGCTCGCTCTCTTATCTGGCTCGCTCGCTCTCATATCTGGCTGGCTTGCTTGCTCTCATATCTGGCTCGCTCGCTTGCTCTCATATCTGGCTAGTTCGCTTGCTCTCTTGTCTTGCTCGCTCTCTTATCTGGCTCGCTCGCTCTCATATCTGGCTGGCTCGCTTGCTCTCATATCTGGCTCGCTCGCTTGCTCTCATATCTGGCTAGTTCGCTTGCTCTCTTGTCTTGCTCGCTCTCTTATCTGGCTCGCTCGCTAGCATATCTGGCTCGCTCGCTTGCTCTCAAATCTGGCTCGCTCGCTTGCTCTCATATCTGGCTAGCTCGCTTGCTCTCTTGTCTTGCTCGCTCTCTTATCTGGCTCGCTCGCTCTCATATCTGGCTGGCTTGCTTGCTCTCATATCTGGCTCGCTCGCTTGCTCTCATATCTGGCTAGCTCGCTTGCTCTCTTGTCTTGCTCGCTCTCTTATCTGGCTCGCTCGCTCTCATATCTGTCTGGCTTGCTTGCTCTCATATCTGGCTAGTTCGCTTGCTCTCTTGTCTTGCTCCCTCTCTTATCTGGCTCGCTCGCTCTCATATCTGGCTGGCTCGCTTGCTCTCATATCTGGCTTGCTCGCTTGCTCTCTTGTCTGGCTCGCTCTCTTATCTGGCTTGCTCGCTAGCATATCTGGCTCGCTCGCTTTCTCTCTTGTCTGGCTTGCTCTCTTATCTGGCTCGCTCGCTCTCATATCTGGCTCGCTCGCTTGCTCTCATGTCTGGCTCGCTCGCTCTCATATCTGGCTCGCTCGCTTGCTCTCATGTCTGGCTCGCTCGCTCTCATATCTGGCTGGCTTGCTTGCTCTCATATCTGGCTTGCTCGCTTGCTCTCTTGTCTGGCTCGCTCTCTTATCTGGCTTGCTCGCTAGCATATCTGGCTTTCTCGCTTGCTCTCTTGTCTGGCTTGCTCTCTTATCTGGCTCGCTCGCTCTCATATCTGGCTCGCTCACTTGCTCTCTTGTCTGGCTCGCTCTCTTATCTGGCTCACTCGCATATCTGGCTCGCTCGCTCTCATATCTGGCTTGCTCGCTTGCTCTCATATCTGGATCACTCGCTTGCTCTCAAATCTGGCTCGCTCGCTTGCTCTCATATCTGGCTAGCTCGCTTGCTCTCTTGTCTTGCTCGCTCTCTTATCTGGCTCGCTCGCTCTCATATCTGGCTGGCTTGCTTGCTCTCATATCTGGCTCGCTCGCTTGCTCTCATATCTGGCTAGTTCGCTTGCTCTCTTGTCTTGCTCGCTCTCTTATCTGGCTCGCTCGCTCTCATATCTGGCTGGCTCGCTTGCTCTCATATCTGGCTTGCTCGCTTGCTCTCTTGTCTGGCTCGCTCTCTTATCTGACTTGCTCGCTAGCATATCTGGCTCGCTCGCTTGCTCTCTTGTCTGGCTTGCTCTCTTATCTGGCTCGCTCGCTCTCATATCTGGCTCGCTCGCTTGCTCTCATGTCTGGCTCGCTCGCTCTCATATCTGGCTCGCTCGCTTGCTCTCATGTCTGGCTCGCTCGCTCTCATATCTGGCTTTCTCGCTTGCTCTCTTGTTTGGTTCGCTCTCTTATCTGGCTTGCTCTCATATCTGGCTTGCTCGCTTGCTCTCATATCTGGCTCGCTCGCTTGCTTTCTTGTCTGGCTCGCTCGCATATCTGGCTCGCTCGCTCTCACATCTGGCAGGTTCGCTTGCTCTCATATCTGGCTCGCTCGCTCTCATATTTGGCTCGCTCGCTTGCTCTCTTGTCAGGCTCGCTCTCTTATCTGGCTTGCTCGCTAGCATATCTGGCTCGCTCGCTTGCTCTCTTGTCTGACTTGCTCTCTTATCTGTCTCGCTCTCACATCTGGCTTGCTCGCTTGCTCTCATATCTGGCTCGCACGCTTGCTCTCTTGTCTGGCTCGCTCTCTTATCTGGCTTGCTCGCTAGCATATCTGGCTCGCTCGCTTGCTCTCTTGTCTGGCTTGCTTTCTTATCTGACTCGCTTGCTCTCATATCTGGCTCGCTCGCTTGATCTCATGTCTGGCTCACTCGCTCTCATATCTGGCTCGCTCGATTGCTCTCATGTCTGGCTCGCTCGCTCTCATATCTGGCTTTCTCGCTTGCTCTCTTGTCTGGTTTGCTCCCTTATCTGGCTCGTTCTCATATCTGGCTTGCTCGCTTGCTCTCATATCTGGCTCACTCACTTGCTCTCTTGTCTGGCTCGCTCTCTTATCTGGCTCACTCACATATCTGGCTCGCTCGCTCTCATATTTGGCTTGCTCGCTTGCTCTCATATCTGGCTCGCTCGCTTGCTCACAAATCTGGCTCGCTCGCTTGCTCTCATATCTGGCTAGCTCGCTTGCTCTCTTGTCTTGCTCGCTCTCTTATCTGGCTCGCTCGCTCTCATATCTGGCTGGCTTGCTTGCTCTCATATCTGGATCACTCGCTTGCTCTCAAATCTGGCTCGCTCGCTTGCTCTCATATCTGGCTAGCTCGCTTGCTCTCTTGTCTTGCTCGCTCTCTTATCTGGCTCGCTCGCTCTCATATCTGGCTGGCTTGCTTGCTCTCATATCTGGCTCGCTCGCTTGCTCTCATATCTGGCTAGTTCGCTTGCTCTCTTGTCTTGCTCGCTCTCTTATCTGGCTCGCTCGCTCTCATATCTGGCTGGCTCGCTTGCTCTCATATCTGGCTTGCTCGCTTGCTCTTTTGTCTGGCTCGCTCTCTTATCTGGCTTGCTCACTAGCATATCTGGCTCGCTCACTTGCTCTCTTGTCTGGCTTGCTCTCTTATCTGGCTCGCTCGCTCTCATATCTGGCTCGCTCGCTTGCTTTCATGTCTGGCTCGCTCGCTCTCATATCTGGCTCGCTCGCTTGCTCTCATGTCTGGCTCGCTCGCTCTCATATCTGGCTTTCTCGCTTGCTCTCTTGTTTGGTTCGCTCTCTTATCTGGCTCGCTCTCATATCTGGCTTGCTCGCTTGCTCTCATATCTGGCTCGCTCGCTTGCTTTCTTGTCTGGCTCGCTCGCATATCTGGCTCGCTCGCTCTCACATCTGGCAGGCTCGCTTGCTCTCATATCTGGCTCGCTCGCTCTCATATTTGGCTCGCTCGCTTGCTCTCTTGTCTGGCTCGCTCTCTTATCTGGCTTGCTCGCTAGCATATCTGGCTCGCTCGCTTGCTCTCTTGTCTGGCTTGCTTTCTTATCTGACTCGCTTGCTCTCATATCTGGCTCGCTCGCTTGATCTCATGTCTGGCTCGCTCGCTCTCATATCTGGCTTTCTCGCTTGCTCTCTTGTCTGGTTTGCTCCCTTATCTGGCTCGTTCTCATATCTGGCTTGCTCGCTTGCTCTCATATCTGGCTCGCTCACTTGCTCTCTTGTCTGGCTCGCTCTCTTATCTGGCTCACTCACATATCTGGCTCGCTCGCTCTCATATCTGGCTTGCTCGCTTGCTCTCATATCTGGCTCGCTCGCTTGCTCTCAAATCTGGCTCGCTTTCTTGCTCTCATATCTGGCTAGCTCGCTTGCTCTCTTGTCTTGCTCGCTCTCTTATCTGGCTCGCTCGCTCTCATATCTGGCTGGCTTGCTTGCTCTCATATCTGGATCACTCGCTTGCTCTCAAATCTGGCTCGCTCGCTTGCTCTCATATCTGGCTAGCTCGCTTGCTCTCTTGTCTTGCTCGCTCTCTTATCTGGCTCGCTCGCTCTCATATCTGGCTGGCTTGCTTGCTCTCATATCTGGCTCGCTCGCTTGCTCTCATATCTGGCTAGTTCGCTTGCTCTCTTGTCTTGCTCGCTCTCTTATCTGGCTTGCTTGCTCTCATATCTGGCTAGCTCGCTTGCTCTCTTGTCTTGCTCGCTCTCTTATCTGGCTCGCTCGCTCTCATATCTGGCTGGCTTGCTTGCTCTCATATCTGGCTCGCTCGCTTGCTCTCATATCTGGCTTGCTCGCTTGCTCTCTTGTCTGGCTCGCTCTCTTATCTGGCTTGCTCACTAGCATATCTGGCTCGCTCGCTTGCTCTCTTGTCTGGCTTGCTCTCTTATCTGGCTCGCTCGCTCTCATATCTGGCTCGCTCGCTTGCTTTCATGTCTGGCTCGCTCGCTCTCATATCTGGCTCGCTCGCTTGCTCTCATGTCTGGCTCGCTCGCTCTCATATCTGGCTTTCTCGCTTGCTCTCTTGTTTGGTTCGCTCTCTTATCTGGCTCGCTCTCATATCTGGCTTGCTCGCTTGCTCTCATATCTGGCTCGCTCGCTTGCTTTCTTGTCTGGCTCGCTCGCATATCTGGCTCGCTCGCTCTCACATCTGGCAGGCTCGCTTGCTCTCATATCTGGCTCGCTCGCTCTCATATTTGGCTCGCTCGCTTGCTCTCTTGTCAGGCTCGCTCTCTTATCTGGCTTGCTCGCTAGCATATCTGGCTCGCTCGCTTGCTCTCTTGTCTGACTTGCTCTCTTATCTGTCTCGCTCTCACATCTGGCTTGCTCGCTTGCTCTCATATCTGGCTCGCACGCTTGCTCTCTTGTCTGGCTCGCTCTCTTATCTGGCTTGCTCGCTAGCATATCTGGCTCGCTCGCTTGCTCTCTTGTCTGGCTTGCTTTCTTATCTGACTCGCTTGCTCTCATATCTGGCTCGCTCGCTTGATCTCATGTCTGGCTCAATCGCTCTCATATCTGGCTCGCTCGATTGCTCTCATGTCTGGCTCGCTCGCTCTCATATCTGGCTTTCTCGCTTGCTCTCTTGTCTGGTTTGCTCCCTTATCTGGCTCGCTCTCATATCTGGCTTGCTCGCTTGCTCTCATATCTGGCTCGCTCACTTGCTCTCTTGTCTGGCTCGCTCTCTTATCTGGCTCACTCGCATATCTGGCTCGCTCGCTCTCATATCTGGCTTGCTCGCTTGCTCTCATATCTGGCTCGCTCGCTTGCTCTCAAATCTGGCTCGCTCGCTTGCTCTCATATCTGGCTAGCTCGCTTGCTCTCTTGTCTTGCTCGCTCTCTTATCCTGCTCGCTCGCTTTCATATCTGGCTGGATTGCTTGCTCTCATATCTGGCTCGCTCGCTTGCTCTCATATCTGGCTAGTTCGCTTGCTCTCTTGTCTTGCTCGCTCTCTTATCTGGCTCGCTCGCTCTCATATCTGGCTGGCTCGCTTGCTCTCATATCTGGCTTGCTCGCTTGCTCTCTTGTCTGGCTCGCTCTCTTATCTGGCTTGCTCGCTAGCATATCTGGCTCGCTCGCTTGCTCTCAAATCTGGCTCGCTCGCTTGCTCTCATATCTGGCTAGCTCGCTTGCTCTCTTGTCTTGCTCGCTCTCTTATCCTGCTCGCTCGCTTTCATATCTGGCTGGCTTGCTTGCTCTCATATATGGCTCGCTCGCTTGCTCTCATATCTGGCTAGTTCGCTTGCTCTCTTGTCTTGCTCGCTCTCTTATCTGGCTCGCTCGCTCTCATATCTGGCTGGCTCGCTTGCTCTCATATCTGGCTTGCTCGCTTGCTCTCTTGTCTGGCTCGCTCTCTTATCTGGCTTGCTCGCTAGCATATCTGGCTCGCTCGCTTGATCTCTTGTCTGGCTTGCTCTCTTATCTGGCTCGCTCGCTCTCATATTTGGCTCGCTCGCTTGCTCTAATGTCTGGCTCGCTCGCTCTCATATCTGGCTCGCTCGCTTGCTCTCATGTCTGGCTCGCTCGCTCTCATATCTGGCTTTCTCGCTTGCTCTCTTGTCTGGTTCGCTCTCTTATCTGGCTCGCTCTCATATCTGGCTTGCTCGCTTGCTCTCATATCTGGCTCGCTCGCTTGCTTTCTTGTCTGGCTCGCTCGCATATCTGGCTCGCTCGCTCTCACATCTGGCTGGCTCGCTTGCTCTCATATCTGGCTCGCTCGCTCTCATATCTGGCTCGCTCGCTTGCTCTCTTGTCTTGCTCGCTCTCTTATCTGGCTCGCTCGCTCTCATATCTGGCTGGCTCGCTTGCTCTCATATCTGGCTCGCTCGCTTGCTCTCTTGTCTGGCTCGCTCTCTTATCTGGCCTGCTCGCTACAATATCTGGCTCGCACGCTTGCTCTCTTGTCTGGCTTGCTCTCTTATCTGGCTCGCTCGCTCTCATATCTGGCTCGCTCGCTTGCTCTCATGTCTGGCTCGCTCGCTCTCATATCTGGCTTTCTCGCTTGCTCTCTTGTCTGGCTCGCTCTCTTATCTGGCTCGCTCGCATATCTGGCTAGCTCGCTCTCACATCTGGCTGGCTCGCTTGCTCTCATTTCTGGCTGGCTCGCTTGCTCTCATTTCTGGCTCGCTCGCTTGCTCTCATATCTGGCTCACTCTCTTGCTCTCATATCTGGCTCGCTCGCTTGCTCTCTTGTCTGGCTCGCTCTCATATCTGGCTAGCTCCCTTGCTCTCTTGTCTTGCTCGCTCTCTTATCTGGCTCGCTCACTCTCATATCTGGCTGGTTCGCTTGCTCTCATATCTGGCTCGCTCACTTGCTCTCATATCTGGCTCGCTCGCTCTCATGTCTGTCTCGCTCTCATATCTGGATCGCTCGCTTGCTCTCATATCTGTCTCGCTCGCTTGCTTAATTGTCTGCCTCGCTCTCTCTCACATCTGGCTTGCTCGCTTGCTCTCATATCTGGCTCGCTCGCTGCTCTCTTGTCTGGCTTGCTCTCATATCTGGCTTGCTCGCTTGCTCTCATATCTGGCTCGCTCGCTTGCTCTCTTGTCTGGCTCGCTCTCTTATCTGGCTCGCTCGCATATCTGGCTCGCTCGCTCTCACATTTAGCTGGCTTGCTTGCTCTTATATCTGGCTCGCTCGCTTGCTCTCATATCTGGCTCGCTCGCTTGCTCTCTTGTCTGGCTCGCTCTCTTATCTGGCTCGCTCGCATATCTGGCTCGCTCGCTCTCACATGGTGCTGTCTCGCTTGCTCTCATATTTGGCTCGCTCGCTCTCTTGTCTGGCTCGCTCTCTTATCTGGCTCGCTCTCATATCTGGCTTGCTGGCTCGCTCGCATATCTGGCTCGCTCGCTCTCACATCTGGCTGGCTCGCTTGCTCTCATATCTGGCTCGCTCGTTCTCATATCTGGCTCGCTCGCTTGCTCTCTTGTCTTGCTCGCTCTCTTATCTGACTCGCTCGCTCTCATATCTGGCTGGCTCGCTTGCTCTCATATCTGGCTCGCTCGCTTGCTCTCTTGTCTGGCTCGCTCTCTTATCTGGCTTGCTCGCTACAATATCTGGCTCGCACGCTTGCTCTCTTGTCTGGCTTGCTCTCTTATCTGGCTCGCTCGCTCTCATATCTGGCTCGCTCGCTTGCTCTCATGTCTGGCTCGCTCGCTCTCATATCTGGCTTTCTCGCTTGCTCTCTTGTCTGACTCGCTCTCTTATCTGGCTCGCTCGCATATCTGGCTAGCTCGCTCTCACATCTGGCTGGCTCGCTTGCTCTCATTTCTGGCTGGCTCGCTTGCTCTCATTTCTGGCTCGCTCGCTTGCTCTCATATCTGGCTCACTCGCTTGCTCTCATATCTGGCTCGCTCGCTTGCTCTCTTGTCTGGCTCGCTCTCATATCTGGCTAGCTCCCTTGCTCTCTTGTCTTGCTCGCTCTCTTATCTGGCTCGCTCACTCTCATATCTGGCTGGTTCGCTTGCTCTCATATCTGGCTCGCTCACTTGCTCTCATATCTGGCTCGCTCGCTCTCATGTCTGTCTCGCTCTCATATCTGGATCGCTCGCTTGCTCTCATATCTGTCTCGCTCGCTTGCTTAATTGTCTGCCTCGCTCTCTCTCACATCTGGCTTGCTCGCTTGCTCTCATATCTGGCTCGCTCGCTGCTCTCTTGTCTGGCTCGCTCTCATATCTGGCTTGCTCGCTTGCTCTCATATCTGGCTCGCTCGCTTGCTCTCTTGTCTGGCTCGCTCTCTTATCTGGCTCGCTCGCATATCTGGCTCGCTCGCTCTCACATTTAGCTGGCTTGCTTGCTCTCATATCTGGCTCGCTCGCTTGCTCTCATATCTGGCTCGCTCACTTGCTCTCTTGTCTGGCTCGCTCTCTTATCTGGCTCGCTCGCATATCTGGCTCGCTCGCTCTCATATCTGGCTTGCTCGCTTGCTCTCATATCTGGATCACTCGCTTGCTCTCAAATCTGGCTCGCTCGCTTGCTCTCATATCTGGCTAGCTCGCTTGCTCTCTTGTCTTTCTCGCTCTCTTATCTGGCTCGCTCGCTCTCATATCTGGCTGGCTTGCTTGCTCTCATATCTGGCTCGCTCGCTTGCTCTCATATCTGGCTAGTTCGCTTGCTCTCTTGTCTTGCTCGCTCTCTTATCTGGCTCGCTCGCTCTCATATCTGGCTGGCTCGCTTGCTCTCATATCTGGCTTGCTCGCTTGCTCTCTTGTCTGGCTCGCTCTCTTATCTGACTTGCTCGCTAGCATATCTGGCTCGCTCGCTTGCTCTCTTGTCTGGCTTGCTCTCTTATCTGGCTCGCTCGCTCTCATATCTGGCTCGCTCGCTTGCTCTCATGTCTGGCTCGCTCGCTCTCATATCTGGCTCGCTCGCTTGCTCTCATGTCTGGCTCGCTCGCTCTCATATCTGGCTTTCTCGCTTGCTCTCTTGTTTGGTTCGCTCTCTTATCTGGCTCGCTCTCATATCTGGCTTGCTCGCTTGCTCTCATATCTGGCTCGCTCGCTTGCTTTCTTGTCTGGCTCGCTCGCATATCTGGCTCGCTCTCTCTCTCACATCTGGCAGGTTCGCTTGCTCTCATATCTGGCTCGCTCGCTCTCATATTTGGCTCGCTCGCTTGCTCTCTTGTCAGGCTCGCTCTCTTATCTGGCTTGCTCGCTAGCATATCTGGCTCGCTCGCTTGCTCTCTTGTCTGACTTGCTCTCTTATCTGTCTCGCTCTCACATCTGGCTTGCTCGCTTGCTCTCATATCTGGCTCGCACGCTTGCTCTCTTGTCTGGCTCGCTCTCTTATCTGGCTTGCTCGCTAGCATATCTGGCTCGCTCGCTTGCTCTCTTGTCTGGCTTGCTTTCTTATCTGACTCGCTTGCTCTCATATCTGGCTCGCTCGCATGATCTCATGTCTGGCTCACTCGCTCTCATATCTGGCTCGCTCGATTGCTCTCATGTCTGGCTCGCTCGCTCTCATATCTGGCTTTCTCGCTTGCTCTCTTGTCTGGTTTGCTCCCTTATCTGGCTCGCTCTCTTATCTGGCTCGCTCGCTCTCATATCTGGCTGGCTTGCTTGCTCTCATATCTGGCTCGCTCGCTTGCTCTCATATCTGGCTAGTTCGCTTGCTCTCTTGTCTTGCTCGCTCTCTTATCTGGCTCGCTCGCTCTCATATCTGGCTGGCTCGCTTGCTCTCATATCTGGCTTGCTCGCTTGCTCTCTTGTCTGGCTCGCTCTCTTATCTGGCTTGCTCGCTAGCATATCTGGCTCGCTCGCTTGCTCTCTTGTCTGGCTTGCTCTCTTATCTGGCTCGCTCGCTCTCATATCTGGCTCGCTCACTTGCTCTCTTGTCTGGCTCGCTCTCTTATCTGGCTCACTCGCATATCTGGCTTGCTCGCTTGCTCTCATATCTGGCTCGCTCGCTTGCTCTCATGTCTGGCTCGCTCGCTCTCATATCTGACTTTCTTGCTTGCTCTCTTGTCTAGTTCGCTCTCTTATCTGGCTCGCTCTCATATCTGGCTTGCTCGCTTGCTCTCATATCTGGCTCGCTCGTTTGCTCTCTTGTCTGGCTCGCTCTCTTATCTGGCTTGCTCGCTAGCATATCTGGCTTGCTCGCTTTCTCTCTTGTCTGTCTCGCTCTCTTTTATGGCTCGCTCACATATCTGGCTCGCTCGCTCTCAAATCTGGCTCGCTCGCTCTCAAATCTGGCTCGCTCGCTTGCTCTCATATCTGGCTTGCTCGCTTGCTCTCATATCCGGCTCGCTCGCTTGCTCTCATATCTGGCTCGCTCGCTTGCTCTCTTGTCTGGCTCGCTCTCTTATCTGGCTCGCTCGCATATCTTTCTCGCTCGCTCTCAAATCTGGCTCGCTCGCTTGCTCTCATATCTGGCTCGCTCGCTTGCTCTCTTGTCTGGCTCACTCTCTTATCTGGCTTGCTCGCTAGCATATCTGGCTCGCTCGCTTGCTCTCTTTTCTGGCTTGCTCTCTTATCTGGCTCGCTTGCTCTCATATCTGGCTCGCTCGCTTGATCTCATGTCTGGCTTGCTCGCTCTCATATCTGGCTCGCTCGATTGCTCTCATGTCTGGCTCGCTCGCTCTCATATCTGGCTTTCTCGCTTGCTCTCTTGTCTGGTTTGCTCTCTTATCTGGCTCGCTCTCATATCTGGCTTGCTCGCTTGCTCTCATATGTGGCTCGCTCACTTGCTCTCTTGTCTGGCTCGCTCTCTTATCTGGTTCACTCGCATATCTGGCTCGCTCGCTCTCATATCTGGCTTGCTCGCTTGCTCTCATATCTGGCTCGCTCGCTTGCTCTCAAATCTGGCTCGCTCGCTTGCTCTCATATCTGGCTAGCTCGCTTGCTCTCTTGTCTTGCTCGCTCTCTTATCTGGCTCGCTCGCTCTCATATCTGGCTGGCTCGCTTGCTCTCATATCTGGCTTGCTCGCTTGCTCTCTTGTCTGGCTCGCTCTCTTATCTGGCTTGCTCGCTAGCATATCTGGCTCGCTCGCTTGCTCTCTTGTCTGGCTTGCTCTCTTATCTGGCTCGCTCGCTCTCATATCTGGCTCGCTCGCTTGCTCTCATATCTGGCTAGTTCCCTTGCTCTCTTGTCTTGCTCGCTCTCTTATCTGGCTCGCTCGCTCTCATATCTGGCTGGCTCGCTTGCTCTCATATCTGGCTTGCTCGCTTGCTCTCTTGTCTGGCTCGCTCTCTTATCTGGCTTGCTCGCTAGCATATCTGGCTCGCTCGCTTGCTCTCTTGTCTGGCTTGCTCTCTTATCTGGCTCGCTCGCTCTCATATCTGGCTCGCTCACTTGCTCTCTTGTCTGGCTCGCTCGCTCTCATATCTGACTTTCTCGCTTGCTCTCTTGTCTGGTTCGCTCTCTTATCTGGCTCGCTCTCATATCTGGCTTGCTCGCTTGCTCTCATATCTGGCTCGCTCGTTTGCTCTCTTGTCTGGCTCGCTCTCTTATCTGGCTTGCTCGCTAGCATATCTGGCTCGCTCGCTTGCTCTCTTGTCTGACTTGCTCTCTTATCTGTCTCGCTCTCATAACTGGCTTGCTCGCTTTCTCTCATATCTGGCTTGCTCGCTTGCTCTCTTGTCTGGCTCGCTCTCTTATCTGGCTTGCTCGCTAGCATATCTGGCTCGCTCGCTTGCTCTCTTGTCTGGCTTGCTCTCTTATCTGGCTCGCTCGCACTCATATCTGGCTCGCTCGCTTGCTCTCATGTCTGGCTCGCTCGCTCTCATATCTGGCTCACTCGCTTGCTCTCATGTCTGGCTCGCTCGCTCTCATATCTGGCTTTCTCGCTTGCTCTCTTGTCTGGTTCGCTCTCTTATCTGGCTCGCTCTCATATCTGGCTTGCTCGCTTGCTCTCATATCTGGCTCGCTCGCTTGCTTTCTTGTCTGGCTCGCTCGCATATCTGGCTCGCTCGCTCTCACATCTGGCTGGCTCGCTTGCTCTCATATCTGGCTCGCTCGCTCTCATATCTGGCTCGCTCGCTTGCTCTCTTGTCTTGCTCGCTCTCTTATCTGGCTCGCTCGCTCTCATATCTGGCTGGCTCGCTTGCTCTCATATCTGGCTCGCTCGCTTGCTCTCTTGTCTGGCTCGCTCTCTTATCTGGCTTGCTCGCTAGGATATCTGGCTCGCACGCTTGCTCTCTTGTCTGGCTTGCTCTCTTATCTGGCTCGCTCGCTCTCATATCTGGCTCGCTCGCTTGCTCTCATGTCTGGCTCGCTCGCTCTCATATCTGGCTTTCTCGCTTGCTCTCTTGTCTGGCTCGCTCTCTTATCTGGCTCGCTCGCATATCTGGCTAGCTCGCTCTCACATCTGGCTGGCTCGCTTGCTCTCATTTCTGGCTGGCTCGCTTGCTCTCATATCTGGCTCGCTCGCTTGCTCTCATATCTGGCTCGCTCGCTTGCTTAATTGTCTGGCTCGCTCTCATATCTGCCTCGCTCTCTCTCACATCTGGCTTGCTCGCTTGCTCTCATATCTGGCTCGCTCGCTGCTCTCTTGTCTGGCTCGCTCTCATATCTGGCTTGCTCGCTTGCTCTCATATCTGGCTCGCTCGCTTGCTCTCTTGTCTGGCTCGCTCTCTTATCTGGCTTGCTCGCTAGCATATCTGGCTCGCTCGCTTGCTCTCTTGTCTGGCTTGCTCTCTTATCTGGCTCGCTCGCTTTCATATTTGGCTCGCTCACTTGCTCTCTTGTCTGGCTCGCTCTCTTATCTGGCTCACTCGCATATCTGGCTTGCTCGCTTGCTCTCATATCTGGCTCGCTCGCTTGCTCTCATGTCTGGCTCGCTCGCTCTCATATCTGACTTTCTTGCTTGCTCTCTTGTCTAGTTCGCTCTCTTATCTGGCTCGCTCTCATATCTGGCTTGCTCGCTTGCTCTCATATCTGGCTCGCTCGTTTGCTCTCATGTCTGGCTCGCTCTCTTATCTGGCTTGCTCGCTAGCATATTTGGCTTGCTCGCTTTCTCTCTTGTCTGTCTCGCTCTCTTTTATGGCTCGCTCACATATCTGGCTTGCTCGCTCTCAAATCTGGCTCGCTCGCTCTCAAATCTGGCTCGCTCGCTTGCTCTCATATCTGGCTTGCTCGCTTGCTCTCATATCCGGCTCGCTGGCTTGCTCTCATATCTGGCTCGCTCGCTTGCTCTCTTGTCTGGCTCGCTCTCTTATCTGGCTCGCTCGCATATCTTTCTCGCTCGCTCTCAAATCTGGCTCGCTCGCTTGCTCTCATATCTGGCTCGCTCGCTTGCTCTCTTGTCTGGCTCACTCTCTTATCTGGCTTGCTCGCTAGCATAACTGGCTCGCTCGCTTGCTCTCTTTTCTGGCTTGCTCTCTTATCTGGCTCGCTTGCTCTCATATCTGGCTCGCTCGCTTGATCTCATGTCTGGCTTGCTCGCTCTCATATCTGGCTCGCTCGATTGCTCTCATGTCTGGCTCGCTCGCTCTCATATCTGGCTTTCTCGCTTGCTCTCTTGTCTGGTTTGCTCTCTTATCTGGCTCGCTCTCATATCTGGCTTGCTCGCTTGCTCTCATATGTGGCTCGCTCACTTGCTCTCTTGTCTGGCTCGCTCTCTTATCTGGTTCACTCGCATATCTGGCTCGCTCGCTCTCATATCTGGCTTGCTCACTTGCTCTCATATCTGGCTCGCTCGCTTGCTCTCAAATCTGGCTAGCTCGCTTGCTCTCTTGTCTTGCTCGCTCTCTTATCTGGCTCGCTCGCTCTCATATCTGGCTGGCTCGCTTGCTCTCATATCTGGCTTGCTCGCTTGCTCTCTTGTCTGGCTCGCTCTCTTATCTGGCTTGCTCGCTAGCATATCTGGCTCGCTCGCTTGCTCTCTTGTCTGGCTTGCTCTCTTATCTGGCTCGCTCGCTCTCATATCTGGCTCGCTCGCTTGCTCTCATATCTGGCTAGTTCGCTTGCTCTCTTGTCTTGCTCGCTCTCTTATCTGGCTCGCTCGCTCTCATATCTGGCTGGCTCGCTTGCTCTCATATCTGGCTTGCTCGCTTGCTCTCTTGTCTGGCTCGCTCTCTTATCTGGCTTGCTCGCTAGCATATCTGGCTCGCTCGCTTGCTCTCTTGTCTGGCTTGCTCTCTTATCTGGCTCGCTCGCTCTCATATCTGGCTCGCTCACTTGCTCTCTTGTCTGGCTCGCTCGCTCTCATATCTGACTTTCTCGCTTGCTCTCTTGTCTGGTTCGCTCTCTTATCTGGCTCGCTCTCATATCTGGCTTGCTCGCTTGCTCTCATATCTGGCTCGCTCGTTTGCTCTCTTGTCTGGCTCGCTCTCTTATCTGGCTTGCTCGCTAGCATATCTGGCTCGCTCGCTTGCTCTCTTGTCTGACTTGCTCTCTTATCTGTCTCGCTCTCACATCTGGCTTGCTCGCTTGCTCTCATATCTGGCTCGCTCGCTTGCTCTCTTGTCTGGCTCGCTCTCTTATCTGGCTTGCTCGCTAGCATATCTGGCTCGCTCGCTTGCTCTCTTGTCTGGCTTGCTCTCTTATCTGGCTCGCTTGCTCTCATATCTGGCTCGCTCGCTTGATCTCATGTCTGGCTCGCTCGCTCTCATATCTGGCTCGCTCGATTGCTCTCATATTTGGCTCGCTCGCTCTCATATCTGGCTTTCTCGCTTGCTCTCTTGTCTGGTTTGCTCTCTTATCTGGCTCGCTCTCATATCTGGCTCGCTCACTTGCTCTCTTGTCTGGCTCGCTCTCTTATCTGGCTCACTCGCATATCTGGCTCGCTCGCTCTAATATCTGGCTTGCTCGCTTGCTCTCATATCTGGCTAGCTCGCTTGCTCTCTTGTCTTGCTCGCTCTCTTATCTGGCTCGTTCGCTCTCATATCTGGCTGGCTTGCTTGCTCTCATATCTGGCTCGCTCGCTTGCTCTCATATCTGGCTAGTTCGCTTGCTCTCTTGTCTTGCTTGCTCTCTTATCTGGCTCGCTCGCTCTCATATCTGGCTGGCTCGCTTGTTCTCATATCTGGCTTGCTCGCTTGCTCTCTTGTCTGGCTCGCTCTCTTATCTGGCTTGCTCGCTAGCATATCTGGCTCGCTCGATTGCTCTCTTGTCTGGCTTGCTCTCTTATCTGGCTCGCTCGCTCTCATATCTGGCTCGCTCACTTGCTCTCTTGTCTGGCTCGCTCTCTTATCTGGCTCACTCGCATATCTGGCTCGCTCGCTCTCATATCTGGCTTGCTCGCTTGCTCTCATATCTGGATCGCTCGCTTGCTCTCAAATCTGGCTCGCTCGCTTGCTCTCATATCTGGCTAGCTCGCTTGCTCTCTTGTCTTGCTCGCTCTCTTATCTGGCTCGCTCGCTCTCATATCTGGCTCGCTTGCTTGCTCTCATATCTGGCTCGCTCGCTTGCTCTCATATCTGGCTAGTTCGCTTGCTCTCTTGTCTTGCTCGCTCGCTCTCATATCTGGCTTGCTCGCTTGCTCTCATATCTGGCTTGCTCGCTTGCTCTCTTGTCTGGCTCGCTCTCTTATCTGGCTTGCTCGCTAGCATATCTGGCTCGCTCGCTTGCTCTCTTGTCTGGCTTGCTCTCTTATCTGGCTCGCTCGCACTCATATCTGGCTCGCTCGCTTGCTCTCATGTCTGGCTCGCTCGCTCTCATATCTGGCTCACTCGCTTGCTCTCATGTCTGGCTCGCTCGCTCTCATATCTGGCTTTCTCGCTTGCTCTCATATCTGGCTCGCTCGCTTGCTTTCTTGTCTGGCTCGCTCGCATATCTGGCTCGCTCGCTCTCACACCTGGCTGGCTCGCTTGCTCTCATATCTGGCTCGCTCGCTCTCATATCTGGCTCGCTCGCTTGCTCTCTTGTCTTGCTCGCTCTCTTATCTGGCTCGCTCGCTCTCATATCTGGCTGGCTCGCTTGCTCTCATATCTGGCTCGCTCGCTTGCTCTCTTGTCTGGTTCGCTCTCTTATCTGGCTCGCTCTCATATCTGGCTTGCTCGCTTGCTCTCATATCTGGCTCGCTCGCTTGCTTTCTTGTCTGGCTCGCTCGCATATCTGGCTCGCTCGCTCTCACATCTGGCTGGCTCGCTCGCTCTCACATCTGGCTGGCTCGCTTGCTCTCATATCTGGCTCGCTCGCTTGCTCTCTTGTCTTGCTCGCTCTCTTATCTGGCTCGCTCGCTCTCATATCTGGCTGGCTCGCTTGCTCTCATATCTGGCTCGCTCGCTTGCTCTCTTGTCTGGCTCGCTCTCTTATCTGGCTTGCTCGCTAGGATATCTGGCTCGCACGCTTGCTCTCTTGTCTGGCTTGCTCTCTTATCTGGCTCGCTCGCTCTCATATCTGGCTCGCTCGCTTGCTCTCATGTCTGGCTCGCTCGCTCTCATATCTGGCTTTCTCGCTTGCTCTCTTGTCTGGCTCGCTCTCTTATCTGGCTCGCTCGCATATCTGGCTAGCTCGCTCTCACATCTGGCTGGCTCGCTTGCTCTCATTTCTGGCTGGCTCGCTTGCTCTCATATCTGGCTCGCTCGCTTGCTCTCATATCTGGCTCGCTCGCTTGCTTAATTGTCTGGCTCGCTCTCTTATCTGCCTCGCTCTCTCTCACATCTGGCTTGCTCGCTTGCTCTCATATCTGGCTCGCTCGCTGCTCTCTTGTCTGGCTCGCTCTCATATCTGGCTTGCTCACTTGCTCTCATATCTGGCTCGCTCGCTTGCTCTCTTGTCTGGCTCGCTCTCTTATCTGGCTCGCTCGCATATCTGGCTCGCTCGCTCTCACATCTGGCTGGCTTGCTTGCTCTCATATCTGGCTCGCTCGCTTGCTCTCATATTTGACTCGCTCGCTTGCTCTCTTGTCTGGCTCGCTCTCTTATCTGGCACGCTTGCATATCTGGCTCGCTCGCTTGCTCTCTTGTCTGGCTCGCTCTCTTATCTGGCTCGCTCGCATATCTGGCTCGCTCGCTCTCACATCTGGCTGGCTTGCTTGCTCTCATATCTGGCTCACTCGCTTGCTCTCATATCTGACTCGCTCGCTTGCTCTCTTGTCTGGCTCGCTCTCTTATCTGGCTCGCTTGCATATCTGGCTCGCTCGCTCTCACATCGAGCTGGCTCGCTTGCTCTCATATCTGGCTAGGCTCGCTTGCTCTCTTGTCTGGCTCGCTCTCTTATCTGGCTCGCTCTCATATCTGGCTTGATAGCTTGCTCTCATATCTGGCTCGCTCGCTTTCTCTTGTCTGTCTCGCTCTCTTTTATGGCTCGCTCACATATCTGGCTCGCTTGCTCTCAAAACTGGCTTGCTCGCTCTCAAATCTGTCTCGCTCGCTTGCTCTCATATCTGGCTAGTTCGCTTGCTCTCTTGTCTTGCTCGCTCTCTTATCTGGCTCGCTCGCTCTCATATCTGGCTGGCTCGCTTGCTCTCATATCTGGCTCGCTCGCTTGCTCTCTTGTCTGGCTCGCTCTCGTATCTGGCTTGCTCGCTAGCATATCTGGCTCGCTCGCTTGCTCTCTTGTTTGGCTTGCTCTCTTAACTGGCTCGCTTGCTCTCATATCTGGCTTGCTCGCTTGATCTCATGTCTGGCTCGCTCGCTCTCATATCTGGCTCGCTCGATTGCTCTCATATCTGGCTCGCTCGCTCTCATATCTGGCTTTCTCGCTTGCTCTCTTGTCTGGTTTGCTCTCTTATCTGGCTCGCTCTCATATCTGGCTCGCTCACTAGCTCTCTTGTCTGGCTCGCTCTCTTATCTGGCTCACTCGCATATCTGGCTCGCTCGCTCTCATATCTGGCTTGCTCGCTTGCTCTCATATCTGGCTAGCTCGCTTGCTCTCTTGTCTTGCTCGCTCTCTTATCTGGCTCGTTCGCTCTCATATCTGGCTGGCTTGCTTGCTCTCATATCTGGCTCGCTCGCTTGCTCTCATATCTGGCTAGTTCGCTTGCTCTCTTGTCTTGCTTGCTCTCTTATCTGGCTCGCTCGCTCTCATATCTGGCTGGCTCGCTTGTTCTCATATCTGGCTTGCTCGCTTGCTCTCTTGTCTGGCTCGCTCTCTTATCTGGCTTGCTCGCTAGCATATCTGGCTCGCTCGCTTGCTCTCTTGTCTTGCTTGCTCTCTTATCTGGCTCGCTCGCTCTCATATCTGGCTCACTCGCTTGCTCTCATGTCTGGCTCGCTCGCTCTCATATCTGGCTTTCTCGCTTGCTCTCATATCTGGCTCGCTCGCTTGCTTTCTTGTCTGGCTCGCTCGCATATCTGGCTCGCTCGCTCTCACATCTGGCTGGCTCGCTTGCTCTCATATCTGGCTCGCTCGCTCTCATATCTGGCTCGCTCGCTTGCTCTCTTGTCTTGCTCGCTCTCTTATCTGGCTCGCTCGCTCTCATATCTGGCTGGCTCGCTTGCTCTCATATCTGGCTCGCTCGCTTGCTCTCTTGTCTGGTTCGCTCTCTTATCTGGCTCGCTCTCATATCTGGCTTGCTCGCTTGCTCTCATATCTGGCTCGCTCGCTTGCTTTCTTGTCTGGCTCGCTCGCATATCTGGCTCGCTCGCTCTCACATCTGGCTGGCTCGCTCGCTCTCACATCTGGCTGGCTCGCTTGCTCTCATATCTGGCTCGCTCGCTTGCTCTCTTGTCTTGCTCGCTCTCTTATCTGGCTCGCTCGCTCTCATATCTGGCTGGCTCGCTTGCTCTCATATCTGGCTCGCTCGCTTGCTCTCTTGTCTGGCTCGCTCTCTTATCTGGCTTGCTCGCTAGGATATCTGGCTCGCACGCTTGCTCTCTTGTCTGGCTTGCTCTCTTATCTGGCTCGCTCGCTCTCATATCTGGCTCGCTCGCTTGCTCTCATGTCTGGCTCGCTCGCTCTCATATCTGGCTTTCTCGCTTGCTCTCTTGTCTGGCTCGCTCTCTTATCTGGCTCGCTCGCATATCTGGCTAGCTCGCTCTCACATCTGGCTGGCTCGCTTGCTCTCATTTCTGGCTGGCTCGCTTGCTCTCATATCTGGCTCGCTCGCTTGCTCTCATATCTGGCTCGCTCGCTTGCTTAATTGTCTGGCTCGCTCTCTTATCTGCCTCGCTCTCTCTCACATCTGGCTTGCTCGCTTGCTCTCATATCTGGCTCGCTCGCTGCTCTCTTGTCTGGCTCGCTCTCATATCTGGCTTGCTCACTTGCTCTCATATCTGGCTCGCTCGCTTGCTCTCTTGTCTGGCTCGCTCTCTTATCTGGCTCGCTCGCATATCTGGCTCGCTCGCTCTCACATCTGGCTGGCTTGCTTGCTCTCATATCTGGCTCGCTCGCTTGCTCTCATATTTGACTCGCTCGCTTGCTCTCTTGTCTGGCTCGCTCTCTTATCTGGCACGCTTGCATATCTGGCTCGCTCGCTTGCTCTCTTGTCTGGCTCGCTCTCTTATCTGGCTCGCTCGCATATCTGGCTCGCTCGCTCTCACATCTGGCTGGCTTGCTTGCTCTCATATCTGGCTCACTCGCTTGCTCTCATATCTGACTCGCTCGCTTGCTCTCTTGTCTGGCTCGCTCTCTTATCTGGCTCGCTTGCATATCTGGCTCGCTCGCTCTCACATCGAGCTGGCTCGCTTGCTCTCATATCTGGCTAGGCTCGCTTGCTCTCTTGTCTGGCTCGCTCTCTTATCTGGCTCGCTCTCATATCTGGCTTGATAGCTTGCTCTCATATCTGGCTCGCTCGCTTTCTCTTGTCTGTCTCGCTCTCTTTTATGGCTCGCTCACATATCTGGCTCGCTTGCTCTCAAATCTGGCTTGCTCGCTCTCAAATCTGTCTCGCTCGCTTGCTCTCATATCTGGCTAGTTCGCTTGCTCTCTTGTCTTGCTCGCTCTCTTATCTGGCTCGCTCGCTCTCATATCTGGCTGGCTCGCTTGCTCTCATATCTGGCTCGCTCGCTTGCTCTCTTGTCTGGCTCGCTCTCGTATCTGGCTTGCTCGCTAGCATATCTGGCTCGCTCGCTTGCTCTCTTGTTTGGCTTGCTCTCTTAACTGGCTCGCTTGCTCTCATATCTGGCTTGCTCGCTTGATCTCATGTCTGGCTCGCTCGCTCTCATATCTGGCTCGCTCGATTGCTCTCATATCTGGCTCGCTCGCTCTCATATCTGGCTTTCTCGCTTGCTCTCTTGTCTGGTTTGCTCTCTTATCTGGCTCGCTCTCATATCTGGCTCGCTCACTAGCTCTCTTGTCTGGCTCGCTCTCTTATCTGGCTCACTCGCATATCTGGCTCGCTCGCTCTCATATCTGGCTTGCTCGCTTGCTCTCATATCTGGCTAGCTCGCTTGCTCTCTTGTCTTGCTCGCTCTCTTATCTGGCTCGTTCGCTCTCATATCTGGCTGGCTTGCTTGCTCTCATATCTGGCTCGCTCGCTTGCTCTCATATCTGGCTAGTTCGCTTGCTCTCTTGTCTTGCTTGCTCTCTTATCTGGCTCGCTCGCTCTCATATCTGGCTGGCTCGCTTGTTCTCATATCTGGCTTGCTCGCTTGCTCTCTTGTCTGGCTCGCTCTCTTATCTGGCTTGCTCGCTAGCATATCTGGCTCGCTCGCTTGCTCTCTTGTCTGGCTTGCTCTCTTATCTGGCTCGCTCGCTCTCATATCTGGCTCGCTCACTTGCTCTCTTGTCTGGCTCGCTCTCTTATCTGGCTCACTCACATATCTGGCTCGCTCGCTCTCATATCTGGCTTGCTCGCTTGCTCTCATATCTGGATCGCTCGCTTGCTCTCAAATCTGGCTCGCTCGCTTGCTCTCATATCTGGCTAGCTCGCTTGCTCTCTTGTCTTGCTCGCTCTCTTATCTGGCTCGCTCGCTCTCATATCTGGCTGGCTTGCTTGCTCTCATATCTGGCTCGCTCGCTTGCTCTCATATCTGGCTAGTTCGCTTGCTCTCTTGTCTTGCTCGCTCTCTTATCTGGCTCGCTCGCTCTCATATCTGGCTGGCTCGCTTGCTCTCATATCTGGCTTGCTCGCTTGCTCTCTTGTCTGGCTCGCTCTCTTATCTGGCTTGATCGCTAGCATATCTGGCTCGCTCGCTTGCTCTCTTGTCTGGCTTGCTCTCTTATCTGGCTCGCTCGCTCTCATATCTGGCTCGCTCACTTGCTCTCTTGTCTGGCTCGCTCTCTTATCTGGCTCACTCGCATATCTGGCTTGCTCGCTTGCTCTCATATCTGGCTCGCTCGCTTGCTCTCATGTCTGGCTCGCTCGCTCTCATATCTGACTTTCTTGTTTGCTCTCTTGTCTAGTTCGCTCTCTTATCTGGCTCGCTCTCATATCTGGCTTGCTCGCTTGCTCTCATATCTGGCTCGCTCGTTTGCTCTCTTGTCTGGCTCGCTCTCTTATCTGGCTTGCTCGCTAGCATATCTGGCTTGCTCGCTTTCTCTCTTGTCTGTCTCGCTCTCTTTTATGGCTCGCTCACATATCTGGCTCGCTCGCTCTCAAATCTGGCTCGCTCGCTCTCAAATCTGGCTCGCTCGCTTGCTCTCATATCTGGCTTGCTCGCTTGCTCTCATATCCGGCTCGCTCGCTTGCTCTCATATCTGGCTCGCTCGCTTGCTCTCTTGTCTGGCTCGCTCTCTTATCTCGCTCGCTCGCATATCTTTCTCGCTCGCTCTCAAATCTGGCTCGCTCGCTTGCTCTCATATCTGGCTCGCTCGCTTGCTCTCTTGTCTGGCTCACTCTCTTATCTGGCTTGCTCGCTAGCATATCTGGCTCGCTCGCTTGCTCTCTTTTCTGGCTTGCTCTCTTATCTGGCTCGCTTGCTCTCATATCTGGCTCGCTCGCTTGATCTCATGTCTGGCTTGCTCGCTCTCATATCTGGCTCGCTCGATTGCTCTCATGTCTGGCTCGCTCGCTCTCATATCTGGCTTTCTCGCTTGCTCTCTTGTCTGGTTTGCTCTCTTATCTGGCTCGCTCTCATATCTGGCTTGCTCGCTTGCTCTCATATGTGGCTCGCTCACTTGCTCTCTTGTCTGGCTCGCTCTCTTATCTGGTTCACTCGCATATCTGGCTCGCTCGCTCTCATATCTGGCTTGCTCGCTTGCTCTCATATCTGGCTCGCTCGCTTGCTCTCAAATCTGGCTCGCTCGCTTGCTCTCATATCTGGCTAGCTCGCTTGCTCTCTTGTCTTGCTCGCTCTCTTATCTGGCTCGCTCGCTCTCATATCTGGCTGGCTCGCTTGCTCTCATATCTGGCTTGCTCGCTTGCTCTCTTGTCTGGCTCGCTCTCTTATCTGGCTTGCTCGCTAGCATATCTGGCTCGCTCGCTTGCTCTCTTGTCTGGCTTGCTCTCTTATCTGGCTCGCTCGCACTCATATCTGGCTCGCTCGCTTGCTCTCATGTCTGGCTCGCTCGCTCTCATATCTGGCTCACTCGCTTGCTCTCATGTCTGGCTCGCTCGCTCTCATATCTGACTTTCTCGCTTGCTCTCTTGTCTGGTTCGCTCTCTTATCTGGCTCGCTCTCATATCTGGCTTGCTCGCTTGCTCTCATATCTGGCTCGCTCGTTTGCTCTCTTGTCTGGCTCGCTCTCTTATCTGGCTTGCTCGCTAGCATATCTGGCTCGCTCGCTTGCTCTCTTGTCTGACTTGCTCTCTTATCTGTCTCGCTCTCACATCTGGCTTGCTCGCTTGCTCTCATATCTGGCTCGCTCGCTTGCTCTCTTGTCTGGCTCGCTCTCTTATCTGGCTTGCTCGCTAGCATATCTGGCTCGCTCGCTTGCTCTCTTGTCTGGCTTGCTCTCTTATCTGGCTCGCTTGCTCTCATATCTGGCTTGCTCGCTTGATCTCATGTCTGGCTCGCTCGCTCTCATATTTGGCTCGCTTGATTGCTCTCATATCTGGCTCGCTCGCTCTCATATCTGGCTTTCTCGCTTGCTCTCTTGTCTGGTTTGCTCTCTTATCTGGCTCGCTCTCATATCTGGCTCGCTCACTTGCTCTCTTGTCTGGCTCGCTCTCTTATCTGGCTCACTCGCATATCTGGCTCGCTCGCTCTCATATCTGGCTTGCTCGCTTGCTCTCATATCTGGCTAGCTCGCTTGCTCTCTTGTCTTGCTTGCTCTCTTATCTGGCTCGTTCGCTCTCATATCTGGCTGGCTTGCTTGCTCTCATATCTGGCTCGCTCGCTTGCTCTCATATCTGGCTAGTTCGCTTGCTCTCTTGTCTTGCTTGCTCTCTTATCTGGCTCGCTCGCTCTCATATCTGGCTGGCTCGCTTGTTCTCATATCTGGCTTGCTCGCTTGCTCTCTTGTCTGGCTCGCTCTCATATCTGGCTTGCTCGCTAGCATATCTGGCTCGCTCGCTTGCTCTCTTGTCTGGCTTGCTCTCTTATCTGGCTCGCTCGCTCTCATATCTGGCTCGCTCACTTGCTCTCTTGTCTGGCTCGCTCTCTTATCTGGCTCACTCGCATATCTGGCTCGCTCGCTCTCATATCTGGCTTGCTCGCTTGCTCTCATATCTGGATCGCTCGCTTGCTCTCAAATCTGGCTCGCTCGCTTGCTCTCATATCTGGCTAGCTCGCTTGCTCTCTTGTCTTGCTCGCTCTCTTATCTGGCTCGCTCGCTCTCATATCTGGCTGGCTTGCTTGCTCTCATATCTGGCTCGCTCGCTTGCTCTCATATCTGGCTAGTTCGCTTGCTCTCTTGTCTTGCTCGCTCTCTTATCTGGCTCGCTCGCTCTCATATCTGGCTGGCTCGCTTGCTCTCATATCTGGCTTGCTCGCTTGCTCTCTTGTCTGGCTCGCTCTCTTATCTGGCTTGATCGCTAGCATATCTGGCTCGCTCGCTTGCTCTCTTGTCTGGCTTGCTCTCTTATCTGGCTCGCTCGCTCTCATATCTGGCTCGCTCACTTGCTCTCTTGTCTGGCTCGCTCTCTTATCTGGCTCACTCGCATATCTGGCTTGCTCGCTTGCTCTCATATCTGGCTCGCTCGCTTGCTCTCATGTCTGGCTCGCTCGCTCTCATATCTGACTTTCTTGTTTGCTCTCTTGTCTAGTTCGCTCTCTTATCTGGCTCGCTCTCATATCTGGCTTGCTCGCTTGCTCTCATATCTGGCTCGCTCGTTTGCTCTCTTGTCTGGCTCGCTCTCTTATCTGGCTTGCTCGCTAGCATATCTGGCTTGCTCGCTTTCTCTCTTGTCTGTCTCGCTCTCTTTTATGGCTCGCTCACATATCTGGCTCGCTCGCTCTCAAATCTGGCTCGCTCGCTCTCAAATCTGGCTCGCTCGCTTGCTCTCATATCTGGCTTGCTCGCTTGCTCTCATATCCGGCTCGCTCGCTTGCTCTCATATCTGGCTCGCTCGCTTGCTCTCTTGTCTGGCTCGCTCTCTTATCTCGCTCGCTCGCATATCTTTCTCGCTCGCTCTCAAATCTGGCTCGCTCGCTTGCTCTCATATCTGGCTCGCTCGCTTGCTCTCTTGTCTGGCTCACTCTCTTATCTGGCTTGCTCGCTAGCATATCTGGCTCGCTCGCTTGCTCTCTTTTCTGGCTTGCTCTCTTATCTGGCTCGCTTGCTCTCATATCTGGCTCGCTCGCTTGATCTCATGTCTGGCTTGCTCGCTCTCATATCTGGCTCGCTCGATTGCTCTCATGTCTGGCTCGCTCGCTCTCATATCTGGCTTTCTCGCTTGCTCTCTTGTCTGGTTTGCTCTCTTATCTGGCTCGCTCTCATATCTGGCTTGCTCGCTTGCTCTCATATGTGGCTCGCTCACTTGCTCTCTTGTCTGGCTCGCTCTCTTATCTGGTTCACTCGCATATCTGGCTCGCTCGCTCTCATATCTGGCTTGCTCGCTTGCTCTCATATCTGGCTCGCTCGCTTGCTCTCAACTCTGGCTCGCTCGCTTGCTCTCATATCTGGCTAGCTCGCTTGCTCTCTTGTCTTGCTCGCTCTCTTATCTGGCTCGCTCGCTCTCATATCTGGCTGGCTCGCTTGCTCTCATATCTGGCTTGCTCGCTTGCTCTCTTGTCTGGCTCGCTCTCTTATCTGGCTTGCTCGCTAGCATATCTGGCTCGCTCGCTTGCTCTCTTGTCTGGCTTGCTCTCTTATCTGGCTCGCTCGCACTCATATCTGGCTCGCTCGCTTGCTCTCATGTCTGGCTCGCTCGCTCTCATATCTGGCTCACTCGCTTGCTCTCATGTCTGGCTCGCTCGCTCTCATATCTGACTTTCTCGCTTGCTCTCTTGTCTGGTTCGCTCTCTTATCTGGCTCGCTCTCATATCTGGCTTGCTCGCTTGCTCTCATATCTGGCTCGCTCGTTTGCTCTCTTGTCTGGCTCGCTCTCTTATCTGGCTTGCTCGCTAGCATATCTGGCTCGCTCGCTTGCTCTCTTGTCTGACTTGCTCTCTTATCTGTCTCGCTCTCACATCTGGCTTGCTCGCTTGCTCTCATATCTGGCTCGCTCGCTTGCTCTCTTGTCTGGCTCGCTCTCTTATCTGGCTTGCTCGCTAGCATATCTGGCTCGCTCGCTTGCTCTCTTGTCTGGCTTGCTCTCTTATCTGGCTCGCTTGCTCTCATATCTGGCTTGCTCGCTTGATCTCATGTCTGGCTCGCTCGCTCTCATATTTGGCTCGCTTGATTGCTCTCATATCTGGCTCGCTCGCTCTCATATCTGGCTTTCTCGCTTGCTCTCTTGTCTGGTTTGCTCTCTTATCTGGCTCGCTCTCATATCTGGCTCGCTCACTTGCTCTCTTGTCTGGCTCGCTCTCTTATCTGGCTCACTCGCATATCTGGCTCGCTCGCTCTCATATCTGGCTTGCTCGCTTGCTCTCATATCTGGCTAGCTCGCTTGCTCTCTTGTCTTGCTTGCTCTCTTATCTGGCTCGTTCGCTCTCATATCTGGCTGGCTTGCTTGCTCTCATATCTGGCTCGCTCGCTTGCTCTCATATCTGGCTAGTTCGCTTGCTCTCTTGTCTTGCTTGCTCTCTTATCTGGCTCGCTCGCTCTCATATCTGGCTGGCTCGCTTGTTCTCATATCTGGCTTGCTCGCTTGCTCTCTTGTCTGGCTCGCTCTCATATCTGGCTTGCTCGCTAGCATATCTGGCTCGCTCGCTTGCTCTCTTGTCTGGCTTGCTCTCTTATCTGGCTCGCTCGCTCTCATATCTGGCTCGCTCACTTGCTCTCTTGTCTGGCTCGCTCTCTTATCTGGCTCACTCGCATATCTGGCTCGCTCGCTCTCATATCTGGCTTGCTCGCTTGCTCTCATATCTGGATCGCTCGCTTGCTCTCAAATCTGGCTCGCTCGCTTGCTCTCATATCTGGCTAGCTCGCTTGCTCTCTTGTCTTGCTCGCTCTCTTATCTGGCTCGCTCGCTCTCATATCTGGCTGGCTTGCTTGCTCTCATATCTGGCTCGCTCGCTTGCTCTCATATCTGGCTAGTTCGCTTGCTCTCTTGTCTTGCTCGCTCTCTTATCTGGCTCGCTCGCTCTCATATCTGGCTGGCTCGCTTGCTCTCATATCTGGCTTGCTCGCTTGCTCTCTTGTCTGGCTCGCTCTCTTATCTGGCTTGATCGCTAGCATATCTGGCTCGCTCGCTTGCTCTCTTGTCTGGCTTGCTCTCTTATCTGGCTCGCTCGCTCTCATATCTGGCTCGCTCACTTGCTCTCTTGTCTGGCTCGCTCTCTTATCTGGCTCACTCGCATATCTGGCTTGCTCGCTTGCTCTCATATCTGGCTCGCTCGCTTGCTCTCATGTCTGGCTCGCTCGCTCTCATATCTGACTTTCTTGTTTGCTCTCTTGTCTAGTTCGCTCTCTTATCTGGCTCGCTCTCATATCTGGCTTGCTCGCTTGCTCTCATATCTGGCTCGCTCGTTTGCTCTCTTGTCTGGCTCGCTCTCTTATCTGGCTTGCTCGCTAGCATATCTGGCTTGCTCGCTTTCTCTCTTGTCTGTCTCGCTCTCTTTTATGGCTCGCTCACATATCTGGCTCGCTCGCTCTCAAATCTGGCTCGCTCGCTCTCAAATCTGGCTCGCTCGCTTGCTCTCATATCTGGCTTGCTCGCTTGCTCTCATATCCGGCTCGCTCGCTTGCTCTCATATCTGGCTCGCTCGCTTGCTCTCTTGTCTGGCTCGCTCTCTTATCTCGCTCGCTCGCATATCTTTCTCGCTCGCTCTCAAATCTGGCTCGCTCGCTTGCTCTCATATCTGGCTCGCTCGCTTGCTCTCTTGTCTGGCTCACTCTCTTATCTGGCTTGCTCGCTAGCATATCTGGCTCGCTCGCTTGCTCTCTTTTCTGGCTTGCTCTCTTATCTGGCTCGCTTGCTCTCATATCTGGCTCGCTCGCTTGATCTCATGTCTGGCTTGCTCGCTCTCATATCTGGCTCGCTCGATTGCTCTCATGTCTGGCTCGCTCGCTCTCATATCTGGCTTTCTCGCTTGCTCTCTTGTCTGGTTTGCTCTCTTATCTGGCTCGCTCTCATATCTGGCTTGCTCGCTTGCTCTCATATGTGGCTCGCTCACTTGCTCTCTTGTCTGGCTCGCTCTCTTATCTGGTTCACTCGCATATCTGGCTCGCTCGCTCTCATATCTGGCTTGCTCGCTTGCTCTCATATCTGGCTCGCTCGCTTGCTCTCAAATCTGGCTCGCTCGCTTGCTCTCATATCTGGCTAGCTCGCTTGCTCTCTTGTCTTGCTCGCTCTCTTATCTGGCTCGCTCGCTCTCATATCTGGCTGGCTCGCTTGCTCTCATATCTGGCTTGCTCGCTTGCTCTCTTGTCTGGCTCGCTCTCTTATCTGGCTTGCTCGCTAGCATATCTGGCTCGCTCGCTTGCTCTCTTGTCTGGCTTGCTCTCTTATCTGGCTCGCTCGCACTCATATCTGGCTCGCTCGCTTGCTCTCATGTCTGGCTCGCTCGCTCTCATATCTGGCTCACTCGCTTGCTCTCATGTCTGGCTCGCTCGCTCTCATATCTGACTTTCTCGCTTGCTCTCTTGTCTGGTTCGCTCTCTTATCTGGCTCGCTCTCATATCTGGCTTGCTCGCTTGCTCTCATATCTGGCTCGCTCGTTTGCTCTCTTGTCTGGCTCGCTCTCTTATCTGGCTTGCTCGCTAGCATATCTGGCTCGCTCGCTTGCTCTCTTGTCTGACTTGCTCTCTTATCTGTCTCGCTCTCACATCTGGCTTGCTCGCTTGCTCTCATATCTGGCTCGCTCGCTTGCTCTCTTGTCTGGCTCGCTCTCTTATCTGGCTTGCTCGCTAGCATATCTGGCTCGCTCGCTTGCTCTCTTGTCTGGCTTGCTCTCTTATCTGGCTCGCTTGCTCTCATATCTGGCTTGCTCGCTTGATCTCATGTCTGGCTCGCTCGCTCTCATATTTGGCTCGCTTGATTGCTCTCATATCTGGCTCGCTCGCTCTCATATCTGGCTTTCTCGCTTGCTCTCTTGTCTGGTTTGCTCTCTTATCTGGCTCGCTCTCATATCTGGCTCGCTCACTTGCTCTCTTGTCTGGCTCGCTCTCTTATCTGGCTCACTCGCATATCTGGCTCGCTCGCTCTCATATCTGGCTTGCTCGCTTGCTCTCATATCTGGCTAGCTCGCTTGCTCTCTTGTCTTGCTTGCTCTCTTATCTGGCTCGTTCGCTCTCATATCTGGCTGGCTTGCTTGCTCTCATATCTGGCTCGCTCGCTTGCTCTCATATCTGGCTAGTTCGCTTGCTCTCTTGTCTTGCTTGCTCTCTTATCTGGCTCGCTCGCTCTCATATCTGGCTGGCTCGCTTGTTCTCATATCTGGCTTGCTCGCTTGCTCTCTTGTCTGGCTCGCTCTCATATCTGGCTTGCTCGCTAGCATATCTGGCTCGCTCGCTTGCTCTCTTGTCTGGCTTGCTCTCTTATCTGGCTCGCTCGCTCTCATATCTGGCTCGCTCACTTGCTCTCTTGTCTGGCTCGCTCTCTTATCTGGCTCACTCGCATATCTGGCTCGCTCGCTCTCATATCTGGCTTGCTCGCTTGCTCTCATATCTGGATCGCTCGCTTGCTCTCAAATCTGGCTCGCTCGCTTGCTCTCATATCTGGCTAGCTCGCTTGCTCTCTTGTCTTGCTCGCTCTCTTATCTGGCTCGCTCGCTCTCATATCTGGCTGGCTTGCTTGCTCTCATATCTGGCTCGCTCGCTTGCTCTCATATCTGGCTAGTTCGCTTGCTCTCTTGTCTTGCTCGCTCTCTTATCTGGCTCGCTCGCTCTCATATCTGGCTGGCTCGCTTGCTCTCATATCTGGCTTGCTCGCTTGCTCTCTTGTCTGGCTCGCTCTCTTATCTGGCTTGATCGCTAGCATATCTGGCTCGCTCGCTTGCTCTCTTGTCTGGCTTGCTCTCTTATCTGGCTCGCTCGCTCTCATATCTGGCTCGCTCACTTGCTCTCTTGTCTGGCTCGCTCTCTTATCTGGCTCACTCGCATATCTGGCTTGCTCGCTTGCTCTCATATCTGGCTCGCTCGCTTGCTCTCATGTCTGGCTCGCTCGCTCTCATATCTGACTTTCTTGTTTGCTCTCTTGTCTAGTTCGCTCTCTTATCTGGCTCGCTCTCATATCTGGCTTGCTCGCTTGCTCTCATATCTGGCTCGCTCGTTTGCTCTCTTGTCTGGCTCGCTCTCTTATCTGGCTTGCTCGCTAGCATATCTGGCTTGCTCGCTTTCTCTCTTGTCTGTCTCGCTCTCTTTTATGGCTCGCTCACATATCTGGCTCGCTCGCTCTCAAATCTGGCTCGCTCGCTCTCAAATCTGGCTCGCTCGCTTGCTCTCATATCTGGCTTGCTCGCTTGCTCTCATATCCGGCTCGCTCGCTTGCTCTCATATCTGGCTCGCTCGCTTGCTCTCTTGTCTGGCTCGCTCTCTTATCTCGCTCGCTCGCATATCTTTCTCGCTCGCTCTCAAATCTGGCTCGCTCGCTTGCTCTCATATCTGGCTCGCTCGCTTGCTCTCTTGTCTGGCTCACTCTCTTATCTGGCTTGCTCGCTAGCATATCTGGCTCGCTCGCTTGCTCTCTTTTCTGGCTTGCTCTCTTATCTGGCTCGCTTGCTCTCATATCTGGCTCGCTCGCTTGATCTCATGTCTGGCTTGCTCGCTCTCATATCTGGCTCGCTCGATTGCTCTCATGTCTGGCTCGCTCGCTCTCATATCTGGCTTTCTCGCTTGCTCTCTTGTCTGGTTTGCTCTCTTATCTGGCTCGCTCTCATATCTGGCTTGCTCGCTTGCTCTCATATGTGGCTCGCTCACTTGCTCTCTTGTCTGGCTCGCTCTCTTATCTGGTTCACTCGCATATCTGGCTCGCTCGCTCTCATATCTGGCTTGCTCGCTTGCTCTCATATCTGGCTCGCTCGCTTGCTCTCAAATCTGGCTCGCTCGCTTGCTCTCATATCTGGCTAGCTCGCTTGCTCTCTTGTCTTGCTCGCTCTCTTATCTGGCTCGCTCGCTCTCATATCTGGCTGGCTCGCTTGCTCTCATATCTGGCTTGCTCGCTTGCTCTCTTGTCTGGCTCGCTCTCTTATCTGGCTTGCTCGCTAGCATATCTGGCTCGCTCGCTTGCTCTCTTGTCTGGCTTGCTCTCTTATCTGGCTCGCTCGCACTCATATCTGGCTCGCTCGCTTGCTCTCATGTCTGGCTCGCTCGCTCTCATATCTGGCTCACTCGCTTGCTCTCATGTCTGGCTCGCTCGCTCTCATATCTGACTTTCTCGCTTGCTCTCTTGTCTGGTTCGCTCTCTTATCTGGCTCGCTCTCATATCTGGCTTGCTCGCTTGCTCTCATATCTGGCTCGCTCGTTTGCTCTCTTGTCTGGCTCGCTCTCTTATCTGGCTTGCTCGCTAGCATATCTGGCTCGCTCGCTTGCTCTCTTGTCTGACTTGCTCTCTTATCTGTCTCGCTCTCACATCTGGCTTGCTCGCTTGCTCTCATATCTGGCTCGCTCGCTTGCTCTCTTGTCTGGCTCGCTCTCTTATCTGGCTTGCTCGCTAGCATATCTGGCTCGCTCGCTTGCTCTCTTGTCTGGCTTGCTCTCTTATCTGGCTCGCTTGCTCTCATATCTGGCTTGCTCGCTTGATCTCATGTCTGGCTCGCTCGCTCTCATATTTGGCTCGCTTGATTGCTCTCATATCTGGCTCGCTCGCTCTCATATCTGGCTTTCTCGCTTGCTCTCTTGTCTGGTTTGCTCTCTTATCTGGCTCGCTCTCATATCTGGCTCGCTCACTTGCTCTCTTGTCTGGCTCGCTCTCTTATCTGGCTCACTCGCATATCTGGCTCGCTCGCTCTCATATCTGGCTTGCTCGCTTGCTCTCATATCTGGCTAGCTCGCTTGCTCTCTTGTCTTGCTTGCTCTCTTATCTGGCTCGTTCGCTCTCATATCTGGCTGGCTTGCTTGCTCTCATATCTGGCTCGCTCGCTTGCTCTCATATCTGGCTAGTTCGCTTGCTCTCTTGTCTTGCTTGCTCTCTTATCTGGCTCGCTCGCTCTCATATCTGGCTGGCTCGCTTGTTCTCATATCTGGCTTGCTCGCTTGCTCTCTTGTCTGGCTCGCTCTCATATCTGGCTTGCTCGCTAGCATATCTGGCTCGCTCGCTTGCTCTCTTGTCTGGCTTGCTCTCTTATCTGGCTCGCTCGCTCTCATATCTGGCTCGCTCACTTGCTCTCTTGTCTGGCTCGCTCTCTTATCTGGCTCACTCGCATATCTGGCTCGCTCGCTCTCATATCTGGCTTGCTCGCTTGCTCTCATATCTGGATCGCTCGCTTGCTCTCAAATCTGGCTCGCTCGCTTGCTCTCATATCTGGCTAGCTCGCTTGCTCTCTTGTCTTGCTCGCTCTCTTATCTGGCTCGCTCGCTCTCATATCTGGCTGGCTTGCTTGCTCTCATATCTGGCTCGCTCGCTTGCTCTCATATCTGGCTAGTTCGCTTGCTCTCTTGTCTTGCTCGCTCGCTCTCATATCTGGCTTGCTCGCTTGCTCTCATATCTGGCTTGCTCGCTTGCTCTCTTGTCTGGCTCGCTCTCTTATCTGGCTTGCTCGCTAGCATATCTGGCTCGCTCGCTTGCTCTCTTGTCTGGCTTGCTCTCTTATCTGGCTCGCTCGCACTCATATCTGGCTCGCTCGCTTGCTCTCATGTCTGGCTCGCTCGCTCTCATATCTGGCTCACTCGCTTGCTCTCATGTCTGGCTCGCTCGCTCTCATATCTGGCTTTCTCGCTTGCTCTCTTGTCTGGTTCGCTCTCTTATCTGGCTCGCTCTCATATCTGGCTTGCTCGCTTGCTCTCATATCTGGCTCGCTCGCTTGCTTTCTTGTCTGGCTCGCTCGCATATCTGGCTCGCTCGCTCTCACATCTGGCTGGCTCGCTTGCTCTCATATCTGGCTCGCTCGCTCTCATATCTGGCTCGCTCGCTTGCTCTCTTGTCTTGCTCGCTCTCTTATCTGGCTCGCTCGCTCTCATATCTGGCTGGCTCGCTTGCTCTCATATCTGGCTCGCTCGCTTGCTCTCTTGTCTGGCTCGCTCTCTTATCTGGCTTGCTCGCTAGGATATCTGGCTCGCACGCTTGCTCTCTTGTCTGGCTTGCTCTCTTATCTGGCTCGCTCGCTCTCATATCTGGCTCGCTCGCTTGCTCTCATGTCTGGCTCGCTCGCTCTCATATCTGGCTTTCTCGCTTGCTCTCTTGTCTGGCTCGCTCTCTTATCTGGCTCGCTCGCATATCTGGCTAGCTCGCTCTCACATCTGGCTGGCTCGCTTGCTCTCATTTCTGGCTGGCTCGCTTGCTCTCATATCTGGCTCGCTCGCTTACTCTCATATCTGGCTCGCTCGCTTGCTTAATTGTCTGGCTCGCTCTCTTATCTGCCTCGCTCTCTCTCACATCTGGCTTGCTCGCTTGCTCTCATATCTGGCTCGCTCGCTGCTCTCTTGTCTGGCTCGCTCTCATATCTGGCTTGCTCGCTTGCTCTCATATCTGGCTCGCTCGCTTGCTCTCTTGTCTGGCTCGCTCTCTTATCTGGCTTGCTCGCTAGCATATCTGGCTCGCTCGCTTGCTCTCTTGTCTGGCATGCTCTCTTATCTGGCTCGCTCGCTTTCATATCTGGCTCGCTCACTTGCTCTCTTGTCTGGCTCGCTCTCTTATCTGGCTCACTCGCATATCTGGCTTGCTCGCTTGCTCTCATATCTGGCTCGCTCGCTTGCTCTCATGTCTGGCTCGCTCGCTCTCATATCTGACTTTCTTGCTTGCTCTCTTGTCTAGTTCGCTCTCTTATCTGGCTCGCTCTCATATCTGGCTTGCTCGCTTGCTCTCATATCTGGCTCGCTCGTTTGCTCTCTTGTCTGGCTCGCTCTCTTATCTGGCTTGCTCGCTAGCATATCTGGCTTGCTCGCTTTCTCTCTTGTCTGTCTCACTCTCTTTTATGGCTCGCTCACATATCTGGCTCGCTCGCTCTCAAATCTGGCTCGCTCGCTCTCAAATCTGGCTCGCTCGCTTGCTCTCATATCTGGCTTGCTCGCTTGCTCTCATATCCGGCTCGCTCGCTTGCTCTCATATCTGACTCGCTCGCTTGCTCTCTTGTCCGGCTCGCTCTCTTATCTGGCTCGCTCGCATATCTTTCTCGCTCGCTCTCAAATCTGGGTCGCTCGCTTGCTCTCATATCTGGCTCGCTCGCTTGCTCTCTTGTCTGGCTCACTCTCTTATCTGGCTTGCTCGCTAGCATAACTGGCTCGCTCGCTTGCTCTCTTTTCTGGCTTGCTCTCTTATCTGGCTCGCTTGCTCTCATATCTGGCTCGCTCGCTTGATCTCATGTCTGGCTTGCTCGCTCTCATATCTGGCTCGCTCGATTGCTCTCATGTCTGGCTCGCTCGCTCTCATATCTGGCTTTCTCGCTTGCTCTCTTGTCTGGTTTGCTCTCTTATCTGGCTCGCTCTCATATCTGGCTTGCTCGCTTGCTCTCATATGTGGCTCGCTCACTTGCTCTCTTGTCTGGCTCGCTCTCTTATCTGGTTCACTCGCATATCTGGCTCGCTCGCTCTCATATCTGGCTTGCTCGCTTGCTCTCATATCTGGCTCGCTCGCTTGCTCTCAAATCTGGCTAGCTCGCTTGCTCTCTTGTCTTGCTCGCTCTCTTATCTGGCTCGCTCGCTCTCATATCTGGCTCGCTCGCTTGCTCTCATATCTGGCTAGTTCGCTTGCTCTCTTGTCTTGCTTGCTCTCTTATCTGGCTCGCTCGCTCTCATATCTGGCTGGCTCACTTGCTCTCATATCTGGCTTGCTCGCTTGCTCTCTTGTCTGGCTCGCTCTCTTATCTGGCTTGCTCGCTAGCATATCTGGCTCGCTCGCTTGCTCTCTTGTCTGGCTTGCTCTTTTATCTGGCTCGCTCGCTCTCATATCTGGCTCGCTCACTTGCTCTCTTGTCTGGCTCGCTCGCTCTCATATCTGACTTTCTCGCTTGCTCTCTTGTCTGGTTCGCTCTCTTATCTGGCTCGCTCTCATATCTGGCTTGCTCGCTTGCTCTCATATCTGGCTCACTCGTTTGCTCTCTTGTCTGGCTCGCTCTCTTATCTGGCTTGCTCGCTAGCATTAATGGCTCGCTCGCTTGCTCTCTTGTCTGACTTGCTCTCTTATCTGTCTCGCTCTCACATCTGGCTTGCTCGCTTGCTCTCATATCTGGCTCGCTCGCTTGCTCTCTTGTCTGGCTCGCTCTCTTATCTGGCTTGCTCGCTAGCATATCTGGCTCGCTCGCTTGCTCTCTTGTCTGGCTTGCTCTCTTATCTGGCTCGCTTGCTCTCATATCTGGCTCGCTCGCTTGATCTCATGTCTGGCTCGCTCGCTCTCATATCTGGCTCGCTCGATTGCTCTCATATTTGGCTCGCTCGCTCTCATATCTGGCTTTCTCTCTTGCTCTCTTGTCTGGTTTGCTCTCTTATCTGGCTCGCTCTCATATCTGGCTCGCTCACTTGCTCTCTTGTCTGGCTCGCTCTCTTATCTGGCTCACTCGCATATCTGGCTCGCTCGCTCTCATATCTGGCTTGCTCGCTTGCTCTCATATCTGGCTAGCTCGCTTGCTCTCTTGTCTTGCTCGCTCTCTTATCTGGCTCGTTCGCTCTCATATCTGGCTGGCTTGCTTGCTCTCATATCTGGCTCGCTCGCTTGCTCTCATATCTGGCTAGTTCGCTTGCTCTCTTGTCTTGCTTGCTCTCTTATCTGGCTCGCTCGCTCTCATATCTGGCTGGCTCGCTTGTTCTCATATCTGGCTTGCTCGCTTGCTCTCTTGTCTGGCTCGCTCTCTTATCTGGCTTGCTCGCTAGCATATCTGGCTCGCTCGCTTGCTCTCTTGTCTGGCTTGCTCTCTTATCTGGCTCGCTCGCTCTCATATGTGGCTCGCTCACTTGCTCTCTTGTCTGGCTCGCTCTCTTATCTGGTTCACTCGCATATCTGGCTCGCTCGCTCTCATATCTGGCTTGCTCGCTTGCTCTCATATCTGGCTCGCTCGCTTGCTCTCAAATCTGGCTCGCTCGCTTGCTCTCATATCTGGCTAGCTCGCTTGCTCTCTTGTCTTGCTCGCTCTCTTATCTGGCTCGCTCGCTCTCATATCTGGCTGGCTCGCTTGCTCTCATATCTGGCTTGCTCGCTTGCTCTCTTGTCTGGCTCGCTCTCTTATCTGGCTTGCTCGCTAGCATATCTGGCTCGCTCGCTTGCTCTCTTGTCTGGCTTGCTCTCTTATCTGGCTTGCTCGCTAGCATATCTGGCTCGCTCGCTTGCTCTCATATCTGGCTAGTTCGCTTGCTCTCTTGTCTTGCTTGCTCTCTTATCTGGCTCGCTCGCTCTCATATCTGGCTGGCTCGCTTGTTCTCATATCTGGCTTGCTCGCTTGCTCTCTTGTCTGGCTCGCTCTCTTATCTGGCTTGCTCGCTAGCATATCTGGCTCGCTCGCTTGCTCTCTTGTCTGGCTTGCTCTCTTATCTGGCTCGCTCGCTCTCATATGTGGCTCGCTCACTTGCTCTCTTGTCTGGCTCGCTCTCTTATCTGGTTCACTCGCATATCTGGCTCGCTCTCATATCTGGCTTGCTCGCTTGCTCTCATATCTGGCTCGCTCGCTTGCTCTCAAATCTGGCTCGCTCGCTTGCTCTCATATCTGGCTAGCTCGATTGCTCTCTTGTCTTGCTCGCTCTCTTATCTGGCTCGCTCGCTCTCATATCTGGCTGGCTCGCTTGCTCTCATATCTGGCTTGCTCGCTTGCTCTCTTGTCTGGCTCGCTCTCTTATCTGGCTTGCTCGCTAGCATATCTGGCTCGCTCGCTTGCTCTCTTGTCTGGCTTGCTCTCTTATCTGGCTCGCTCGCTCTCATTTCTGGCTCGCTCGCTTGCTCTCATATCTGGCTAGTTCGCTTGCTCTCTTGTCTTGCTCGCTCTCTTATCTGGCTAGTTCGCTTGCTCTCTTGTCTTGCTCGCTCTCTTATCTGGCTCGCTCGCTCTCATATCTGGCTGGCTCGCTTGCTCTCATATCTGGCTTGCTCGCTTGCTCTCTTGTCTGGCTCGCTCTCTTATCTGGCTTGCTCGCTAGCATATCTGGCTCGCTCGCTTGCTCTCTTGTCTGGCTTGATCTCATGTCTGGCTCGCTCGCTCTCATATCTGGCTCGCTCGATTGCTCTCATATTTGGCTCGCTCGCTCTCATATCTGGCTTTCTCGCTTGCTCTCTTGTCTGGTTTGCTCTCTTATCTGGCTCGCTCTCATATCTGGCTCGCTCACTTGCTCTCTTGTCTGGCTCGCTCTCTTATCTGGCTCACTCGCATATCTGGCTCGCTCGCTCTCATATCTGGCTTGCTCGCTTGCTCTCATATCTGGCTAGCTCGCTTGCTCTCTTGTCTTGCTCGATTTCTTATCTGGCTCGTTCGCTCTCATATCTGGCTGGCTTGCTTGCTCTCATATCTGGCTCGCTCGCTTGCTCTCATATCTGGCTAGTTCGCTTGCTCTCTTGTCTTGCTTGCTCTCTTATCTGGCTCGCTCGCTCTCATATCTGGCTGGCTCGCTTGTTCTCATATCTGGCTTGCTCGCTTGCTCTCTTGTCTGGCTCGCTCTCTTATCTGGCTTGCTCGCTAGCATATCTGGCTCGCTCGCTTGCTCTCTTGTCTGGCTTGCTCTCTTATCTGGCTCGCTTGCTCTCATATGTGGCTCGCTCACTTGCTCTCTTGTCTGGCTCGCTCTCTTATCTGGTTCACTCGCATATCTGGCTCGCTCGCTCTCATATCTGGCTTGCTTGCTTGCTCTCATATCTGGCTCGCTCGCTTGCTCTCAAATCTGGCTAGCTCGCTTGCTCTCTTGTCTTGCTCGCTCTCTTATCTGGCTCGCTCGCTCTCATATCTGGCTGGCTCGCTTGCTCTCATATCTGGCTTGCTCGCTTGCTCTCTTGTCTGGCTCGCTCTCTTATCTGGCTTGCTCGCTAGCATATCTGGCTCGCTCGCTTGCTCTCTTGTCTGGCTTGCTCTCTTATCTGGCTCGCTCGCTCTCATATCTGGCTCGCTCGCTTGCTCTCATATCTGGCTAGTTCGCTTGCTCTCTTGTCTTGCTCGCTCTCTTATCTGGCTCGCTCGCTCTCATATCTGGCTGGCTCGCTTGCTCTCATATCTGGCTTGCTCGCTTGCTCTCTTGTCTGGCTCGCTCTCTTATCTGGCTTGCTCGCTAGCATATCTGGCTCGCTCGCTTGCTCTCTTGTCTGGCTTGCTCTTTTATCTGGCTCGCTCGCTCTCATATCTGGCTCGCTCACTTGCTCTCTTGTCTGGCTCGCTCGCTCTCATATCTGACTTTCTCGCTTGCTCTCTTGTCTGGTTCGCTCTCTTATCTGGCTCGCTCTCATATCTGGCTTGCTCGCTTGCTCTCATATCTGGCTCGCTCGTTTGCTCTCTTGTCTGGCTCGCTCTCTTATCTGGCTTGCTCGCTAGCATATCTGGCTCGCTCGCTTGCTCTCTTGTCTGACTTGCTCTCTTATCTGTCTCGCTCTCACATCTGGCTTGCTCGCTTGCTCTCATATCTGGCTCGCTCGCTTGCTCTCTTGTCTGGCTCGCTCTCTTATCTGGCTTGCTCGCTAGCATATCTGGCTCGCTCGCTTGCTCTCTTGTCTGGCTTGCTCTCTTATCTGGCTCGCTTGCTCTCATATCTGGCTCGCTCGCTTGATCTCATGTCTGGCTCGCTCGCTCTCATATCTGGCTCGCTCGATTGCTCTCATATTTGGCTCGCTCGCTCTCATATCTGGCTTTCTCTCTTGCTCTCTTGTCTGGTTTGCTCTCTTATCTGGCTCGCTCTCATATCTGGCTCGCTCACTTGCTCTCTTGTCTGGCTCGCTCTCTTATCTGGCTCACTCGCATATCTGGCTCGCTCGCTCTCATATCTGGCTTGCTCGCTTGCTCTCATATCTGGCTAGCTCGCTTGCTCTCTTGTCTTGCTCGCTCTCTTATCTGGCTCGTTCGCTCTCATATCTGGCTGGCTTGCTTGCTCTCATATCTGGCTCGCTCGCTTGCTCTCATATCTGGCTAGTTCGCTTGCTCTCTTGTCTTGCTTGCTCTCTTATCTGGCTCGCTCGCTCTCATATCTGGCTGGCTCGCTTGTTCTCATATCTGGCTTGCTCGCTTGCTCTCTTGTCTGGCTCGCTCTCTTATCTGGCTTGCTCGCTAGCATATCTGGCTCGCTCGCTTGCTCTCTTGTCTGGCTTGCTCTCTTATCTGGCTCGCTCGCTCTCATATGTGGCTCGCTCACTTGCTCTCTTGTCTGGCTCGCTCTCTTATCTGGTTCACTCGCATATCTGGCTCGCTCGCTCTCATATCTGGCTTGCTCGCTTGCTCTCATATCTGGCTCGCTCGCTTGCTCTCAAATCTGGCTCGCTCGCTTGCTCTCATATCTGGCTAGCTCGCTTGCTCTCTTGTCTTGCTCGCTCTCTTATCTGGCTCGCTCGCTCTCATATCTGGCTGGCTCGCTTGCTCTCATATCTGGCTTGCTCGCTTGCTCTCTTGTCTGGCTCGCTCTCTTATCTGGCTTGCTCGCTAGCATATCTGGCTCGCTCGCTTGCTCTCTTGTCTGGCTTGCTCTCTTATCTGGCTTGCTCGCTAGCATATCTGGCTCGCTCGCTTGCTCTCATATCTGGCTAGTTCGCTTGCTCTCTTGTCTTGCTTGCTCTCTTATCTGGCTCGCTCGCTCTCATATCTGGCTGGCTCGCTTGTTCTCATATCTGGCTTGCTCGCTTGCTCTCTTGTCTGGCTCGCTCTCTTATCTGGCTTGCTCGCTAGCATATCTGGCTCGCTCGCTTGCTCTCTTGTCTGGCTTGCTCTCTTATCTGGCTCGCTCGCTCTCATATGTGGCTCGCTCACTTGCTCTCTTGTCTGGCTCGCTCTCTTATCTGGTTCACTCGCATATCTGGCTCGCTCGCTCTCATATCTGGCTTGCTCGCTTGCTCTCATATCTGGCTCGCTCGCTTGCTCTCAAATCTGGCTCGCTCGCTTGCTCCCATATCTGGCTAGCTCGCTTGCTCTCTTGTCTTGCTCGCTCTCTTATCTGGCTCGCTCGCTCTCATATCTGGCTGGCTCGCTTGCTCTCATATCTGGCTTGCTCGCTTGCTCTCTTGTCTGGCTCGCTCTCTTATCTGGCTTGCTCGCTAGCATATCTGGCTCGCTCGCTTGCTCTCTTGTCTGGCTTGCTCTCTTATCTGGCTCGCTCGCTCTCATATCTGGCTCGCTCGCTTGCTCTCATATCTGGCTAGTTCGCTTGCTCTCTTGTCTTGCTCGCTCTCTTATCTGGCTCGCTCGCTCTCATATCTGGCTGGCTCGCTTGCTCTCATATCTGGCTTGCTCGCTTGCTCTCTTGTCTGGCTCGCTCTCTTATCTGGCTTGCTCGCTAGCATATCTGGCTCGCTCGCTTGCTCTCTTGTCTGGCTTGATCTCATGTCTGGCTCGCTCGCTCTCATATCTGGCTCGCTCGATTGCTCTCATATTTGGCTCGCTCGCTCTCATATCTGGCTTTCTCGCTTGCTCTCTTGTCTGGTTTGCTCTCTTATCTGGCTCGCTCTCATATCTGGCTCGCTCACTTGCTCTCTTGTCTGGCTCGCTCTCTTATCTGGCTCACTCGCATATCTGGCTCGCTCGCTCTCATATCTGGCTTGCTCGCTTGCTCTCATATCTGGCTAGCTCGCTTGCTCTCTTGTCTTGCTCGATTTCTTATCTGGCTCGTTCGCTCTCATATCTGGCTGGCTTGCTTGCTCTCATATCTGGCTCGCTCGCTTGCTCTCATATCTGGCTAGTTCGCTTGCTCTCTTGTCTTGCTTGCTCTCTTATCTGGCTCGCTCGCTCTCATATCTGGCTGGCTCGCTTGTTCTCATATCTGGCTTGCTCGCTTGCTCTCTTGTCTGGCTCGCTCTCTTATCTGGCTTGCTCGCTAGCATATCTGGCTCGCTCGCTTGCTCTCTTGTCTGGCTTGCTCTCTTATCTGGCTCGCTCGCTCTCATATGTGGCTCGCTCACTTGCTCTCTTGTCTGGCTCGCTCTCTTATCTGGTTCACTCGCATATCTGGCTCGCTCGCTCTCATATCTGGCTTGCTCGCTTGCTCTCATATCTGGCTCGCTCGCTTGCTCTCAAATCTGGCTCGCTCGCTTGCTCTCATATCTGGCTAGCTCTCTTGCTCTCTTGTCTTGCTCGCTCTCTTATCTGGCTCGCTCGCTCTCATATCTGGCTGGCTCGCTTGCTCTCATATCTGGCTTGCTCGCTTGCTCTCTTGTCTGGCTCGCTCTCTTATCTGGCTTGCTCGCTAGCATATCTGGCTCGCTCGCTTGCTCTCTTGTCTGGCTTGCTCTCTTATCTGGCTCGCTCGCTCTCATATCTGGCTCGCTCGCTTGCTCTCATATCTGGCTAGTTCGCTTGCTCTCTTGTCTTGCTCGCTCTCTTATCTGGCTCGCTCGCTCTCATATCTGGCTGGCTCGCTTGCTCTCATATCTGGCTTGCTCGCTTGCTCTCTTGTCTGGCTCGCTCTCTTATCTGGCTTGCTCGCTAGCATATCTGGCTCGCTCGCTTGCTCTCTTGTCTGGCTTGCTCTCTTATCTGACTCGCTCGCTCTCATATCTGGCTCGCTCACTTGCTCTCTTGTCTGGCTCGCTCGCTCTCATATCTGACTTTCTCGCTTGCTCTCTTGTCTGGTTCGCTCTCTTATCTGGCTCGCTCTCATATCTGGCTTGCTCGCTTGCTCTCATATCTGGCTCGCTCGTTCGCTCTCTTGTCTGGCTCGCTCTCTTATCTGGCTTGCTCGCTAGCATATCTGGCTCGCTCGCTTGCTCTCTTGTCTGACTTGCTCTCTTATCTGTCTCGCTCTCACATCTGGCTTGCTCGCTTGCTCTCATATCTGGCTCGCTCGCTTGCTCTCTTGTCTGGCTCGCTCTCTTATCTGGCTTGCTCGCTAGCATATCTGGCTCGCTCGCTTGCTCTCTTGTCTGGCTTGCTCTCTTATCTGGCTCGCTTGCTCTCATATCTGGCTTGCTCGCTTGATCTCATGTCTGGCTCGCTCGCTCTCATATCTGGCTCGCTTGATTGCTCTCATATCTGGCTCGCTCGCTCTCATATCTGGCTTTCTCGCTTGCTCTCTTGTCTGGTTTGCTCTCTTATCTGGCTCGCTCTCATATCTGGCTCGCTCACTTGCTCTCTTGTCTGGCTCGCTCCCTTATCTGGCTCACTCGCATATCTGGCTCGCTCGCTCTCATATCTGGCTTGCTCGCTTGCTCTCATATCTGGCTAGCTCGCTTGCTCTCTTGTCTTGCTCGCTCTCTTATCTGGCTCGTTCGCTCTCATATCTGGCTGGCTTGCTTGCTCTCATATCTGGCTCGCTCGCTTGCTCTCATATCTGGCTAGTTCGCTTGCTCTCTTGTCTTGCTTGCTCTCTTATCTGGCTCGCTCGCTCTCATATCTGGCTGGCTCGCTTGTTCTCATATCTGGCTTGCTCGCTTGCTCTCTTGTCTGGCTCGCTCTCATATCTGGCTTGCTCGCTAGCATATCTGGCTCGCTCGCTTGCTCTCTTGTCTGGCTTGCTTTCTTATCTGGCTCGCTCGCTCTCATATCTGGCTCGCTCACTTGCTCTCTTGTCTGGCTCGCTCTCTTATCTGGCTCACTCGCATATCTGGCTCGCTCGCTCTCATATCTGGCTTGCTCGCTTGCTCTCATATCTGGATCGCTCGCTTGCTCTCAAATCTGGCTCGCTCGCTTGCTCTCATATCTGGCTAGCTCGCTTGCTCTCTTGTCTTGCTCGCTCTCTTATCTGACTCGTTCGCTCTCATATCTGGCTGGCTTGCTTGCTCTCATATCTGGCTCGCTCGCTTGCTCTCATATCTGGCTAGTTCGCTTGCTCTCATATCTGGCTTGCTCGCTTGCTCTCTTGTCTGGCTCGCTCTCTTATCTGGCTTGCTCGCTAGCATATCTGGCTCGCTCGCTTGCTCTCTTGTCTGGCTTGCTCTCTTATCTGGCTCGCTCGCTCTCATATCTGGCTCGCTCGCTTGCTCTCATATCTGGCTAGTTCGCTTGCTCTCTTGTCTTGCTCGCTCTCTTATCTGGCTCGCTCGCTCTCATATCTGGCTGGCTCGCTTGCTCTCATATCTGGCTTGCTCGCTTGCTCTCTTGTCTGGCTCGCTCTCTTATCTGGCTTGCTCGCTAGCATATCTGGCTCGCTCGCTTGCTCTCTTGTCTGGCTTGCTCTTTTATCTGGCTCGCTCGCTCTCATATCTGGCTCGCTCACTTGCTCTCTTGTCTGGCTCGCTCGCTCTCATATCTGACTTTCTCGCTTGCTCTCTTGTCTGGTTCGCTCTCTTATCTGGCTCGCTCTCATATCTGGCTTGCTCGCTTGCTCTCATATCTGGCTCGCTCGTTTGCTCTCTTGTCTGGCTCGCTCTCTTATCTGGCTTGCTCGCTAGCATATCTGGCTCGCTCGCTTGCTCTCTTGTCTGACTTGCTCTCTTATCTGTCTCGCTCTCACATCTGGCTTGCTCGCTTGCTCTCATATCTGGCTCGCTCGCTTGCTCTCTTGTCTGGCTCGCTCTCTTATCTGGCTTGCTCGCTAGCATATCTGGCTCGCTCGCTTGCTCTCTTGTCTGGCTTGCTCTCTTATCTGGCTCGCTTGCTCTCATATCTGGCTCGCTCGCTTGATCTCATGTCTGGCTCGCTCGCTCTCATATCTGGCTCGCTCGATTGCTCTCATATTTGGCTCGCTCGCTCTCATATCTGGCTTTCTCTCTTGCTCTCTTGTCTGGTTTGCTCTCTTATCTGGCTCGCTCTCATATCTGGCTCGCTCACTTGCTCTCTTGTCTGGCTCGCTCTCTTATCTGGCTCACTCGCATATCTGGCTCGCTCGCTCTCATATCTGGCTTGCTCGCTTGCTCTCATATCTGGCTAGCTCGCTTGCTCTCTTGTCTTGCTCGCTCTCTTATCTGGCTCGTTCGCTCTCATATCTGGCTGGCTTGCTTGCTCTCATATCTGGCTCGCTCGCTTGCTCTCATATCTGGCTAGTTCGCTTGCTCTCTTGTCTTGCTTGCTCTCTTATCTGGCTCGCTCGCTCTCATATCTGGCTGGCTCGCTTGTTCTCATATCTGGCTTGCTCGCTTGCTCTCTTGTCTGGCTCGCTCTCTTATCTGGCTTGCTCGCTAGCATATCTGGCTCGCTCGCTTGCTCTCTTGTCTGGCTTGCTCTCTTATCTGGCTCGCTCGCTCTCATATGTGGCTCGCTCACTTGCTCTCTTGTCTGGCTCGCTCTCTTATCTGGTTCACTCGCATATCTGGCTCGCTCGCTCTCATATCTGGCTTGCTCGCTTGCTCTCATATCTGGATCGCTCGCTTGCTCTCAAATCTGGCTCGCTCGCTTGCTCTCATATCTGGCTAGCTCGCTTGCTCTCTTGTCTTGCTCGCTCTCTTATCTGGCTCGCTCGCTCTCATATCTGGCTGGCTCGCTTGCTCTCATATCTGGCTTGCTCGCTTGCTCTCTTGTCTGGCTCGCTCTCTTATCTGGCTTGCTCGCTAGCATATCTGGCTCGCTCGCTTGCTCTCTTGTCTGGCTTGCTCTCTTATCTGGCTTGCTCGCTAGCATATCTGGCTCGCTCGCTTGCTCTCATATCTGGCTAGTTCGCTTGCTCTCTTGTCTTGCTTGCTCTCTTATCTGGCTCGCTCGCTCTCATATCTGGCTGGCTCGCTTGTTCTCATATCTGGCTTGCTCGCTTGCTCTCTTGTCTGGCTCGCTCTCTTATCTGGCTTGCTCGCTAGCATATCTGGCTCGCTTGCTTGCTCTCTTGTCTGGCTTGCTCTCTTATCTGGCTCGCTCGCTCTCATATGTGGCTCGCTCGCTTGCTCTCTTGTCTGGCTCGCTCTCATATCTGGCTTGCTCGCTAGCATATCTGGCTCGCTCGCTTGCTCTCTTGTCTGGCTTGCTTTCTTATCTGGCTCGCTCGCTCTCATATCTGGCTCGCTCACTTGCTCTCTTGTCTGGCTCGCTCTCTTATCTGGCTCACTCGCATATCTGGCTCGCTCGCTCTCATATCTGGCTTGCTCGCTTGCTCTCATATCTGGATCGCTCGCTTGCTCTCAAATCTGGCTCGCTCGCTTGCTCTCATATCTGGCTAGCTCGCTTGCTCTCTTGTCTTGCTCGCTCTCTTATCTGACTCGTTCGCTCTCATATCTGGCTGGCTTGCTTGCTCTCATATCTGGCTCGCTCGCTTGCTCTCATATCTGGCTAGTTCGCTTGCTCTCATATCTGGCTTGCTCGCTTGCTCTCTTGTCTGGCTCGCTCTCTTATCTGGCTTGCTCGCTAGCATATCTGGCTCGCTCGCTTGCTCTCTTGTCTGGCTTGCTCTCTTATCTGGCTCGCTCGCTCTCATATCTGGCTCGCTCGCTTGCTCTCATATCTGGCTAGTTCGCTTGCTCTCTTGTCTTGCTCGCTCTCTTATCTGGCTCGCTCGCTCTCATATCTGGCTGGCTCGCTTGCTCTCATATCTGGCTTGCTCGCTTGCTCTCTTGTCTGGCTCGCTCTCTTATCTGGCTTGCTCGCTAGCATATCTGGCTCGCTCGCTTGCTCTCTTGTCTGGCTTGCTCTTTTATCTGGCTCGCTCGCTCTCATATCTGGCTCGCTCACTTGCTCTCTTGTCTGGCTCGCTCGCTCTCATATCTGACTTTCTCGCTTGCTCTCTTGTCTGGTTCGCTCTCTTATCTGGCTCGCTCTCATATCTGGCTTGCTCGCTTGCTCTCATATCTGGCTCGCTCGTTTGCTCTCTTGTCTGGCTCGCTCTCTTATCTGGCTTGCTCGCTAGCATATCTGGCTCGCTCGCTTGCTCTCTTGTCTGACTTGCTCTCTTATCTGTCTCGCTCTCACATCTGGCTTGCTCGCTTGCTCTCATATCTGGCTCGCTCGCTTGCTCTCTTGTCTGGCTCGCTCTCTTATCTGGCTTGCTCGCTAGCATATCTGGCTCGCTCGCTTGCTCTCTTGTCTGGCTTGCTCTCTTATCTGGCTCGCTTGCTCTCATATCTGGCTCGCTCGCTTGATCTCATGTCTGGCTCGCTCGCTCTCATATCTGGCTCGCTCGATTGCTCTCATATTTGGCTCGCTCGCTCTCATATCTGGCTTTCTCTCTTGCTCTCTTGTCTGGTTTGCTCTCTTATCTGGCTCGCTCTCATATCTGGCTCGCTCACTTGCTCTCTTGTCTGGCTCGCTCTCTTATCTGGCTCACTCGCATATCTGGCTCGCTCGCTCTCATATCTGGCTTGCTCGCTTGCTCTCATATCTGGCTAGCTCGCTTGCTCTCTTGTCTTGCTCGCTCTCTTATCTGGCTCGTTCGCTCTCATATCTGGCTGGCTTGCTTGCTCTCATATCTGGCTCGCTCGCTTGCTCTCATATCTGGCTAGTTCGCTTGCTCTCTTGTCTTGCTTGCTCTCTTATCTGGCTCGCTCGCTCTCATATCTGGCTGGCTCGCTTGTTCTCATATCTGGCTTGCTCGCTTGCTCTCTTGTCTGGCTCGCTCTCTTATCTGGCTTGCTCGCTAGCATATCTGGCTCGCTCGCTTGCTCTCTTGTCTGGCTTGCTCTCTTATCTGGCTCGCTCGCTCTCATATGTGGCTCGCTCACTTGCTCTCTTGTCTGGCTCGCTCTCTTATCTGGTTCACTCGCATATCTGGCTCGCTCGCTCTCATATCTGGCTTGCTCGCTTGCTCTCATATCTGGCTCGCTCGCTTGCTCTCAAATCTGGCTCGCTCGCTTGCTCTCATATCTGGCTAGCTCGCTTGCTCTCTTGTCTTGCTCGCTCTCTTATCTGGCTCGCTCGTTCTCATATCTGGCTGGCTCGCTTGCTCTCATATCTGGCTTGCTCGCTTGCTCTCTTGTCTGGCTCGCTCTCTTATCTGGCTTGCTCGCTAGCATATCTGGCTCGCTCGCTTGCTCTCTTGTCTGGCTTGCTCTCTTATCTGGCTTGCTCGCTAGCATATCTGGCTCGCTCGCTTGCTCTCATATCTGGCTAGTTCGCTTGCTCTCTTGTCTTGCTTGCTCTCTTATCTGGCTCGCTCGCTCTCATATCTGGCTGGCTCGCTTGTTCTCATATCTGGCTTGCTCGCTTGCTCTCTTGTCTGGCTCGCTCTCTTATCTGGCTTGCTCGCTAGCATATCTGGCTCGCTTGCTTGCTCTCTTGTCTGGCTTGCTCTCTTATCTGGCTCGCTCGCTCTCATATGTGGCTCGCTCACTTGCTCTCTTGTCTGGCTCGCTCTCTTATCTGGTTCACTCGCATATCTGGCTCGCTCGCTCTCATATCTGGCTTGCTCGCTTGCTCTCATATCTGGCTCGCTCGCTTGCTCTCAAATCTGGCTCGCTCGCTTGCTCTCATATCTGGCTAGCTCGCTTGCTCTCTTGTCTTGCTCGCTCTCTTATCTGGCTCGCTCGCTCTCATATCTGGCTGGCTCGCTTGCTCTCATATCTGGCTTGCTCGCTTGCTCTCTTGTCTGGCTCGCTCTCTTATCTGGCTTGCTCGCTAGCATATCTGGCTCGCTCGCTTGCTCTCTTGTCTGGCTTGCTCTCTTATCTGGCTCGCTCGCTCTCATATGTGGCTCGCTCACTTGCTCTCTTGTCTGGCTCGCTCTCTTATCTGGTTCACTCGCATATCTGGCTCGCTCGCTCTCATATCTGGCTTGCTCGCTTGCTCTCATATCTGGCTCGCTCGCTTGCTCTCAAATCTGGCTCGCTCGCTTGCTCTCATATCTGGCTAGCTCGCTTGCTCTCTTGTCTTGCTCGCTCTCTTATCTGGCTCGCTCGCTCTCATATCTGGCTGGCTCGCTTGCTCTCATATCTGGCTTGCTCGCTTGCTCTCTTGTCTGGCTCGCTCTCTTATCTGGCTTGCTCGCTAGCATATCTGGCTCGCTCGCTTGCTCTCTTGTCTGGCTTGCTCTCTTATCTGGCTTGCTCGCTAGCATATCTGGCTCGCTCGCTTGCTCTCATATCTGGCTAGTTCGCTTGCTCTCTTGTCTTGCTTGCTCTCTTATCTGGCTCGCTCGCTCTCATATCTGGCTGGCTCGCTTGTTCTCATATCTGGCTTGCTCGCTTGCTCTCTTGTCTGGCTCGCTCTCTTATCTGGCTTGCTCGCTAGCATATCTGGCTCGCTCGCTTGCTCTCTTGTCTGGCTTGCTCTCTTATCTGGCTCGCTCGCTCTCATATGTGGCTCGCTCACTTGCTCTCTTGTCTGGCTCGCTCTCTTATCTGGTTCACTCGCATATCTGGCTCGCTCGCTCTCATATCTGGCTTGCTCGCTTGCTCTCATATCTGGCTCGCTCGCTTGCTCTCAAATCTGGCTCGCTCGCTTGCTCTCATATCTGGCTAGCTCGCTTGCTCTCTTGTCTTGCTCGCTCTCTTATCTGGCTCGCTCGCTCTCATATCTGGCTGGCTCGCTTGCTCTCATATCTGGCTTGCTCGCTTGCTCTCTTGTCTGGCTCGCTCTCTTATCTGGCTTGCTCGCTAGCATATCTGGCTCGCTCGCTTGCTCTCTTGTCTGGCTTGCTCTCTTATCTGGCTCGCTCGCTCTCATATCTGGCTCGCTCGCTTGCTCTCATATCTGGCTAGTTCGCTTGCTCTCTTGTCTTGCTCGCTCTCTTATCTGGCTCGCTCGCTCTCATATCTGGCTGGCTCGCTTGCTCTCATATCTGGCTTGCTCGCTTGCTCTCTTGTCTGGCTCGCTCTCTTATCTGGCTTGCTCGCTAGCATATCTGGCTCGCTCGCTTGCTCTCTTGTCTGGCTTGATCTCATGTCTGGCTCGCTCGCTCTCATATCTGGCTCGCTCGATTGCTCTCATATTTGGCTCGCTCGCTCTCATATCTGGCTTTCTCGCTTGCTCTCTTGTCTGGTTTGCTCTCTTATCTGGCTCGCTCTCATATCTGGCTCGCTCACTTGCTCTCTTGTCTGGCTCGCTCTCTTATCTGGCTCACTCGCATATCTGGCTCGCTCGCTCTCATATCTGGCTTGCTCGCTTGCTCTCATATCTGGCTAGCTCGCTTGCTCTCTTGTCTTGCTCGATTTCTTATCTGGCTCGTTCGCTCTCATATCTGGCTGGCTTGCTTGCTCTCATATCTGGCTCGCTCGCTTGCTCTCATATCTGGCTAGTTCGCTTGCTCTCTTGTCTTGCTTGCTCTCTTATCTGGCTCGCTCGCTCTCATATCTGGCTGGCTCGCTTGTTCTCATATCTGGCTTGCTCGCTTGCTCTCTTGTCTGGCTCGCTCTCTTATCTGGCTTGCTCGCTAGCATATCTGGCTCGCTCGCTTGCTCTCTTGTCTGGCTTGCTCTCTTATCTGGCTCGCTCGCTCTCATATGTGGCTCGCTCACTTGCTCTCTTGTCTGGCTCGCTCTCTTATCTGGTTCACTCGCATATCTGGCTCGCTCGCTCTCATATCTGGCTTGCTCGCTTGCTCTCATATCTGGCTCGCTCGCTTGCTCTCAAATCTGGCTCGCTCGCTTGCTCTCATATCTGGCTAGCTCTCTTGCTCTCTTGTCTTGCTCGCTCTCTTATCTGGCTCGCTCGCTCTCATATCTGGCTGGCTCGCTTGCTCTCATATCTGGCTTGCTCGCTTGCTCTCTTGTCTGGCTCGCTCTCTTATCTGGCTTGCTCGCTAGCATATCTGGCTCGCTCGCTTGCTCTCTTGTCTGGCTTGCTCTCTTATCTGGCTCGCTCGCTCTCATATCTGGCTCGCTCGCTTGCTCTCATATCTGGCTAGTTCGCTTGCTCTCTTGTCTTGCTCGCTCTCTTATCTGGCTCGCTCGCTCTCATATCTGGCTGGCTCGCTTGCTCTCATATCTGGCTTGCTCGCTTGCTCTCTTGTCTGGCTCGCTCTCTTATCTGGCTTGCTCGCTAGCATATCTGGCTCGCTCGCTTGCTCTCTTGTCTGGCTTGCTCTCTTATCTGACTCGCTCGCTCTCATATCTGGCTCGCTCACTTGCTCTCTTGTCTGGCTCGCTCGCTCTCATATCTGACTTTCTCGCTTGCTCTCTTGTCTGGTTCGCTCTCTTATCTGGCTCGCTCTCATATCTGGCTTGCTCGCTTGCTCTCATATCTGGCTCGCTCGTTCGCTCTCTTGTCTGGCTCGCTCTCTTATCTGGCTTGCTCGCTAGCATATCTGGCTCGCTCGCTTGCTCTCTTGTCTGACTTGCTCTCTTATCTGTCTCGCTCTCACATCTGGCTTGCTCGCTTGCTCTCATATCTGGCTCGCTCGCTTGCTCTCTTGTCTGGCTCGCTCTCTTATCTGGCTTGCTCGCTAGCATATCTGGCTCGCTCGCTTGCTCTTTTGTCTGGCTTGCTCTCTTATCTGGCTCGCTTGCTCTCATATCTGGCTTGCTCGCTTGATCTCATGTCTGGCTCGCTCGCTCTCATATCTGGCTCGCTTGATTGCTCTCATATCTGGCTCGCTCGCTCTCATATCTGGCTTTCTCGCTTGCTCTCTTGTCTGGTTTGCTCTCTTATCTGGCTCGCTCTCATATCTGGCTCGCTCACTTGCTCTCTTGTCTGGCTCGCTCTCTTATCTGGCTCACTCGCATATCTGGCTCGCTCGCTCTCATATCTGGCTTGCTCGCTTGCTCTCATATCTGGCTAGCTCGCTTGCTCTCTTGTCTTGCTCGCTCTCTTATCTGGCTCGTTCGCTCTCATATCTGGCTGGCTTGCTTGCTCTCATATCTGGCTCGCTCGCTTGCTCTCATATCTGGCTAGTTCGCTTGCTCTCTTGTCTTGCTTGCTCTCTTATCTGGCTCGCTCGCTCTCATATCTGGCTGGCTCGCTTGTTCTCATATCTGGCTTGCTCGCTTGCTCTCTTGTCTGGCTCGCTCTCATATCTGGCTTGCTCGCTAGCATATCTGGCTCGCTCGCTTGCTCTCTTGTCTGGCTTGCTTTCTTATCTGGCTCGCTCGCTCTCATATCTGGCTCGCTCACTTGCTCTCTTGTCTGGCTCGCTCTCTTATCTGGCTCACTCGCATATCTGGCTCGCTCGCTCTCATATCTGGCTTGCTCGCTTGCTCTCATATCTGGATCGCTCGCTTGCTCTCAAATCTGGCTCGCTCGCTTGCTCTCATATCTGGCTAGCTCGCTTGCTCTCTTGTCTTGCTCGCTCTCTTATCTGACTCGTTCGCTCTCATATCTGGCTGGCTTGCTTGCTCTCATATCTGGCTCGCTCGCTTGCTCTCATATCTGGCTAGTTCGCTTGCTCTCATATCTGGCTTGCTCGCTTGCTCTCTTGTCTGGCTCGCTCTCTTATCTGGCTTGCTCGCTAGCATATCTGGCTCGCTCGCTTGCTCTCTTGTCTGGCTTGCTCTCTTATCTGGCTCGCTCGCTCTCATATCTGGCTCGCTCGCTTGCTCTCATATCTGGCTAGTTCGCTTGCTCTCTTGTCTTGCTCGCTCTCTTATCTGGCTCGCTCGCTCTCATATCTGGCTGGCTCGCTTGCTCTCATATCTGGCTTGCTCGCTTGCTCTCTTGTCTGGCTCGCTCTCTTATCTGGCTTGCTCGCTAGCATATCTGGCTCGCTCGCTTGCTCTCTTGTCTGGCTTGCTCTTTTATCTGGCTCGCTCGCTCTCATATCTGGCTCGCTCACTTGCTCTCTTGTCTGGCTCGCTCGCTCTCATATCTGACTTTCTCGCTTGCTCTCTTGTCTGGTTCGCTCTCTTATCTGGCTCGCTCTCATATCTGGCTTGCTCGCTTGCTCTCATATCTGGCTCGCTCGTTTGCTCTCTTGTCTGGCTCGCTCTCTTATCTGGCTTGCTCGCTAGCATATCTGGCTCGCTCGCTTGCTCTCTTGTCTGACTTGCTCTCTTATCTGTCTCGCTCTCACATCTGGCTTGCTCGCTTGCTCTCATATCTGGCTCGCTCGCTTGCTCTCTTGTCTGGCTCGCTCTCTTATCTGGCTTGCTCGCTAGCATATCTGGCTCGCTCGCTTGCTCTCTTGTCTGGCTTGCTCTCTTATCTGGCTCGCTTGCTCTCATATCTGGCTCGCTCGCTTGATCTCATGTCTGGCTCGCTCGCTCTCATATCTGGCTCGCTCGATTGCTCTCATATTTGGCTCGCTCGCTCTCATATCTGGCTTTCTCTCTTGCTCTCTTGTCTGGTTTGCTCTCTTATCTGGCTCGCTCTCATATCTGGCTCGCTCACTTGCTCTCTTGTCTGGCTCGCTCTCTTATCTGGCTCACTCGCATATCTGGCTCGCTCGCTCTCATATCTGGCTTGCTCGCTTGCTCTCATATCTGGCTAGCTCGCTTGCTCTCTTGTCTTGCTCGCTCTCTTATCTGGCTCGTTCGCTCTCATATCTGGCTGGCTTGCTTGCTCTCATATCTGGCTCGCTCGCTTGCTCTCATATCTGGCTAGTTCGCTTGCTCTCTTGTCTTGCTTGCTCTCTTATCTGGCTCGCTCGCTCTCATATCTGGCTGGCTCGCTTGTTCTCATATCTGGCTTGCTCGCTTGCTCTCTTGTCTGGCTCGCTCTCTTATCTGGCTTGCTCGCTAGCATATCTGGCTCGCTCGCTTGCTCTCTTGTCTGGCTTGCTCTCTTATCTGGCTCGCTCGCTCTCATATGTGGCTCGCTCACTTGCTCTCTTGTCTGGCTCGCTCTCTTATCTGGTTCACTCGCATATCTGGCTCGCTCGCTCTCATATCTGGCTTGCTCGCTTGCTCTCATATCTGGCTCGCTCGCTTGCTCTCAAATCTGGCTCGCTCGCTTGCTCTCATATCTGGCTAGCTCGCTTGCTCTCTTGTCTTGCTCGCTCTCTTATCTGGCTCGCTCGCTCTCATATCTGGCTGGCTCGCTTGCTCTCATATCTGGCTTGCTCGCTTGCTCTCTTGTCTGGCTCGCTCTCTTATCTGGCTTGCTCGCTAGCATATCTGGCTCGCTCGCTTGCTCTCTTGTCTGGCTTGCTCTCTTATCTGGCTTGCTCGCTAGCATATCTGGCTCGCTCGCTTGCTCTCATATCTGGCTAGTTCGCTTGCTCTCTTGTCTTGCTTGCTCTCTTATCTGGCTCGCTCGCTCTCATATCTGGCTGGCTCGCTTGTTCTCATATCTGGCTTGCTCGCTTGCTCTCTTGTCTGGCTCGCTCTCTTATCTGGCTTGCTCGCTAGCATATCTGGCTCGCTCGCTTGCTCTCTTGTCTGGCTTGCTCTCTTATCTGGCTCGCTCGCTCTCATATGTGGCTCGCTCACTTGCTCTCTTGTCTGGCTCGCTCTCTTATCTGGTTCACTCGCATATCTGGCTCGCTCGCTCTCATATCTGGCTTGCTCGCTTGCTCTCATATCTGGCTCGCTCGCTTGCTCTCAAATCTGGCTCGCTCGCTTGCTCTCATATCTGGCTAGCTCGCTTGCTCTCTTGTCTTGCTCGCTCTCTTATCTGGCTCGCTCGCTCTCATATCTGGCTGGCTCGCTTGCTCTCATATCTGGCTTGCTCGCTTGCTCTCTTGTCTGGCTCGCTCTCTTATCTGGCTTGCTCGCTAGCATATCTGGCTCGCTCGCTTGCTCTCTTGTCTGGCTTGCTCTCTTATCTGGCTCGCTCGCTCTCATATCTGGCTCGCTCGCTTGCTCTCATATCTGGCTAGTTCGCTTGCTCTCTTGTCTTGCTCGCTCTCTTATCTGGCTCGCTCGCTCTCATATCTGGCTGGCTCGCTTGCTCTCATATCTGGCTTGCTCGCTTGCTCTCTTGTCTGGCTCGCTCTCTTATCTGGCTTGCTCGCTAGCATATCTGGCTCGCTCGCTTGCTCTCTTGTCTGGCTTGATCTCATGTCTGGCTCGCTCGCTCTCATATCTGGCTCGCTCGATTGCTCTCATATTTGGCTCGCTCGCTCTCATATCTGGCTTTCTCGCTTGCTCTCTTGTCTGGTTTGCTCTCTTATCTGGCTCGCTCTCATATCTGGCTCGCTCACTTGCTCTCTTGTCTGGCTCGCTCTCTTATCTGGCTCACTCGCATATCTGGCTCGCTCGCTCTCATATCTGGCTTGCTCGCTTGCTCTCATATCTGGCTAGCTCGCTTGCTCTCTTGTCTTGCTCGATTTCTTATCTGGCTCGTTCGCTCTCATATCTGGCTGGCTTGCTTGCTCTCATATCTGGCTCGCTCGCTTGCTCTCATATCTGGCTAGTTCGCTTGCTCTCTTGTCTTGCTTGCTCTCTTATCTGGCTCGCTCGCTCTCATATCTGGCTGGCTCGCTTGTTCTAATATCTGGCTTGCTCGCTTGCTCTCTTGTCTGGCTCGCTCTCTTATCTGGCTTGCTCGCTAGCATATCTGGCTCGCTCGCTTGCTCTCTTGTCTGGCTTGCTCTCTTATCTGGCTCGCTCGCTCTCATATGTGGCTCGCTCACTTGCTCTCTTGTCTGGCTCGCTCTCTTATCTGGTTCACTCGCATATCTGGCTCGCTCGCTCTCATATCTGGCTTGCTCGCTTGCTCTCATATCTGGCTCGCTCGCTTGCTCTCAAATCTGGCTCGCTCGCTTGCTCTCATATCTGGCTAGCTCTCTTGCTCTCTTGTCTTGCTCGCTCTCTTATCTGGCTCGCTCGCTCTCATATCTGGCTGGCTCGCTTGCTCTCATATCTGGCTTGCTCGCTTGCTCTCTTGTCTGGCTCGCTCTCTTATCTGGCTTGCTCGCTAGCATATCTGGCTCGCTCGCTTGCTCTCTTGTCTGGCTTGCTCTCTTATCTGGCTCGCTCGCTCTCATATCTGGCTCGCTCGCTTGCTCTCATATCTGGCTAGTTCGCTTGCTCTCTTGTCTTGCTCGCTCTCTTATCTGGCTCGCTCGCTCTCATATCTGGCTGGCTCGCTTGCTCTCATATCTGGCTTGCTCGCTTGCTCTCTTGTCTGGCTCGCTCTCTTATCTGGCTTGCTCGCTAGCATATCTGGCTCGCTCGCTTGCTCTCTTGTCTGGCTTGCTCTCTTATCTGACTCGCTCGCTCTCATATCTGGCTCGCTCACTTGCTCTCTTGTCTGGCTCGCTCGCTCTCATATCTGACTTTCTCGCTTGCTCTCTTGTCTGGTTCGCTCTCTTATCTGGCTCGCTCTCATATCTGGCTTGCTCGCTTGCTCTCATATCTGGCTCGCTCGTTCGCTCTCTTGTCTGGCTCGCTCTCTTATCTGGCTTGCTCGCTAGCATATCTGGCTCGCTCGCTTGCTCTCTTGTCTGACTTGCTCTCTTATCTGTCTCGCTCTCACATCTGGCTTGCTCGCTTGCTCTCATATCTGGCTCGCTCGCTTGCTCTCTTGTCTGGCTCGCTCTCTTATCTGGCTTGCTCGCTAGCATATCTGGCTCGCTCGCTTGCTCTCTTGTCTGGCTTGCTCTCTTATCTGGCTCGCTTGCTCTCATATCTGGCTTGCTCGCTTGATCTCATGTCTGGCTCCCTCGCTCTCATATCTGGCTCGCTTGATTGCTCTCATATCTGGCTCGCTCGCTCTCATATCCGGCTTTCTCGCTTGCTCTCTTGTCTGGTTTGCTCTCTTATCTGGCTCGCTCTCATATCTGGCTCGCTCACTTGCTCTCTTGTCTGGCTCGCTCTCTTATCTGGCTCACTCGCATATCTGGCTCGCTCGCTCTCATATCTGGCTTGCTCGCTTGCTCTCATATCTGGCTAGCTCGCTTGCTCTCTTGTCTTGCTCGCTCTCTTATCTGGCTCGTTCGCTCTCATATCTGGCTGGCTTGCTTGCTCTCATATCTGGCTCGCTCGCTTGCTCTCATATCTGGCTAGTTCGCTTGCTCTCTTGTCTTGCTTGCTCTCTTATCTGGCTCGCTCGCTCTCATATCTGGCTGGCTCGCTTGTTCTCATATCTGGCTTGCTCGCTTGCTCTCTTGTCTGGCTCGCTCTCATATCTGGCTTGCTCGCTAGCATATCTGGCTCGCTCGCTTGCTCTCTTGTCTGGCTTGCTTTCTTATCTGGCTCGCTCGCTCTCATATCTGGCTCGCTCACTTGCTCTCTTGTCTGGCTCGCTCTCTTATCTGGCTCACTCGCATATCTGGCTCGCTCGCTCTCATATCTGGCTTGCTCGCTTGCTCTCATATCTGGATCGCTCGCTTGCTCTCAAATCTGGCTCGCTCGCTTGCTCTCATATCTGGCTAGCTCGCTTGCTCTCTTGTCTTGCTCGCTCTCTTATCTGACTCGTTCGCTCTCATATCTGGCTGGCTTGCTTGCTCTCATATCTGGCTCGCTCGCTTGCTCTCATATCTGGCTAGTTCGCTTGCTCTCTTGTCTTGCTTGCTCTCTTATCTGGCTCGCTCGCTCTCATATCTGGCTGGCTCGCTTGTTCTCATATCTGGCTTGCTCGCTTGCTCTCTTGTCTGGCTCGCTCTCTTATCTGGCTTGCTCGCTAGCATATCTGGCTCGCTCGCTTGCTCTCTTGTCTGGCTTGCTCTCTTATCTGGCTCGCTCGCTCTCATATGTGGCTCGCTCACTTGCTCTCTTGTCTGGCTCGCTCTCTTATCTGGTTCACTCGCATATCTGGCTCGCTCGCTCTCATATCTGGCTTGCTCGCTTGCTCTCATATCTGGCTCGCTCGCTTGCTCTCAAATCTGGCTCGCTCGCTTGCTTTCATATCTGGCTAGCTCGCTTGCTCTCTTGTCTTGCTCGCTCTCTTATCTGGCTCGCTCGCTCTCATATCTGGCTGGCTCGCTTGCTCTCATATCTGGCTTGCTCGCTTGCTCTCTTGTCTGGCTCGCTCTCTTATCTGGCTTGCTCGCTAGCATATCTGGCTCGCTCGCTTGCTCTCTTGTCTGGCTTGCTCTCTTATCTGGCTCGCTCGCTCTCATATCTGGCTCGCTCGCTTGCTCTCATATCTGGCTAGTTCGCTTGCTCTCTTGTCTTGCTCGCTCTCTTATCTGGCTCGCTCGCTCTCATATCTGGCTGGCTCGCTTGCTCTCATATCTGGCTTGCTCGCTTGCTCTCTTGTCTGGCTCGCTCTCTTATCTGGCTTGCTCGCTAGCATATCTGGCTCGCTCGCTTGCTCTCTTGTCTGGCTTGCTCTCTTATCTGGCTCGCTCGCTCTCATATCTGGCTCGCTCACTTGCTCTCTTGTCTGGCTCGCTCGCTCTCATATCTGACTTTCTCGCTTGCTCTCTTGTCTGGTTCGCTCTCTTATCTGGCTCGCTCTCATATCTGGCTTGCTCGCTTGCTCTCATATCTGGCTCGCTCGTTTGCTCTCTTGTCTGGCTCGCTCTCTTATCTGGCTTGCTCGCTAGCATATCTGGCTCGCTCGCTTGCTCTCTTGTCTGGCTTGCTCTCTTATCTGGCTCGCTTGCTCTCATATCTGGCTTGCTCGCTTGACCTCATGTCTGGCTCGCTCGCTCTCATATCTGGCTCGCTTGATTGCTCTCATATCTGGCTCGCTCGCTCTCATATCTGGCTTTCTCGCTTGCTCTCTTGTCTGGTTTGCTCTCTTATCTGGCTCGCTCTCATATCTGGCTCGCTCACTTGCTCTCTTGTCTGGCTCGCTCTCTTATCTGGCTCACTCGCATATCTGGCTCGCTCGCTCTCATATCTGGCTTGCTCGCTTGCTCTCATATCTGGCTAGCTCGCTTGCTCTCTTGTCTTGCTCGCTCTCTTATCTGGCTCGTTCGCTCTCATATCTGGCTGGCTTGCTTGCTCTCATATCTGGCTCGCTCGCTTGCTCTCATATCTGGCTAGTTCGCTTGCTCTCTTGTCTTGCTTGCTCTCTTATCTGGCTCGCTCGCTCTCATATCTGGCTGGCTCGCTTGTTCTCATATCTGGCTTGCTCGCTTGCTCTCTTGTCTGGCTCGCTCTCTTATCTGGCTTGCTCGCTAGCATATCTGGCTCGCTCGCTTGCTCTCTTGTCTGGCTTGCTCTCTTATCTGGCTCGCTCGCTCTCATATGTGGCTCGCTCACTTGCTCTCTTGTCTGGCTCGCTCTCTTATCTGGTTCACTCGCATATCTGGCTCGCTCGCTCTCATATCTGGCTTGCTCGCTTGCTCTCATATCTGGATCGCTCGCTTGCTCTCAAATCTGGCTCGCTCGCTTGCTCTCATATCTGGCTAGCTCGCTTGCTCTCTTGTCTTGCTCGCTCTCTTATCTGGCTCGTTCGCTCTCATATCTGGCTGGCTTGCTTGCTCTCATATCTGGCTCGCTCGCTTGCTCTCATATCTGGCTAGTTCGCTTGCTCTCTTGTCTTGCTCGCTCGCTCTCATATCTGGCTTGCTCGCTTGCTCTCATATCTGGCTTGCTCGCTTGCTCTCTTGTCTGGCTCGCTCTCTTATCTGGCTTGCTCGCTAGCATATCTGGCTCGCTCGCTTGCTCTCTTGTCTGGCTTGCTCTCTTATCTGGCTCGCTCGCACTCATATCTGGCTCGCTCGCTTGCTCTCATGTCTGGCTCGCTCGCTCTCATATCTGGCTCACTCGCTTGCTCTCATGTCTGGCTCGCTCGCTCTCATATCTGGCTTTCTCGCTTGCTCTCTTGTCTGGTTCGCTCTCTTATCTGGCTCGCTCTCATATCTAGCTTGCTCGCTTGCTCTCATATCTGGCTCGCTTGCTTTCTTGTCTGGCTCGCTCGCATATCTGGCTCGCTCTCACATCTGGCTGGCTCGCTTGCTCTCATATCTGGGCTCGCTCGCTCTCATATCTGGCTCGCTCGCTTGCTCTCTTGTCTTGCTCGCTCTCTTATCTGGCTCGCTCGCTCTCATATCTGGCTGGCTCGCTTGCTCTCATATCTGGCTCGCTCGCTTGCTCTCTTGTCTGGCTCGCTCTCTTATCTGGCTTGCTCGCTAGGATATCTGGCTCGCACGCTTGCTCTCTTGTCTGGATTGCTCTCTTATCTGGCTCGCTCGCTCTCATATCTGGCTCGCTCGCTTGCTCTCATGTCTGGCTCGCTCGCTCTCATATCTGGCTTTCTCGCTTGCTCTCTTGTCTGGCTCGCTCTCTTATCTGGCTCGCTCGCATATCTGGCTAGCTCGCTCTCACATCTGGCTGGCTCGCTTGCTCTCATTTCTGGCTGGCTCGCTTGCTCTCATATCTGGCTCGCTCGCTTGCTCTCATATCTGGCTCGCTCGCTTGCTTAATTGTCTGGCTCGCTCTCTTATCTGCCTCGCTCTCTCTCACATCTGGCTTGCTCGCTTGCTCTCATATCTGGCTCGCTCGCTGCTCTCTTGTCTGGCTCGCTCTCATATCTGGCTTGCTCGCTTGCTCTCATATCTGGCTCGCTCGCTTGCTCTCTTGTCTGGCTCGCTCTCTTATCTGGCTTGCTCGCTAGCATATCTGGCTCGCTCGCTTGCTCTCTTGTCTGGCTTGCTCTCTTATCTGGCTCGCTCACTTTCATATCTGGCTCGCTCACTTGCTCTCTTGTCTGGCTCGCTCTCATATCTGGCTTGCTCGCTTGCTCTCATATCTGGCTCGCTCGTTTGCTCTCTTGTCTGGCTCGCTCTCTTATCTGGCTTGCTCGCTAGCATATCTGGCTTGCTCGCTTTCTCTCTTGTCTGTCTCACTCTCTTTTATGGCTCGCTCACATATCTGGCTCGCTCGCTCTCAAATCTGGCTCGCTCGCTTGCTCTCAAATCTGGCTTGCTCGCTTGCTCTCATATCCGGCTCGCTCGCTTGCTCTCATATCTGGCTCGCTCGCTTGCTCTCTTGTCTGGCTCGCTCTCTTATCTGGCTCGCTCGCATATCTTTCTCGCTCGCTCTCAAATCTGGCTCGCTCGCTTGCTCTCATATCTGGCTCGCTCGCTTGCTCTCTTGTCTGGCTCACTCTCTTATCTGGCTTGCTCGCTAGCATAACTGGCTCGCTCGCTTGCTCTCTTTTCTGGCTTGCTCTCTTATCTGGCTCGCTTGCTCTCATATCTGGCTCGCTCGCTTGATCTCATGTCTGGCTTGCTCGCTCTCATATCTGGCTCGCTCGATTGCTCTCATGTCTGGCTCGCTCGCTCTCATATCTGGCTTTCTCGCTTGCTCTCTTGTCTGGTTTGCTCTCTTATCTGGCTCGCTCTCATATCTGGCTTGCTCGCTTGCTCTCATATGTGGCTCGCTCACTTGCTCTCTTGTCTGGCTCGCTCTCTTATCTGGTTCACTCGCATATCTGGCTCGCTCTCATATCTGGCTTGCTCGCTTGCTCTCATATCTGGCTCGCTCGCTTGCTCTCAAATCTGGCTAGCTCGCTTGCTCTCTTGTCTTGCTCGCTCTCTTAACTGGCTCGCTCGCTCTCATATCTGGCTGGCTCGCTTGCTCTCATATCTGGCTTGCTCGCTTGCTCTCTTGTCTGGCTCGCTCTCTTATCTGGCTTGCTCGCTAGCATATCTGGCTCGCTCGCTTGCTCTCTTGTCTGGCTTGCTCTCTTATCTGGCTCGCTCGCTCTCATATCTGGCTCGCTCGCTTGCTCTCATATCTGACTAGTTTGCTTGCTCTCTTGTCTTGCTCGCTCTCTTATCTGGCTCGCTCGCTCTCATATCTGGCTGGCTCGCTTGCTCTCATATCTGGCTTGCTCGCTTGCTCTCTTGTCTGGCTCGCTCTCTTATCTGGCTTGCTCGCTAGCATATCTGGCTCGCTCGCTTGCTCTCTTGTCTGGCTTGCTCTCTTATCTGGCTCGCTCGCTCTCATATCTGGCTCGCTCACTTGCTCTCTTGTCTGGCTCGCTCGCTCTCATATCTGACTTTCTCGCTTGCTCTCTTGTCTGGTTCGCTCTCTTATCTGGCTCGCTCTCATATCTGGCTTGCTCGCTTGCTCTCATATCTGGCTCGCTCGTTTGCTCTCTTGTCTGGCTCGCTCTCTTATCTGGCTTGCTCGCTAGCATATCTGGCTCGCTCGCTTGCTCTCTTGTCTGACTTGCTCTCTTATCTGTCTCGCTCTCACATCTGGCTTGCTCGCTTGCTCTCATATCTGGCTCGCTCGCTTGCTCTCTTGTCTGGCTCGCTCTCTTATCTGGCTTGCTCGCTTGCATATCTGGCTCGCTCGCTTGCTCTCTTGTCTGGCTTGCTCTCTTATCTGGCTCGCTTGCTCTCATATCTGGCTCGCTCGCTTGATCTCATGTCTGGCTCGCTCGCTCTCATATCTGGCTCGCTCGATTGCTCTCATATTTGGCTCGCTCGCTCTCATATCTGGCTTTCTCGCTTGCTCTCTTGTCTGGTTTGCTCTCTTATCTGGCTCGCTCTCATATCTGGCTCGCTCACTTGCTCTCTTGTCTGGCTCGCTCTCTTATCTGGCTCACTCGCATATCTGGCTCGCTCGCTCTCATATCTGGCTTGCTCGCTTGCTCTCATATCTGGCTAGCTCGCTTGCTCTCTTGTCTTGCTCGCTCTCTTATCTGGCTCGTTCGCTCTCATATCTGGCTGGCTTGCTTGCTCTCATATCTGGCTCGCTCGCTTGCTCTCATATCTGGCTAGTTCGCTTGCTCTCTTGTCTTGCTTGCTCTCTTATCTGGCTCGCTCGCTCTCATATCTGGCTGGCTCGCTTGTTCTCATATCTGGCTTGCTCGCTTGCTCTCTTGTCTGGCTCGCTCTCTTATCTGGCTTGCTCGCTAGCATATCTGGCTCGCTCGCTTGCTCTCTTGTCTGGCTTGCTCTCTTATCTGGCTCGCTCGCTCTCATATCTGGCTCGCTCACTTGCTCTCTTGTCTGGCTCGCTCTCTTATCTGGCTCACTCGCATATCTGGCTCGCTCGCTCTCATATCTGGCTTGCTCGCTTGCTCTCATATCTGGATCGCTCGCTTGCTCTCAAATCTGGCTCGCTCGCTTGCTCTCATATCTGGCTAGCTCGCTTGCTCTCTTGTCTTGCTCGCTCTCTTATCTGGCTCGCTCGCTCTCATATCTGGCTGGCTTGCTTGCTCTCATATCTGGCTCGCTCGCTTGCTCTCATATCTGGCTAGTTCGCTTGCTCTCTTGTCTTGCTCGCTCGCTCTCATATCTGGCTTGCTCGCTTGCTCTCATATCTGGCTTGCTCGCTTGCTCTCTTGTCTGGCTCGCTCTCTTATCTGGCTTGCTCGCTAGCATATCTGGCTCGCTCGCTTGCTCTCTTGTCTGGCTTGCTCTCTTATCTGGCTCGCTCGCACTCATATCTGGCTCGCTCGCTTGCTCTCATGTCTGGCTCGCTCGCTCTCATATCTGGCTCACTCGCTTGCTCTCATGTCTGGCTCGCTCGCTCTCATATCTGGCTTTCTCGCTTGCTCTCATATCTGGCTCGCTCGCTTGCTTTCTTGTCTGGCTCGCTCGCATATCTGGCTCGCTCGCTCTCACATCTGGCTGGCTCGCTTGCTCTCATATCTGGCTCGCTCGCTCTCATATCTGGCTCGCTCGCTTGCTCTCTTGTCTTGCTCGCTCTCTTATCTGGCTCGCTCGCTCTCATATCTGGCTGGCTCGCTTGCTCTCATATCTGGCTCACTCGCTTGCTCTCTTGTCTGGTTCGCTCTCTTATCTGGCTCGCTCTCATATCTGGCTTGCTCGCTTGCTCTCATATCTGGCTCGCTCGCTTGCTTTCTTGTCTGGCTCGCTCGCATATCTGGCTCGCTCGCTCTCACATCTGGCTGGCTCGCTTGCTCTCATATCTGGCTCGCTCGCTCTCATATCTGGCTCGCTCGCTTGCTCTCTTGTCTTGCTCGCTCTCTTATCTGGCTCGCTCGCTCTCATATCTGGCTGGCTCGCTTGCTCTCATATCTGGCTCGCTCGCTTGCTCTCTTGTCTGGCTCGCTCTCTTATCTGGCTTGCTCGCTAGGATATCTGGCTCGCACGCTTGCTCTCTTGTCTGGCTTGCTCTCTTATCTGGCTCGCTCGCTCTCATATCTGGCTCGCTCGCTTGCTCTCATGTCTGGCTCGCTCGCTCTCATATCTGGCTTTCTCGCTTGCTCTCTTGTCTGGCTCGCTCTCTTATCTGGCTCGCTCGCATATCTGGCTAGCTCGCTCTCACATCTGGCTGGCTCGCTTGCTCTCATTTCTGGCTGGCTCGCTTGCTCTCATATCTGGCTCGCTCGCTTGCTCTCATATCTGGCTCGCTCGCTTGCTTAATTGTCTGGCTCGCTCTCTTATCTGCCTCGCTCTCTCTCACATCTGGCTTGCTCGCTTGCTCTCATATCTGGCTCACTCGCTGCTCTCTTGTCTGGCTCGCTCTCATATCTGGCTTGCTCGCTTGCTCTCATATCTGGCTCGCTCGCTTGCTCTCTTGTCTGGCTCGCTCTCTTATCTGGCTCGCTCGCATATCTGGCTCGCTCGCTCTCACATCTGGCTGGCTTGCTTGCTCTCATATCTGGCTTGCTCGCTTGCTCTCATATTTGACTCGCTCGCTTGCTCTCTTGTCTGGCTCGCTCTCTTATCTGGCACGCTTGCATATCTGGCTCGCTCGCTTGCTCTCTTGTCTGGCTCGCTCTCTTATCTGGCTCGCTCGCATATCTGGCTCGCTCGCTCTCACATCTGGCTGGCTTGCTTGCTCTCATATCTGGCTCACTCGCTTGCTCTCATATCTGACTCGCTCGCTTGCTCTCTTGTCTGGCTCGCTCTCTTATCTGGCTCGCTCTCATATCTGGCTTGATAGCTTGCTCTCATATCTGGCTCGCTCGCTTTCTCTTGTCTGTCTCGCTCTCTTTTATGGCTCGCTCACATATCTGGCTCGCTTGCTCTCAAATCTGGCTTGCTCGCTCTCAAATCTGTCTCGCTCGCTTGCTCTCATATCTGGCTAGTTCGCTTGCTCTCTTGTCTTGCTCGCTCTCTTATCTGGCTCGCTCGCTCTCATATCTGGCTGGCTCGCTTGCTCTCATATCTGGCTCGCTCGCTTGCTCTCTTGTCTGGCTCGCTCTCTTATCTGGCTTGCTCGCTAGCATATCTGGCTCGCTCGCTTGCTCTCTTGTCTGGCTTGCTCTCTTATCTGGCTCGCTCGCACTCATATCTGGCTCGCTCGCTTGCTCTCATGTCTGGCTCGCTCGCTCTCATATCTGGCTCACTCGCTTGCTCTCATGTCTGGCTCGCTCGCTCTCATATCTGGCTCGCTCGATTGCTCTCATATCTGGCTCGCTCGCTCTCATATCTGGCTTTCTCGCTTGCTCTCTTGTCTGGTTTGCTCTCTTATCTGGCTCTCTCTCATATCTGGCTCGCTCACTTGCTCTCTTGTCTGGCTCGCTCTCTTATCTGGCTCACTCGCATATCTGGCTCGCTCGCTCTCATATCTGGCTTGCTCGCTTGCTCTCATATCTGGCTAGCTCGCTTGCTCTCTTGTCTTGCTCGCTCTCTTATCTGGCTCGTTCGCTCTCATATCTGGCTGGCTTGCTTGCTCTCATATCTGGCTCGCTCGCTTGCTCTCATATCTGGCTAGTTCGCTTGCTCTCTTGTCTTGCTTGCTCTCTTATCTGGCTCGCTCGCTCTCATATCTGACTGGCTCGCTTGTTCTCATATCTGGCTTGCTCGCTTGCTCTCTTGTCTGGCTCGCTCTCTTATCTGGCTTGCTCGCTAGCAAATCTGGCTCGCTCGCTTGCTCTCTTGTCTGGCTTGCTCTCTTATCTGGCTCGCTCGCTCTCATATCTGGCTCGCTCACTTGCTCTCTTGTCTGGCTCGCTCTCTTATCTGGCTCACTCACATATCTGGCTCGCTCGCTCTCATATCTGGCTTGCTCGCTTGCTCTCATATCTGGATCGCTCGCTTGCTCTCAAATCTGGCTCGCTCGCTTGCTCTCATATCTGGCTAGCTCGCTTGCTCTCTTGTCTTGCTCGCTCTCTTATCTGGCTCGCTCGCTCTCATATCTGGCTGGCTTGCTTGCTCTCATATCTGGCTCGCTCGCTTGCTCTCATATCTGGCTAGTTCGATTGCTCTCTTGTCTTGCTCGCTCGCTCTCATATCTGGCTTGCTCGCTTGCTCTCATATCTGGCTTGCTCGCTTGCTCTCTTGTCTGGCTCGCTCTCTTATCTGGCTTGCTCGCTAGCATATCTGGCTCGCTCGCTTGCTCTCTTGTCTGGCTTGCTCTCTTATCTGGCTCGCTCGCACTCATATCTGGCTCGCTCGCTTGCTCTCATGTCTGGCTCGCTCGCTCTCATATCTGGCTCACTCGCTTGCTCTCATGTCTGGCTCGCTCGCTCTCATATCTGGCTTTCTCGCTTGCTCTCTTGTCTGGTTCGCTCTCTTATCTGGCTCGCTCTCATATCTGGCTTGCTCGCTTGCTCTCATATCTGGCTCGCTCGCTTGCTTTCTTGTCTGGCTCGCTCGCATATCTGGCTCGCTCGCTCTCACATCTGGCTGGCTCGCTTGCTCTCATATCTGGCTCGCTCGCTTGCTCTCATATCTGGCTCGCTCGCTTGCTTAATTGTCTGGCTCGCTCTCTTATCTGCCTCGCTCTCTCTCACATCTGGCTTGCTCGCTTGCTCTCATATCTGGCTCGCTCGCTGCTCTCTTGTCTGGCTCGCTCTCATATCTGGCTTGCTCGCTTGCTCTCATATCTGGCTCGCTCGCTTGCTCTCTTGTCTGGCTCGCTCTCTTATCTGGCTTGCTCGCTAGCATATCTGGCTCGCTCGCTTGCTCTCTTGTCTGGCTTGCTCTCTTATCTGGCTCGCTCACTTTCATATCTGGCTCGCTCACTTGCTCTCTTGTCTGGCTCGCTCTCATATCTGGCTTGCTCGCTTGCTCTCATATCTGGCTCGCTCGTTTGCTCTCTTGTCTGGCTCGCTCTCTTATCTGGCTTGCTCGCTAGCATATCTGGCTTGCTCGCTTTCTCTCTTGTCTGTCTCACTCTCTTTTATGGCTCGCTCACATATCTGGCTCGCTCGCTCTCAAATCTGGCTCGCTCGCTCTCAAATCTGGCTCGCTCGCTTGCTCTCAAATCTGGCTTGCTCGCTTGCTCTCATATCCGGCTCGCTCGCTTGCTCTCATATCTGGCTCGCTCGCTTGCTCTCTTGTCTGGCTCGCTCTCTTATCTGGCTCGCTCGCATATCTTTCTCGCTCGCTCTCAAATCTGGCTCGCTCGCTTGCTCTCATATCTGGCTCGCTCGCTTGCTCTCTTGTCTGGCTCACTCTCTTATCTGGCTTGCTCGCTAGCATAACTGGCTCGCTCGCTTGCTCTCTTTTCTGGCTTGCTCTCTTATCTGGCTCGCTTGCTCTCATATCTGGCTCGCTCGCTTGATCTCATGTCTGGCTTGCTCGCTCTCATATCTGGCTCGCTCGATTGCTCTCATGTCTGGCTCGCTCGCTCTCATATCTGGCTTTCTCGCTTGCTCTCTTGTCTGGTTTGCTCTCTTATCTGGCTCGCTCTCATATCTGGCTTGCTCGCTTGCTCTCATATGTGGCTCGCTCACTTGCTCTCTTGTCTGGCTCGCTCTCTTATCTGGTTCACTCGCATATCTGGCTCGCTCTCATATCTGGCTTGCTCGCTTGCTCTCATATCTGGCTCGCTCGCTTGCTCTCAAATCTGGCTAGCTCGCTTGCTCTCTTGTCTTGCTCGCTCTCTTAACTGGCTCGCTCGCTCTCATATCTGGCTGGCTCGCTTGCTCTCATATCTGGCTTGCTCGCTTGCTCTCTTGTCTGGCTCGCTCTCTTATCTGGCTTGCTCGCTAGCATATCTGGCTCGCTCGCTTGCTCTCTTGTCTGGCTTGCTCTCTTATCTGGCTCGCTCGCTCTCATATCTGGCTCGCTCGCTTGCTCTCATATCTGACTAGTTTGCTTGCTCTCTTGTCTTGCTCGCTCTCTTATCTGGCTCGCTCGCTCTCATATCTGGCTGGCTCGCTTGCTCTCATATCTGGCTTGCTCGCTTGCTCTCTTGTCTGGCTCGCTCTCTTATCTGGCTTGCTCGCTAGCATATCTGGCTCGCTCGCTTGCTCTCTTGTCTGGCTTGCTCTCTTATCTGGCTCGCTCGCTCTCATATCTGGCTCGCTCACTTGCTCTCTTGTCTGGCTCGCTCGCTCTCATATCTGACTTTCTCGCTTGCTCTCTTGTCTGGTTCGCTCTCTTATCTGGCTCGCTCTCATATCTGGCTTGCTCGCTTGCTCTCATATCTGGCTCGCTCGTTTGCTCTCTTGTCTGGCTCGCTCTCTTATCTGGCTTGCTCGCTAGCATATCTGGCTCGCTCGCTTGCTCTCTTGTCTGACTTGCTCTCTTATCTGTCTCGCTCTCACATCTGGCTTGCTCGCTTGCTCTCATATCTGGCTCGCTCGCTTGCTCTCTTGTCTGGCTCGCTCTCTTATCTGGCTTGCTCGCTAGCATATCTGGCTCGCTCGCTTGCTCTCTTGTCTGGCTTGCTCTCTTATCTGGCTCGCTTGCTCTCATATCTGGCTCGCTCGCTTGATCTCATGTCTGGCTCGCTCGCTCTCATATCTGGCTCGCTCGATTGCTCTCATATTTGGCTCGCTCGCTCTCATATCTGGCTTTCTCGCTTGCTCTCTTGTCTGGTTTGCTCTCTTATCTGGCTCGCTCTCATATCTGGCTCGCTCACTTGCTCTCTTGTCTGGCTCGCTCTCTTATCTGGCTCACTCGCATATCTGGCTCGCTCGCTCTCATATCTGGCTTGCTCGCTTGCTCTCATATCTGGCTAGCTCGCTTGCTCTCTTGTCTTGCTCGCTCTCTTATCTGGCTCGTTCGCTCTCATATCTGGCTGGCTTGCTTGCTCTCATATCTGGCTCGCTCGCTTGCTCTCATATCTGGCTAGTTCGCTTGCTCTCTTGTCTTGCTTGCTCTCTTATCTGGCTCGCTCGCTCTCATATCTGGCTGGCTCGCTTGTTCTCATATCTGGCTTGCTCGCTTGCTCTCTTGTCTGGCTCGCTCTCTTATCTGGCTTGCTCGCTAGCATATCTGGCTCGCTCGCTTGCTCTCTTGTCTGGCTTGCTCTCTTATCTGGCTCGCTCGCTCTCATATCTGGCTCGCTCACTTGCTCTCTTGTCTGGCTCGCTCTCTTATCTGGCTCACTCGCATATCTGGCTCGCTCGCTCTCATATCTGGCTTGCTCGCTTGCTCTCATATCTGGATCGCTCGCTTGCTCTCAAATCTGGCTCGCTCGCTTGCTCTCATATCTGGCTAGCTCGCTTGCTCTCTTGTCTTGCTCGCTCTCTTATCTGGCTCGCTCGCTCTCATATCTGGCTGGCTTGCTTGCTCTCATATCTGGCTCGCTCGCTTGCTCTCATATCTGGCTAGTTCGCTTGCTCTCTTGTCTTGCTCGCTCGCTCTCATATCTGGCTTGCTCGCTTGCTCTCATATCTGGCTTGCTCGCTTGCTCTCTTGTCTGGCTCGCTCTCTTATCTGGCTTGCTCGCTAGCATATCTGGCTCGCTCGCTTGCTCTCTTGTCTGGCTTGCTCTCTTATCTGGCTCGCTCGCACTCATATCTGGCTCGCTCGCTTGCTCTCATGTCTGGCTCGCTCGCTCTCATATCTGGCTCACTCGCTTGCTCTCATGTCTGGCTCGCTCGCTCTCATATCTGGCTTTCTCGCTTGCTCTCATATCTGGCTCGCTCGCTTGCTTTCTTGTCTGGCTCGCTCGCATATCTGGCTCGCTCGCTCTCACATCTGGCTGGCTCGCTTGCTCTCATATCTGGCTCGCTCGCTCTCATATCTGGCTCGCTCGCTTGCTCTCTTGTCTTGCTCGCTCTCTTATCTGGCTCGCTCGCTCTCATATCTGGCTGGCTCGCTTGCTCTCATATCTGGCTCACTCGCTTGCTCTCTTGTCTGGTTCGCTCTCTTATCTGGCTCGCTCTCATATCTGGCTTGCTCGCTTGCTCTCATATCTGGCTCGCTCGCTTGCTTTCTTGTCTGGCTCGCTCGCATATCTGGCTCGCTCGCTCTCACATCTGGCTGGCTCGCTTGCTCTCATATCTGGCTCGCTCGCTCTCATATCTGGCTCGCTCGCTTGCTCTCTTGTCTTGCTCGCTCTCTTATCTGGCTCGCTCGCTCTCATATCTGGCTGGCTCGCTTGCTCTCATATCTGGCTCGCTCGCTTGCTCTCTTGTCTGGCTCGCTCTCTTATCTGGCTTGCTCGCTAGGATATCTGGCTCGCACGCTTGCTCTCTTGTCTGGCTTGCTCTCTTATCTGGCTCGCTCGCTCTCATATCTGGCTCGCTCGCTTGCTCTCATGTCTGGCTCGCTCGCTCTCATATCTGGCTTTCTCGCTTGCTCTCTTGTCTGGCTCGCTCTCTTATCTGGCTCGCTCGCATATCTGGCTAGCTCGCTCTCACATCTGGCTGGCTCGCTTGCTCTCATTTCTGGCTGGCTCGCTTGCTCTCATATCTGGCTCGCTCGCTTGCTCTCATATCTGGCTCGCTCGCTTGCTTAATTGTCTGGCTCGCTCTCTTATCTGCCTCGCTCTCTCTCACATCTGGCTTGCTCGCTTGCTCTCATATCTGGCTCACTCGCTGCTCTCTTGTCTGGCTCGCTCTCATATCTGGCTTGCTCGCTTGCTCTCATATCTGGCTCGCTCGCTTGCTCTCTTGTCTGGCTCGCTCTCTTATCTGGCTCGCTCGCATATCTGGCTCGCTCGCTCTCACATCTGGCTGGCTTGCTTGCTCTCATATCTGGCTTGCTCGCTTGCTCTCATATTTGACTCGCTCGCTTGCTCTCTTGTCTGGCTCGCTCTCTTATCTGGCACGCTTGCATATCTGGCTCGCTCGCTTGCTCTCTTGTCTGGCTCGCTCTCTTATCTGGCTCGCTCGCATATCTGGCTCGCTCGCTCTCACATCTGGCTGGCTTGCTTGCTCTCATATCTGGCTCACTCGCTTGCTCTCATATCTGACTCGCTCGCTTGCTCTCTTGTCTGGCTCGCTCTCTTATCTGGCTCGCTCTCATATCTGGCTTGATAGCTTGCTCTCATATCTGGCTCGCTCGCTTTCTCTTGTCTGTCTCGCTCTCTTTTATGGCTCGCTCACATATCTGGCTCGCTTGCTCTCAAATCTGGCTTGCTCGCTCTCAAATCTGTCTCGCTCGCTTGCTCTCATATCTGGCTAGTTCGCTTGCTCTCTTGTCTTGCTCGCTCTCTTATCTGGCTCGCTCGCTCTCATATCTGGCTGGCTCGCTTGCTCTCATATCTGGCTCGCTCGCTTGCTCTCTTGTCTGGCTCGCTCTCTTATCTGGCTTGCTCGCTAGCATATCTGGCTCGCTCGCTTGCTCTCTTGTCTGGCTTGCTCTCTTATCTGGCTCGCTCGCACTCATATCTGGCTCGCTCGCTTGCTCTCATGTCTGGCTCGCTCGCTCTCATATCTGGCTCACTCGCTTGCTCTCATGTCTGGCTCGCTCGCTCTCATATCTGGCTCGCTCGATTGCTCTCATATCTGGCTCGCTCGCTCTCATATCTGGCTTTCTCGCTTGCTCTCTTGTCTGGTTTGCTCTCTTATCTGGCTCTCTCTCATATCTGGCTCGCTCACTTGCTCTCTTGTCTGGCTCGCTCTCTTATCTGGCTCACTCGCATATCTGGCTCGCTCGCTCTCATATCTGGCTTGCTCGCTTGCTCTCATATCTGGCTAGCTCGCTTGCTCTCTTGTCTTGCTCGCTCTCTTATCTGGCTCGTTCGCTCTCATATCTGGCTGGCTTGCTTGCTCTCATATCTGGCTCGCTCGCTTGCTCTCATATCTGGCTAGTTCGCTTGCTCTCTTGTCTTGCTTGCTCTCTTATCTGGCTCGCTCGCTCTCATATCTGACTGGCTCGCTTGTTCTCATATCTGGCTTGCTCGCTTGCTCTCTTGTATGGCTCGCTCTCTTATCTGGCTTGCTCGCTAGCAAATCTGGCTCGCTCGCTTGCTCTCTTGTCTGGCTTGCTCTCTTATCTGGCTCGCTCGCTCTCATATCTGGCTCGCTCACTTGCTCTCTTGTCTGGCTCGCTCTCTTATCTGGCTCACTCACATATCTGGCTCGCTCGCTCTCATATCTGGCTTGCTCGCTTGCTCTCATATCTGGATCGCTCGCTTGCTCTCAAATCTGGCTCGCTCGCTTGCTCTCATATCTGGCTAGCTCGCTTGCTCTCTTGTCTTGCTCGCTCTCTTATCTGGCTCGCTCGCTCTCATATCTGGCTGGCTTGCTTGCTCTCATATCTGGCTCGCTCGCTTGCTCTCATATCTGGCTAGTTCGATTGCTCTCTTGTCTTGCTCGCTCGCTCTCATATCTGGCTTGCTCGCTTGCTCTCATATCTGGCTTGCTCGCTTGCTCTCTTGTCTGGCTCGCTCTCTTATCTGGCTTGCTCGCTAGCATATCTGGCTCGCTCGCTTGCTCTCTTGTCTGGCTTGCTCTCTTATCTGGCTCGCTCGCACTCATATCTGGCTCGCTCGCTTGCTCTCATGTCTGGCTCGCTCGCTCTCATATCTGGCTCACTCGCTTGCTCTCATGTCTGGCTCGCTCGCTCTCATATCTGGCTTTCTCGCTTGCTCTCTTGTCTGGTTCGCTCTCTTATCTGGCTCGCTCTCATATCTGGCTTGCTCGCTTGCTCTCATATCTGGCTCGCTCGCTTGCTTTCTTGTCTGGCTCGCTCGCATATCTGGCTCGCTCGCTCTCACATCTGGCTGGCTCGCTTGCTCTCATATCTGGCTAGCTCGCTCTCATATCTGGCTCGCTCGCTTGCTCTCTTGTCTTGCTCGCTCTCTTATCTGGCTCGCTCGCTCTCATATCTGGCTGGCTCGCTTGCTCTCATATCTGGCTCGCTCGCTTGCTCTCTTGTCTGGCTCGCTCTCTTATCTGGCTTGCTCGCTAGGATATCTGGCTCGCACGCTTGCTCTCTTGTCTGGCTTGCTCTCTTATCTGGCTCGCTCGCTCTCATATCTGGCTCGCTCGCTTGCTCTCATGTCTGGCTCGCTCGCTCTCATATCTGGCTTTCTCGCTTGCTCTCTTGTCTGGCTCGCTCTCTTATCTGGCTCGCTCGCATATCTGGCTAGCTCGCTCTCACATCTGGCTGGCTCGCTTGCTCTCATTTCTGGCTGGCTCGCTTGCTCTCATATCTGGCTCGCTCGCTTGCTCTCATATCTGGCTCGCTCGCTTGCTTAATTGTCTGGCTCGCTCTCTTATCTGCCTCGCTCTCTCTCACATCTGGCTTGCTCGCTTGCTCTCATATCTGGCTCGCTCGCTGCTCTCTTGTCTGGCTCGCTCTCATATCTGGCTTGCTCGCTTGCTCTCATATCTGGCTCGCTCGCTTGCTCTCTTGTCTGGCTCGCTCTCTTATCTGGCTTGCTCGCTAGCATATCTGGCTCGCTCGCTTGCTCTCATATCTGGCTAGCTCGCTTGCTTTCTTGTCTGGCTCGCTCGCATATCTGGCTCGCTCGCTCTCACATCTGGCTGGCTCGCTTGCTCTCATATCTGGCTCGCTCGCTCTCATATCTGGCTCGCTCGCTTGCTCTCTTGTCTTGCTCGCTCTCTTATCTGGCTCGCTCGCTCTCATATCTGGCTGGCTCGCTTGCTCTCATATCTGGCTCGCTCGCTTGCTCTCTTGTCTGGCTCGCTCTCTTATCTGGCTTGCTCGCTAGGATATCTGGCTCGCACGCTTGCTCTCTTGTCTGGCTTGCTCTCTTATCTGGCTCGCTCGCTCTCATATCTGGCTCGCTCGCTTGCTCTCATGTCTGGCTCGCTCGCTCTCATATCTGGCTTTCTCGCTTGCTCTCTTGTCTGGCTCGCTCTCTTATCTGGCTCGCTCGCATATCTGGCTAGCTCGCTCTCACATCTGGCTGGCTCGCTTGCTCTCATTTCTGGCTGGCTCGCTTGCTCTCATATCTGGCTCGCTCGCTTGCTCTCATATCTGGCTCGCTCGCTTGCTTAATTGTCTGGCTCGCTCTCTTATCTGCCTCGCTCTCTCTCACATCTGGCTTGCTCGCTTGCTCTCATATCTGGCTCGCTCGCTGCTCTCTTGTCTGGCTCGCTCTCTTGTCTGGCTCGCTCTCTTATCTGGCTTGCTCGCTAGCATATCTGGCTCGCTCGCTTGCTCTCTTGTCTGGCTTGCTCTCTTATCTGGCTCGCTCGCTTTCATATCTGGCTCGCTCACTTGCTCTCTTGTCTGGCTCGCTCTCTTATCTGGCTCACTCGCATATCTGGCTTGCTCGCTTGCTCTCATATCTGGCTCGCTCGCTTGCTCTCATGTCTGGCTCGCTCGCTCTCATATCTGACTTTCTTGCTTGCTCTCTTGTCTAGTTCGCTCTCTTATCTGGCTCGCTCTCATATCTGGCTTGCTCGCTTGCTCTCATATCTGGCTCGCTCGTTTGCTCTCTTGTCTGGCTCGCTCTCATATCTGGCTTGCTCGCTAGCATATCTGGCTTGCTCGCTTTCTCTCTTGTCTGTCTCGCTCTCTTTTATGGCTCGCTCACATATCTGGCTCGCTCGCTCTCAAATCTGGCTCGCTCGCTCTCAAATCTGGCTCGCTCGCTTGCTCTCATATCTGGCTTGCTCGCTTGCTCTCATATATGGCTCGCTCGCTTGCTCTCATATCTGGCTCGCTCGCTTGCTCTCTTGTCTGGCTCGCTCTCTTATCTGGCTCGCTCGCATATCTTTCTCGCTCGCTCTCAAATCTGGCTCGCTCGCTTGCTCTCTTTTCTGGCTTGCTCTCTTATCTGTCTCGCTTGCTCTCATATCTGGCTCGCTCGCTTGATCTCATGTCTGGCTTGCTCGCTCTCATATCTGGCTCGCTCGCTCTCATATCTGTCTTTCTCGCTTGCTCTCTTGTCTGGTTTTTTCTCTTATCTGGCTCGCTCTCATATCTGGCTTGCTCGCTTGCTCTCATATGTGGCTCGCTCACTTGCTCTCTTGTCTGGCTCGCTCTCTTATCTGGTTCACTCGCATATCTGGCTCGCTTGCTCTCATATCTGGCTTGCTCGCTTGCTCTCATATCTGGCTCGCTCGCTTGCTCTCAAATCTGGCTAGCTCGCTTGCTCTCTTGTCTTGCTCGCTCTCTTATCTGGCTCGCTCGCTCTCATATCTGGCTGGCTCGCTTGCTCTCATATCTGGCTTGCTCGCTTGCTCTCTTGTCTGGCTCGCTCTCTTATCTGGCTTGCTCGCTAGCATATCTGGCTCGCTCGCTTGCTCTCTTGTCTGGCTTGCTCTCTTATCTGGCTCGCTCGCTCTCATATCTGGCTCGCTCGCTTGCTCTCATATCTGGCTAGTTCGCTTGCTCTCTTGTCTTGCTCGCTGTCTTATCTGGCTCGCTCGCTCTCATATCTGGCTGGCTCGCTTGCTCTCATATCTGGCTTGCTCTCTTGTCTGGCTCGCTCTCTTATCTGGCTTGCTCGCTAGCATATCTGGCTCGCTCGCTTGCTCTCTTGTCTGGCTTGCTCTCTTATCTGGCTCGCTCGCTCTCATATCTGGCTCGCTCACTTGCTCTCTTGTCTGGCTCGCTCGCTCTCATATCTGACTTTCTCGCTTGCTCTCTTGTCTGGTTCGCTCTCTTATCTGGCTCGCTCTCATATCTGGCTTGCTCGCTTGCTCTCATATCTGGCTCGCTCGTTTGCTCTCTTGTCTGGCTCGCTCTCTTATCTGGCTTGCTCGCTAGCATATCTGGCTCGCTCGCTTGCTCTCTTGTCTGACTTGCTCTCTTATCTGTCTCGCTCTCACATCTGGCTTGCTCGCTTGCTCTCATATCTGGCTCGCTCGCTTGCTCTCTTGTCTGGCTCGCTCTCTTATCTGGCTTGCTCGCTAGCATATCTGGCTCGCTCGCTTGCTCTCTTGTCTGGCTTGCTCTCTTATCTGGCTCGCTTGCTCTCATATCTGGCTCGCTCGCTTGATCTCATGTCTGGCTCGCTCGCTCTCATATCTGGCTCGCTCGATTGCTCTCATATCTGGCTCGCTCGCTCTCATATCTGGCTTTCTCGCTTGCTCTCTTGTCTGGTTTGCTCTCTTATCTGGCTCGCTCTCATATCTGGCTCGCTCACTTGCTCTCATATCTGGCTCGCTCGTTTGCTCTCTTGTCTGGCTCGCTCTCTTATCTGGCTTGCTCGCTAGCATATCTGGCTCGCTCGCTTGCTCTCTTGTCTGACTTGCTCTCTTATCTGTCTCGCTCTCACATCTGGCTTGCTCGCTTGCTCTCATATCTGGCTCGCTCGCTTGCTCTCTTGTCTGGCTCGCTCTCTTATCTGGCTTGCTCGCTAGCATATCTGGCTCGCTCGCTTGCTCTCATATCTGGCTCGCTCGCTTGCTCTCATATCTGGCTCGCTCGTTGCTCTCTTGTCTGGCTCGCTCGCTCTCATATCTGGCTCGCTCACTTGCTCTCTTGTCTGGCTCGCTCTCTTATCTGGCTCACTCGCATATCTGGCTCGCTCGCTCTCATATCTGGCTTGCTCGCTTGCCCTCATATCTGGATCGCTCGCTTGCTCTCAAATCTGGCTCGCTCGCTTGCTCTCATATCTGGCTAGCTCGCTTGCTCTCTTGTCTTGCTCGCTCTCTTATCTGGCTCGCTCGCTCTCATATCTGGCTGGCTTGCTTGCTCTCATATCTGGCTCGCTCGCTTGCTCTCATATCTGGCTAGTTCGCTTGCTCTCTTGTCTTGCTCGCTCGCTCTCATATCTGGCTTGCTCGCTTGCTCTCATATCTGGCTTGCTCGCTTGCTCTCTTGTCTGGCTCGCTCTCTTATCTGGCTTGCTCGCTAGCATATCTGGCTCGCCCGCTTGCTCTCTTGTCTGGCTTGCTCTCTTATCTGGCTCGCTCGCACTCATATCTGGCTCGCTCGCTTGCTCTCATGTCTGGCTCGCTCGCTCTCATATCTGGCTCACTCGCTTGCTCTCATGTCTGGCTCGCTCGCTTTTATATCTGGCTTTCTCGCTTGCTCTCATATCTGGCTCGCTCGCTTGCTTTCTTGTCTGGCTCGCTCGCATATCTGGCTCGCTCGCTCTCACATCTGGCTGGCTCGCTTGCTCTCATATCTGGCTCGCTCGCTCTCATATCTGGCTCGCTCGCTTGCTCTGTTGACTTGCTCGCTCTCTTATCTGGCTCGCTCGCTTTCATATCTGGCTGGCTCGCTTGCTCTCATATCTGGCTCGCTCGCTTGCTCTCTTGTCTGGTTCGCTCTCTTATCTGGCTCGCTCTCATATCTGGCTTGCTCGCTTGCTCTCATATCTGGCTCGCTCGCTTGCTTTCTTGTCTGGCTCGCTCGCATATCTGGCTCGCTCGCTCTCACATCTGGCTGGCTCGCTTGCTCTCATATCTGGCTCGCTCGCTCTCATATCTGGCTCGCTCGCTTGCTCTCTTGTCTTGCTCGCTCTCTTATCTGGCTCGCTCGCTCTCATATCTGGCTGGCTCGCTTGCTCTCATATCTGGCTCGCTCGCTTGCTCTCTTGTCTGGCTCGCTCTCTTATCTGGCTTGCTCGCTAGGATATCTGGCTCGCACGCTTGCTCTCTTGTCTGGCTTGCTCTCTTATCTGGCTCGCTCGCTCTAATATCTGGCTCACTCGCTTGCTCTCATGTCTGGCTCGCTCGCTCTCATATCTGGCTTTCTCGCTTGCTCTCTTATCTGGCTCGCTCTCATATCTGGCTTGCTCGCTTGCTCTCATATCTGGCTCACTCGCTTGCTTTCTTGTCTGGCTCGCTCGCATATCTGGCTCGCTCGCTCTCACATCTGGCTGGCTCGCTTGCTCTCATATCTGGCTCGCTCGCTCTCATATCTGGCTCGCTCGCTTGCTCTCTTGTCTTGCTCGCTCTCTTATCTGGCTCGCTCGCTCTCATATCTGGCTGGCTCGCTTGCTCTCATATCTGGCTCGCTCGCTTGCTCTCTTGTCTGGCTCGCTCTCTTATCTGGCTTGCTCGCTAGGATATCTGGCTCGCACGCATGCTCTCTTGTCTGGCTTGCTCTCTTATCTAGCTCGCTCGCTCTCATATCTGGCTTTCTCGCTTGCTCTCTTGTCTGGCTCGCTCTCTTATCTGGCTCGCTCGCATATCTGGCTAGCTCGCTCTCACATCTGGCTGGCTCGCTTGCTCTCATTTCTGGCTGGCTCGCTTGCTCTCATATCTGGCTCGCTCGCTTGCTCTCATATCTGGCTCGCTCGCTTGCTTAATTGTCTGGCTCGCTCTCTTATCTGCCTCGCTCTCTCTCACATCTGGCTTGCTCGCTTGCTCTCATATCTGGCTCGCTCGCTGCTCTCTTGTCTGGCTCGCTCTCATATCTGGCTTGCTCGCTTGCTCTCATATCTGGCTCGCTCGCTTGCTCTCTTGTCTGGCTCGCTCTCTTATATGGCTCGCTCGCATATCTGGCTCGCTCGCTCTCACATCTGGCTGGCTTGCTTGCTCTCATATCTGGCTCGCTCGCTTGCTCTCATATCTTACTCGCTCGCTTGCTCTCTTGTCTGGCTCGCTCTCTTATCTGGCACGCTTGCATATCTGGCTCGCTCGCTTGCTCTCTTGTCTGGCTCGCTCTCTTATCTGGCTCGCTCGCATATCTGGCTCGCTCGCTCTCACATCTGGCTGGCTTGCTTGCTCTCATATCTGGCTCACTCGCTTGCTCTCATATCTGACTCGCTCGCTTGCTCTCTTGTCTGGCTCGCTCTCTTATCTGGCTCGCTTGCATATCTGGCTCGCTCGCTCTCACATCGAGCTGGCTCGCTTGCTCTCATATCTGGCTAGGCTCGCTTGCTCTCTTGTCTGGCTCGCTCTCTTATCTGGCTCGATCTCATGTCTGGCTTGCTAGCTTGCTCTCATATCTGGCTCGCTCGCTTTCTCTTGTCTGTCTCGCTCTCTTTTATGGCTCGCTCACATATCTGGCTCGCTTGCTCTCAAATCTGGCTTGCTTGCTCTCAAATCTGTCTCGCTCGCTTGCTCTCATATCTGGCTAGTTCGCTTGCTCTCTTGTCTTGCTCGCTCTCTTATCTGGCTCGCTCGCTCTCATATCTGGCTGGCTCGCTTGCTCTCATATCTGGCTCGCTCGCTTGCTCTCTTGTCTGGCTCGCTCTCTTATCTGGCTTGCTCGCTAGCATATCTGGCTCGCTCGCTTGCTCTCTTGTCTGGCTTGCTCTCTTATCTGGCTCGCTCGCTCTCATATCTGGCTCGCTCGCTTGCTCTCATGTCTGGCTCGCTCTCATATCTGGCTTTCTCGCTTGCTCTCTTGTCTGGTACGCTCTCTTATCTGGCTCGCTCTCATATCTGGCTTGCTCGCTTGCTCTCATATCTGGCTCGTTCGCTTGCTTTCTTGTCTGGCTCGCTCGCATATCTGGCTCGCTCGCTCGCTCTCACATCTGGCTCGCTCGCTTGCTCTCTTGTCTTGCTCGCTCTCTTATCTGGCTCGCTCGCTCTCATATCTGGCTGGCTCGCTTGCTCTCATATCTGGCTCGCTCGCTTGCTCTCTTGTCTGGCTCGCTCTCTTATCTGGCTTGCTCGCTAGAATATCTGGCTCGCGCGCTTGCTCTCTTGTCTGGCTTGCTCTCTTATCTGGCTCACTCACTCTCATATCTGGCTCGCTCGCTTGCTCTCATGTCTGGCTCGCTCGCTCTCATATCTGGCTTTCTCGCTTGCTCTCTTGTCTGGCTCGCTCTCTTATCTGGCTTGCTCACATATCTGGCTAGCTCGCTCTCACATCTGGCTGGCTCGCTTGCTCTCATTTCTGGCTGGCTTGCTTGCTCTCATTTCTGGCTCGCTCGCTTGCTCTCATATCTGAATCGCTCGCTTGCTCTCATATCTGGCACGCTCGCTTGCTCTCTTGTCTGGCTCGCTCTCATATCTGGCTAGCTCGCTTGCTCTCTTGTCTTGCTCGCTCTCTTATCTGGCTTGCTCGCTCTCATATCTGGCTGGCTCGCTTGCTCTCATATCTGGCTCGCTCGCTTGCTCTCATATCTGGCTCGCTCGTTGCTCTCTTGTCTGGCTCGCTCTCATATCTGGCTTGCTCGCATATCTGGCTCGCTCGCTTGCTCTCTTGTCTGGCTCGCTCTCTTATTTGGCTCGCTCGCATATCTGGCTCGCTCGCTCTCACATCTGGCTGGCTTGCTTGCTCTCATATCTGGCTCGCTCGCTTGCTCTCATATCTGGCTCGCTCGCTTGCTCTCTTGTCTGGCTCGCTCTCTTGTCTGGCTCGCTCGCATATCTTGCTCGCTCGCTCTCACATCGAGCTGGCTCGCTTGCTCTCATATCTGGCTCGCTCGCTTGCTCTCTTGTCTGGCTCGCTCTCTTATCTGGCTCGCTCTCATATCTGGCTTGCTAGCATGCTCTCATATCTGGCTCGCTCGCTTTCTCTCTTGTCTGCCTCGCTCTCTTTTATGGCTCGCTCACATATCTGGCTCGCTCGCTCTCAAATCTGGCTCGCTCGCTCTCAAATCTGGCTCGTTTGCTTGCTCTCATGTATGGCTTGCTCGCTTGCTCTCATATCCGGCTCGCTCGCTTGCTCTCTTGTCTGGCTCGCTCTCTTATCTGGCTCGCTCGCTCTCATATCTGGCTGGCTCGATTGCTCTCATATCTGGCTAGCTCGCTTGCTCTCTTGTCTTGCTCGCTCTCTTATCTGGCTCGCTTGCTCTCATATCTGGCTGGCTTGCTTGCTCTCATATCTGGCTCGCTCGCTTGCTCTCATATCTGGCTAGTTCGCTTGCTCTCTTGTCTTGCTCGCTCTCTTATCTGGCTCGCTCGCTCTCATATCTGGCTGGCTCGCTTGCTCTCATATCTGGCTTGCTCGCTTGCTCTCTTGTCTGGCTCGCTCTCTTATCTGGCTTGCTCGCTAGCATATCTGGCTCGCTCGCTTGCTCTCTTGTCTGGCTTGCTCTCTTATCTGGCTCGCTCGCTCTCATATCTGGCTGGCTCACTTGCTCTCTTGTCTGGCTCGCTCTCTTATCTGGCTCACTCGCATATCTGGCTTGCTCGCTTGCTCTCATATCTGGCTCGCTCGCTTGCTCTCATGTCTGGCTCGCTCGCTCTCATATCTGACTTTCTTGCTTGCTCTCTTGTCTAGTTCGCTCTCTTATCTGGCTCGCTCTCATATCTGGCTTGCTCGCTTGCTCTCATATCTGGCTCGCTCGTTTGCTCTCTTGTCTGGCTCGCTCTCTTATCTGGCTTGCTCGCTAGCATATCTGGCTTGCTCGCTTTCTCTCTTCTCTGTCTCGCTCTCTTTTATGGCTCGCTCACATATCTGGCTCGCTCGCTCTCAAATCTGGCTCGCTCGCTCTCAAATCTGGCTCGCTCGCTTGCTCTCATATCTGGCTTGCTCGCTTGCTCTCATATCCGGCTCGCTCGCTTGCTCTCATATCTGGCTCGCTCGCTTGCTCTCTTGTCTGGCTCGCTCTCTTATCTGGCTCGCTCGCATATCTTTCTCGCTCGCTCTCAAATCTGGCTCGCTCGCTTGCTCTCATATCTGGCTCGCTCGCTTGCTCTCTTGTCTGGCTCACTCTCTTATCTGGCTTGCTCGCTAGCATATCTGGCTCGCTCGCTTGCTCTCTTTTCTGGCTTGCTCTCTTATGTGGCTCGCTTGCTCTCATATCTGGCTCGCTCGCTTGATCTCATGTCTGGCTTGCTCGCTCTCATATCTGGCTCGCTCGCTTGCTCTCATGTCTGGCTCGCTCGCTCTCATATCTGGCTTTCTCGCTTGCTCTCTTGTCTGGTTTGCTCTCTTATCTGGCTCGCTCTCATATCTGGCTTGCTCGCTTGCTCTCATATGTGGCTCGCTCACTTGCTCTCTTGTCTGGCTCGCTCTCTTATCTGGTTCACTCGCATATCTGGCTCGCTCGCTCTCATATCTGGCTTGCTCGCTTGCTCTCATATCTGGCTTGCTCGCTTGCTCTCAAATCTGGCTCGCTCGCTTGCTCTCATATCTGGCTAGCTCGCTTGCTCTCTTGTCTTGCTCGCTCTCTTATCTGGCTCGCTCGCTCTCATATCTGGCTGGCTCGCTTGCTCTCATATCTGGCTTGCTCGCTTGCTCTCTTGTCTGGCTCGCTCTCTTATCTGGCTTGCTCGCTAGCATATCTGGCTCGCTCGCTTGCTCTCTTGTCTGGCTTGCTCTCTTATCTGGCTCGCTCGCTCTCATATCTGGCTCGCTCGCTTGCTCTCATATCTGGCTAGTTCGCTTGCTCTCTTGTCTTGCTCGCTCTCTTATCTGGCTCGCTCGCTCTCATATCTGGCTGGCTCGCTTGCTCTCATATCTGGCTTGCTCGCTTGCTCTCTTGTCTGGCTCGCTCTCTTATCTGGCTTGCTCGCTAGCATATCTGGCTCGCTCGCTTGCTCTCTTGTCTGGCTTGCTCTCTTATCTGGCTCGCTCTCATATCTGGCTCGCTCACTTGCTCTCTTGTCTGGCTCGCTCGCTCTCATATCTGACTTTCTCCCTTGCTCTCTTGTCTGGTTCGCTCTCTTATCTGGCTCGCTCTCATATCTGGCTTGCTCGCTTGCTGTCATATCTGGCTCGCTCGTTTGCTCTCTTGTCTGGCTCGCTCTCTTATCTGGCTTGCTCGCTAGCATATCTGGCTCGCTTGCTCTCTTGTCTGACTTGCTCTCTTATCTGTCTCGCTCTCACATCTGGCTTGCTCGCTTGCTCTCATATCTGGCTCGCTCGCTTGCTCTCTTGTCTGGCTCGCTCTCTTATCTGGCTTGCTCGCTAGCATATCTGGCTCGCTCGCTTGCTCTCTTGTCTGGCTTGCTCTCTTATCTGGCTCGCTTGCTCTCATATCTGGCTTGCTCGCTTGATCTCATGTCTGGCTCGCTCGCTCTCATATCTGGCTCGCTCGATTGCTCTCATATCTGGCTCGCTCGCTCTCATATCTGGCTTTCTCGCTTGCTCTCTTGTCTGGTTTGCTCTCTTATCTGGCTCGCTCTCATATCTGGCTCGCTCACTTGCTCTCTTGTCTGGCTCGCTCTCTTATCTGGCTCACTCGCATATCTGGCTCGCTCGCTCTCATATCTGGCTTGCTCGCTTGCTCTCATATCTGGCTAGCTCGCTTGCTCTCTTGTCTTGCTCGCTCTCTTATCTGGCTCGTTCGCTCTCATATCTGGCTGGCTTGCTTGCTCTCATATCTGGCTCGCTCGCTTGCTCTCATATCTGGCTAGTTCGCTTGCTCTCTTGTCTTGCTTGCTCTCTTATCTGGCTCGCTCGCTCTCATATCTGGCTGGCTCGCTTGTTCTCATATCTGGCTTGCTCGCTTGCTCTCTTGTCTGGCTCGCTCTCTTATCTGGCTTGCTCGCTAGCATATCTGGCTCGCTCGCTTGCTCTCTTGTCTGGCTTGCTCTCTTATCTGGCTCGCTCGCTCTCACATCTGGCTTGCTCGCTTGCTCTCATATCTGGCTCGCTCGCTTGCTCTCTTGTCTGGCTCGCTCTCTTATCTGGCTTGCTCGCTAGCATATCTGGCTCGCTCGCTTGCTCTCTTGTCTGGCTTGCTCTCTTATCTGGCTCGCTTGCTCTCATATCTGGCTTGCTCGCTTGATCTCATGTCTGGCTCGCTCGCTCTCATATCTGGCTCGCTCGATTGCTCTCATATCTGGCTCGCTCGCTCTCATATCTGGCTTTCTCGCTTGCTCTCTTGTCTGGTTTGCTCTCTTATCTGGCTCGCTCTCATATCTGGCTCGCTCACTTGCTCTCTTGTCTGGCTCGCTCTCTTATCTGGCTCACTCGCATATCTGGCTCGCTCGCTCTCATATCTGGCTTGCTCGCTTGCTCTCATATCTGGCTAGCTCGCTTGCTCTCTTGTCTTGCTCGCTCTCTTATCTGGCTCGTTCGCTCTCATATCTGGCTGGCTTGCTTGCTCTCATATCTGGCTCGCTCGCTTGCTCTCATATCTGGCTAGTTCGCTTGCTCTCTTGTCTTGCTTGCTCTCTTATCTGGCTCGCTCGCTCTCATATCTGGCTGGCTCGCTTGTTCTCATATCTGGCTTGCTCGCTTGCTCTCTTATCTGGCTCGCTCTCTTATCTGGCTTGCTCGCTAGCATATCTGGCTCGCTCGCTTGCTCTCTTGTCTGGCTTGCTCTCTTATCTGGCTCGCTCGCTCTCATATCTGGCTCGCTCACTTGCTCTCTTGTCTGGCTCGCTCTCTTATCTGGCTCACTCGCATATCTGGCTCGCTCGCTCTCATATCTGGCTTGCTCGCTTGCTCTCATATCTGGATCGCTCACTTGCTCTCAAATCTGGCTCGCTCGCTTGCTCTCATATCTGGCTAGCTCGCTTGCTCTCTTGTCTTGCTCGCTCTCTTATCTGGCTCGCTCGCTCTCATATCTGGCTGGCTTGCTTGCTCTCATATCTGGCTCGCTCGCTTGCTCTCATATCTGGCTAGTTCGCTTGCTCTCTTGTCTTGCTCGCTCGCTCTCATATCTGGCTTGCTCGCTTGCTCTCATATCTGGCTTGCTCGCTTGCTCTCTTGTCTGGCTCGCTCTCTTATCTGGCTTGCTCGCTAGCATATCTGGCTCGCTCGCTTGCTCTCTTGTCTGGCTTGCTCTCTTATCTGGCTCGCTCGCACTCATATCTGGCTCGCTCGCTTGCTCTCATGTCTGGCTCGCTCGCTCTCATATCTGGCTCACTCGCTTGCTCTCATGTCTGGCTCGCTAGCTCTCATATCTGGCTTTCTCGCTTGCTCTCTTGTCTGGTTCGCTCTCTTATCTGGCTCGCTCTCATATCTGGCTTGCACGCTTGCTCTCATATCTGGCTCGCTCGCTTGCTTTCTTGTCTGGCTCGCTCGCATATCTGGCTCGCTCGCTCTCACATCTGGCTGGCTCGCTTGCTCTCATATCTGGCTCGCTCGCTCTCATATCTGGCTCGCTCGCTTGCTCTCTTGTCTTGCTCGCTCTCTTATCTGGCTCGCTCGCTCTCATATCTGGCTGACTCGCTTGCTCTCATATCTGGCTCGCTCGCTTGCTCTCTTGTCTGGCTCGCTCTCTTATCTGGCTTGCTCGCTAGGATATCTGGCTCGCACGCTTGCTCTCTTGTCTGGCTTGCTCTCTTATCTGGCTCGCTCGCTCTCATATCTGGCTCGCTCGCTTGCTCTCATGTCTGGCTCGCTCGCTCTCATATCTGGCTTTCTCGCTTGCTCTTTTGTCTGGCTCGCTCTCTTATCTGGCTCGCTCGCATATCTGGCTAACTCGCTCTCACATCTGGCTGGCTCGCTTGCTCTCATTTCTGGCTGGCTCGCTTGCTCTCATATCTGGCTCGCTCGCTTGCTCTCATATCTGGCTCGCTCGCTTGCTTAATTGTCTGGCTCGCTCTCTTATCTGCCTCGCTCTCTCTCACATCTGGCTTGCTCGCTTGCTCTCATATCTGGCTCGCTCGCTGCTCTCTTGTCTGGCTCGCTCTCATATCTGGCTTGCTCGCTTGCTCTCATATCTGGCTCGATCGCTTGATCTCATGTCTGGCTCGCTCGCTCTCATATCTGGCTCGCTCGATTGCTCTCATATCTGGCTCGCTCGCTCTCATATCTGGCTTTCTCGCTTGCTCTCTTGTCTGGTTTGCTCTCTTATCTGGCTCGCTCTCATATCTGGCTCGCTCACTTGCTCTCTTGTCTGGCTCGCTCTCTTATCTGGCTCACTCGCATATCTGGCTCGCTCGCTCTCATATCTGGCTTGCTCGCTTGCTCTCATATCTGGCTAGCTCGCTTGCTCTCTTGTCTTGCTCGCTCTCTTATCTGGCTCGTTCGCTCTCATATCTGGCTGGCTTGCTTGCTCTCATATCTGGCTCGCTCGCTTGCTCTCATATCTGGCTAGTTCGCTTGCTCTCTTGTCTTGCTTGCTCTCTTATCTGGCTCGCTCGCTCTCATATCTGGCTGGCTCGCTTGTTCTCATATCTGGCTTGCTCGCTTGCTCTCTTGTCTGGCTCGCTCTCTTATCTGGCTTGCTCGCTAGCATATCTGGCTCGCTCGCTTGCTCTCTTGTCTGGCTTGCTCTCTTATCTGGCTCGCTCGCTCTCATATCTGGCTCGCTCGCTTGCTCTCATATCTGGCTAGTTCGCTTGCTCTCTTGTCTTGCTCGCTCTCTTATCTGGCTCGCTCGCTCTCATATCTGGCTGGCTCGCTTGCTCTCATATCTGGCTTGCTCGCTTGCTCTCTTGTCTGGCTCGCTCTCTTATCTGGCTTGCTCGCTAGCATATCTGGCTCGCTCGCTTGCTCTCTTGTCTGGCTTGCTCTCTTATCTGGCTCGCTCGCTCTCATATCTGGCTCGCTCACTTGCTCTCTTGTCTGGCTCGCTCGCTCTCATATCTGACTTTCTCGCTTGCTCTCTTGTCTGGTTCGCTCTCTTATCTGGCTTGCTCGCTAGCATATCTGGCTCGCTCGCTTGCTCTCTTGTCTGACTTGCTCTCTTATCTGTCTCGCTCTCACATCTGGCTTGCTCGCTTGCTCTCATATCTGGCTCGCTCGCTTGCTCTCTTGTCTGGCTCGCTCTCTTATCTGGCTTGCTCGCTAGCATATCTGGCTCGCTCGCTTGCTCTCTTGTCTGGCTTGCTCTCTTATCTGGCTCGCTTGCTCTCATATCTGGCTCGCTCGCTTGATCTCATGTCTGGCTCGCTCGCTCTCATATCTGGCTCGCTCGATTGCTCTCATATCTGGCTCGCTCGCTCTTATATCTGGCTTTCTCACTTGCTCTCTTGTCTGGTTTGCTCTCTTATCTGGCTTGCTCTCATATCTGGCTCGCTCACTTGCTCTCTTGTCTGGCTCGCTCTCTTATCTGGCTCACTCGCATATCTGGCTCGCTCGCTCTCATATCTGGCTTGCTCGCTTGCTCTCATATCTGGCTAGCTCGCTTGCTCTCTTGTCTTGCTCGCTCTCTTATCTGGCTCGTTCGCTCTCATATCTGGCTGGCTTGCTTGCTCTCATATCTGGCTCGCTCGCTTGCTCTCATATCTGGCTAGTTCGCTTGCTCTCTTGTCTTGCTTGCTCTCTTATCTGGCTCGCTCGCTCTCATATCTGGCTGGCTCGCTTGTTCTCATATCTGGCTTGCTCGCTTGCTCTTTTGTCTGGCTCGCTCTCTTATCTGGCTTGCTCGCTAGCATATCTGGCTCGCTCGCTTGCTCTCTTGTCTGGCTTGCTCTCTTATCTGGCTCGCTCGCTCTCATATCTGGCTCGCTCACTTGATCTCTTGTCTGGCTCGCTCTCTTATCTGGCTCACTCGCATATCTGGCTCGCTCGCTCTCATATCTGGCTTGCTCGCTTGCTCTCATATCTGGATCGCTCGCTTGCTCTCAAATCTGGCTCGCTCGCTTGCTCTCATATCTGGCTAGCTCGCTTGCTCTCTTGTCTTGCTCGCTCTCTTATCTGGCTCGCTCGCTCTCATATCTGGCTGGCTTGCTTGCTCTCATATCTGGCTCGCTCGCTTGCTCTCATATCTGGCTAGTTCGCTTGCTCTCTTGTCTTGCTCGCTCGCTCTCATATCTGGCTTGCTCGCTTGCTCTCATATCTGGCTTGCTCGCTTGCTCTCTTGTCTGGCTCGCTCTCTTATCTGGCTTGCTCGCTAGCATATCTGGCTCGCTCGCTTGCTCTCTTGTCTGGCTTGCTCTCTTATCTGGCTCGCTCGCACTCATATCTGGCTCGCTCGCTTGCTCTCATGTCTGGCTCGCTCGCTCTCATATCTGGCTCACTCGCTTGCTCTCATGTCTGGCTCGCTCGCTCTCATATCTGGCTTTCTCGCTTGCTCTCATATCTGGCTCGCTCGCTTGCTTTCTTGTCTGGCTCGCTCGCATATCTGGCTCGCTCGCTCTCACATCTGGCTGGCTCGCTTGCTCTCATATCTGGCTCGCTCGCTCTCATATCTGGCTCGCTCGCTTGCTCTCTTGTCTTGCTCGCTCTCTTATCTGGCTCGCTCGCTCTCATATCTGGCTGGCTCGCTTGCTCTCATATCTGGCTCGCTCGCTTGCTCTCTTGTCTGGTTCACTCTCTTATCTGGCTCGCTCTAATATCTGGCTTGCTCGCTTGCTCTCATATCTGGCTCACTCGCTTGCTTTCTTGTCTGGCTCGCTCGCATATCTGGCTCGCTCGCTCTCACATCTGGCTGGCTCGCTTGCTCTCATATCTGGCTCGCTCGCTCTCATATCTGGCTCGCTCGCTTGCTCTCTTGTCTTGCTCGCTCTCTTATCTGGCTCGCTCGCTCTCATATCTGGCTGGCTCGCTTGCTCTCATACCTGGCTCGCTCGCTTGCTCTCTTGTCTGGCTCGCTCTCTTATCTGGCTTGCTCGCTAGGATATCTGGCTCGCACGCATGCTCTCTTGTCTGGCTTGCTCTCTTATCTGGCTCGCTCGCTCTCATATCTGGCTCGCTCGCTTGCTCTCATGTCTGGCTCGCTCGCTCTCATATCTGGCTCACTCGCTTGCTCTCATGTCTGGCTCGCTCGCTCTCATATCTGGCTTTCTCGCTTGCTCTCATATCTGGCTCGCTCGCTTGCTCTCTTGTCTTGCTCGCTCTCTTATCTGGCTCGCTCGCTCTCATATCTGGCTGGCTCGCTTGCTCTCATACCTGGCTCGCTCGCTTGCTCTCTTGTCTGGCTCGCTCTCTTATCTGGCTTGCTCGCTAGGATATCTGGCTCGCACGCATGCTCTCTTGTCTGGCTTGCTCTCTTATCTGGCTCGCTCGCTCTCATATCTGGCTCGCTCGCTTGCTCTCATGTCTGGCTCGCTCGCTCTCATATCTGGCTTTCTCGCTTGCTCTCTTGTCTGGCTCGCTCTCTTATCTGGCTCGCTCGCATATCTGGCTAGCTCGCTCTCACATCTGGCTGGCTCGCTTGCTCTCATTTCTGGCTGGCTCGCTTGCTCTCATATCTGGCTCGCTCGCTTGCTCTCATATCTGGCTCGCTCGCTTGCTTAATTGTCTGGCTCGCTCTCTTATCTGCCTCGCTCTCTCACATCTGGCTTGCTCGCTTGCTCTCATATCTGGCTCGCTCGCTGCTCTCTTGTCTGGCTCGCTCTCATATCTGGCTTGCTCGCTTGCTCTCATATCTGGCTCGCTCGCTTGCTCTCTTGTCTGGCTCGCTCTCTTATCTGGCTCGCTCGCATATCTGGCTCGCTCGCTCTCACATCTGGCTGGCTTGCTTGCTCTTATATCTGGCTCGCTCGCTTGCTCTCATATCTGACTCGCTCGCTTGCTCTCTTGTCTGGCTCGCTCTCTTATCTGGCACGCTTGCATATCTGGCTCGCTCGCTTGCTCTCTTGTCTGGCTCGCTCTCTTATCTGGCTCGCTCGCATATCTGGCTCGCTCGCTCTCACATCTGGCTGGCTTGCTTGCTCTCATATCTGGCTCACTCGCTTGCTCTCATATCTGACTCGCTCGCTTGCTCTCTTGTCTGGCTCGCTCTCTTATCTGGCTCGCTTGCATATCTGGCTCGCTCGCTCTCACATCGAGCTGGCTCGCTTGCTCTCATATCTGGCTAGGCTCGCTTGCTCTCTTGTCTGGCTCGCTCTCTTATCTGGCTCGCTCTCATATCTGGCTTGCTAGCTTGCTCTCATATCTGGCTCGCTCGCTTTCTCTTGTCTGTCTCGCTCTCTTTTATGGCTCGCTCACATATCTGGCTCGCTTGCTCTCAAATCTGGCTTGCTCGCTCTCAAATCTGTCTCGCTCGCTTGCTCTCATATCTGGCTAGTTCGCTTGCTCTCTTGTCTTGCTCGCTCTCTTATCTGGCTCGCTCGCTCTCATATCTGGCTGGCTCGCTTGCTCTCATATCTGGCTCGCTCGCTTGCTCTCTTGTCTGGCTCGCTCTCTTATCTAGCTTGCTCGCTAGCATATCTGGCTCGCTCGCTTGCTCTCTTGTCTGGCTTGCTCTCTTATCTGGCTCGCTCGCTCTCATATCTGGCTCGCTCGCTTGCTCTCATGTCTGGCTCGTTCTCATATCTGGCTTTCTCGCTTGCTCTCTTGTCTGGTACGCTCTCTTATCTGGCTCGCTCTCATATCTGGCTTGATCGCTTGCTCTCATATCTGGCTCGTTCGCTTGCTTTCTTGTCTGGCTCGCTCGCATATCTGGCTCCCTCGCTCGCTCTCACATCTGGCTCGCTCGCTTGCTCTCTTGTCTTGCTCGCTCTCTTATCTGGCTCGCTCGCTCTCATATCTGGCTGGCTCGCTTGCTCTCATATCTGGCTCGCTCGCTTGCTCTCTTGTCTGGCTCGCTCTCTTATCTGGCTTGCTCGCTAGAATATCTGGCTCGCGCTCTTGCTCTCTTGTCTGGCTTGCTCTCTTATCTGGCTCGCTCACTCTCTTATCTGGCTCGCTCACATATCTGGCTAGCTCGCTCTCACATCTGGCTGGCTCGCTTGCTCTCATTTCTGGCTGGCTTGCTTGCTCTCATTTCTGGCTCGCTCGCTTGCTCTCATATCTGGCTCGCTCGCTTGCTCTCATATCTGGCACGCTCGCTTGCTCTCTTGTCTGGCTCGCTCTCATATCTGGCTAGCTCGCTTGCTCTCTTGTCTTGCTCGCTCTCTTATCTGGCTTGCTCGCTCTCATATCTGGCTGGCTCGCTTGCTCTCATATCTGGCTCGCTCGCTTGCTCGCTTGTCTGGCTCGCTCTCTTATCTGGCTCGCTCGCATATCTGGCTCGCTCGCTCTCACATCTGGCTGGCTTGCTTGCTCTCATATCTGGCTCGCTCGCTTGCTCTCATATCTGACTCGCTCGCTTGCTCTCTTGTCTGGCTCGCTCTCTTATCTGGCACGCTTGCATATCTGGCTCGCTCGCTTGCTCTCTTGTCTGGCTCGCTCTCTTATCTGGCTCGCTCGCATATCTGGCTCGCTCGCTCTCACATCTGGCTGGCTTGCTTGCTCTCATATCTGGCTCACTCGCTTGCTCTCATATCTGACTCGCTCGCTTGCTCTCTTGTCTGGCTCGCTCTCTTATCTGGCTCGCTTGCATATCTGGCTCGCTCGCTCTCACATCGAGCTGGCTCGCTTGCTCTCATATCTGGCTAGGCTCGCTTGCTCTCTTGTCTGGCTCGCTCTCTTATCTGGCTCGCTCTCATATCTGGCTTGCTAGCTTGCTCTCATATCTGGCTCGCTCGCTTTCTCTTGTCTGTCTCGCTCTCTTTTATGGCTCGCTCACATATCTGGCTCGCTTGCTCTCAAATCTGGCTTGCTCGCTCTCAAATCTGTCTCGCTCGCTTGCTCTCATATCTGGCTAGTTCGCTTGCTCTCTTGTCTTGCTCGCTCTCTTATCTGGCTCGCTCGCTCTCATATCTGGCTGGCTCGCTTGCTCTCATATCTGGCTCGCTCGCTTGCTCTCTTGTCTGGCTCGCTCTCTTATCTGGCTTGCTCGTTAGCATATCTGGCTCGCTCGCTTGCTCTCTTGTCTGGCTTGCTCTCTTATCTGGCTCGCTCGCTCTCATATCTGGCTCGCTCGCTTGCTCTCATGTCTGGCTCGCTCTCATATCTGGCTTTCTCGCTTGCTCTCTTGTCTGGTACGCTCTCTTATCTGGCTCACTCTCATATCTAGCTTGCTCGCTTGCTCTCATATCTGGCTCGTTCGCTTGCTTTCTTGTCTGGCTCGCTCGCATATCTGGCTCGCTCGCTCGCTCTCACATCTGGCTGGCTCGCTTGCTCTCTTGTCTGGCTCGCTCGCTTGCTTAATTGTCTGGCTCGCTCTCTTATCTGCCTCACTCTCTCTCACATCTGGCTTGCTCGCTTGCTCTCATATCTGGCTCGCTCGCTGCTCTCTTGTCTGGCTCGCTCTCTTATCTGGCTCGCTCGCATGAATATCTGGCTCGCGCGCTTGCTCTCTTGTCTGGCTTGCTCTCTTATCTGGCTCGCTCGCTCTCATATCTGGCTCGCTCGCTTGCTCTCATGTCTGGCTTGCTCGCTCTCATATCTGGCTTTCTCGCTTGCTCTCTTGTCTGGCTCGCTCTCTTATCTGGCTCGCTCACATATCTGGCTAGCTCGCTCTCACATCTGGCTGGCTCGCTTGCTCTCATTTCTGGCTGGCTCGCTTGCTCTCATTTCTGGCTCGCTCGCTTGCTCTCATATCTGGCTCGCTCGCTTGCTCTCATATCTGGCACGCTCGCTTGCTCTCTTGTCTGGCTCGCTCTCATATCTGGCTAGCTCGCTTGCTCTCTTGTCTTGCTCGCTCTCTTATCTGGCTTGCTCGCTCTCATATCTGGCTGGCTCGCTTGCTCTCATATCTGGCTCGCTCACTTGCTCTCATATCTGGCTCGCTCGCTTGCTCTCATGTCTGGCTCGCTCTCATATCTGGATCGCTCGCTTGCTCTCATATCTGGCTCGCTCGCTTGCTTAATTGTCTGGCTCGCTCTCTTATCTGCCTCGCTCTCTCTCACATCTGGCTTGCTCGCTTGCTCTCATATCTGGCTCGCTCGCTGCTCTCTTGTCTGGCTCGCTCTCATATCTGGCTTGCTCGCTTGCTCTCATATCTGGCTTGCTCGCTTGCTCTCTTGTCTTGCTCGCTCTCTTTTTTGGCTCGCTCGCATATCTGGCTCGCTCGCTCTCACATCTGGCTGGCTTACTTGCTCTCATATCTGGCTCGCTCGCTTGCTCTCATATCTGGCTCACTCGCTTGCTCTCTTGTCTGGCTCGCTCTCTTATCTGGCTCGCTCGCATATCTGGCTCGCTCGCTCTCACATCGAGCTGGCTCGCTTGCTCTCATATCTGGCTCGCTCGCTTGCTCTCATATCTGGCTCGCTCGCTTTCTCTCTTGTCTGTCTCGCTCTCTTTTATGGCTCGCTCACATATCTGGCTTGCTCGCTCTCAAATCTGGCTCGCTCGCTCTCAAATCTGGCTCGCTCGCTTGCTCTCATATCTGGCTTGCTCGCTTGCTCTCATATCCGGCTCGCTCGATTGCTCTCATATCTGGCTCGCTCGCTTTCTCTCTTGTCTGGCTCGCTCTCTTATCTGGCTCGCTCGCATATCTTTCTCGCTCGCTCTCAAATCTGGCTCGCTCGCTTGCTCTCATATCTGGCTAGTTCGCTTGCTCTCTTGTCTTGCTCGCTCTCATATCTGGCTGGCTCGCTTACTCTCATATCTGGCTCGCTCGCTTGCTCTCTTGTCTGGCTCGCTCTCTTATCTGGCTTGCTCGCTAGCATATCTCGCTCGCACGCTTGCTCTCTTGTCTGGCTTGCTCTCTTATCTGGCTCGCTCGGTCTCATATCTGGCTCGCTCGCTTGCTCTCATGTCTGGCTTGCTTGCTCTCATATCTGGCTTTCTCGCTTGCTCTCTTGTCTGGCTCGCTCTCTTATCTGGCTCGCTCGCATATCTGGATCTCTCGCTCTCACATCTGGCTGGCTCACTTGCTCTCATTTCTGGCTGGCTCGCTTGCTCTCATTTCTGGTTCGCTCGCTTGCTCTCATATCTGGCTCGCTCGCTTGCTCTCATATCTGGCTCGCTCGCTTGCTCTCATATCTGGCTCGCTCGCTCTCATGTCTGGCTCGCTCTCATATCTGGATCGCTCGCTTGCTCACATATCTGGCTCGCTCGCTTGCTTAATTGTCTGGCTCGCTCTCTTATCTGCCTCGCTCTCTCTCACATCTGGCTTGCTCGCTTGCTCTCATATCTGGCTCGCTCGCTGCTCTCTTGTCTGGCTCGCTCTCTTATCTGGCGCGCTCACATATCTGGCTCGCTCGCTCTCACATCTGGCTGGCTTGCTTCCTCTCATATCTGCCTCGCTCGCTTGCTCTCATATCTGGCTCGCTCGCTTGCTCTCTTGTCTTGCAAGCTCTCTTATCTGGCTCGCTCGCTCTCATATCTGGCTGGCTCGCTTGCTCTCATATCTGGCTCGCTCGCTTGCTCTCTTGTCTGGCTTGCTCTCTTATCTGGCTCGCTCCGTCTCATATCTGGCTCGCTCGCTTGCTCTCATGTCTGGCTCGCTTGCTCTCATATCTGGCTTGCTCGCTTGCTCTCTTGTCTGGCTCGCTCTCTTATCTGGCTTGCTCGCTAGCATATCTGGCTCGCTCGCTTGCTCTCTTGTCTGGCTTGCTCTCTTATCTGGCTCGCTCGCTCTCATATCTGGCTTTCTCGCTTGCTCTCTTGTCTGGTACGCTCTCTTATCTGGCTCGCTCTCATATCTGGCTTGCTCGCTTGCTCTCATATCTGGCTCGTTCGCTTGCTTTCTTGTCTGGCTCGCTCGCATATCTGGCTCGCTCGCTCGCTCTCACATCTGGCTCGCTCGCTTGCTCTCTTGTCTTGCTCGCTCTCTTATCTGGCTCGCTCGCTCTCATATCTGGCTGGCTCGCTTGCTCTCATATCTGGCTCGCTCGCTTGCTCTCTTGTCTGGCTCGCTCTCTTATCTGGCTTGCTCGCTAGAGTATCTGGCTCGGCTTCTTGCTCTCTTGTCTGGCTTGCTCTCTTATCTGGCTCGCTCGCTCTCATATCTGGCTCGCTCGCTTGCTCTCATGTCTGGCTTGCTCGCTCTCATATCTGGCTTTCTCGCTTGCTCTCTTGTCTGGCTCGCTCTCTTATCTGGCTCGCTCACATATCTGGCTAGCTCGCTCTCACATCTGGCTGGCTCGCTTGCTCTCATTTCTGGCTGGCTCGCTTGCTCTCATTTCTGGCTCGCTCGCTTGCTCTCATATCTGTCTCGCTCGCTTGCTCTCATATCTGGCACGCTCGCTTGCTCTCTTGTCTGGCTCGCTCTCATATCTGGCTAGCTCGCTTGCTCTCTTGTCTTGCTCGCTCTCTTATCTTGCTTGCTCGCGCTCATATCTCGCTGGCTCGCTTGCTCTCATATCTGGCTCGCTCGCTTGCTCTCATATCTGGCTCGCTCGCTTGCTCTCATGTCTGGCTCGCTCTCATATCTGGATCGCTCGCTTGCTCTCATATCTGGCTCGCTCGCTTGCTTAATTGTCTGGCTCGCTCTCTTATCTGCCTCGCTCTCTCTCACATCTGGCTTGCTCGCTTTCTCTCATATCTGGCTCGCTCGCTGCTCTCTTGTCTGGCTCGCTCTCATATCTGACTTGCTCGCTTGCTCTCATATCTGGCTTGCTCGCTTGCTCTCTTGTCTGGCTCGCTCTCTTATTTGGCTCGCTCGCATATCTGGCTCGCTCGCTCTCACATCTGGCTGGCTTACTTGCTCTCATATCTGGCTCGCTCGCTTGCTCTCATATATGGCTCGCTCGCTTGCTCTCTTGTCTGGCTCGCTCTCTTATCTGGCTCGCTCGCATATCTGGCTCGCTCGCTCTCACATCGAGCTGGCTCGCTTGCTCTCATATCTGGCTCGCTCGCTTGCTCTCATATCTGGCTCGCTCGCTTTCTCTCTTGTCTGTCTCGCTCTCTTTTATGGCTCGCTCACATATCTGGCTTGCTCGCTCTCAAATCTGGCTCGCTCGCTCTCAAATCTGGCTCGCTCGCTTGCTCTCATATCTGGCTTGCTCGCTTGCTCTCATATCCGGCTCGCTCGATTGCTCTCATATCTGGCTCGCTCGCTTTCTCTCTTGTCTGGCTCGCTCTCTTATCTGGCTCGCTCGCATATCTTTCTCGCTCGCTCTCAAATCTGGCTCGCTCGCTCGCTCTCATATCTGGCTAGTTCGCTTGCTCTCTTGTCTTGCTCGCTCTCTTATCTGGCTCGCTCGCTCTCATATCTGGCTGGCTCGCTTACTCTCATATCTGGCTCGCTCGCTTGCTCTCTTGTCTGGCTCGCTCTCTTATCTGGCTTGCTCGCTAGCATATCTCGCTCGCACGCTTGCTCTCTTGTCTGGCTTGCTCTCTTATCTGGCTCGCTCGGTCTCATATCTGGCTCGCTCGCTTGCTCTCATGTCTGGCTCGCTTGCTCTCATATCTGGCTTTCTCGCTTGCTCTCTTGTCTGGCTCGCTCTCTTATCTGGCTCGCTCGCATATCTGGATCTCTCGCTCTCACATCTGGCTGGCTCACTTGCTCTCATTTCTGGCTGGCTCGCTTGCTCTCATTTCTGGTTCGCTCGCTTGCTCTCATATCTGGCTCGCTCGCTTGCTCTCATATCTGGCTCGCTCGCTTGCTCTCATATCTGGCTCGCTCGCTCTCATGTCTGGCTCGCTCTCATATCTGGATCGCTCGCTTGCTCTCATATCTGGCTCGCTTGCTTAATTGTCTGGCTCGCTCTCTTATCTGCCTCGCTCTCTCTCACATCTGGCTTGCTCGCTTGCTCTCATATCTGGCTCGCTCGCTGCTCTCTTGTCTGGCTCGCTCTCATATCTGGCTTGCTCGCTTGCTCTCATATCTGGCTCGCTCGCTTGCTCTCTTGTCTGGCTCGCTCTCTTATCTGGCGCGCTCGCATATCTGGCTCGCTCGCTCTCACATCTGGCTGGCTTGCTTGCTCTCATATCTGGCTCGCTCGCTTGCTCTCATATCTGGCTCGCTCGCTTGCTCTCTTGTCTGGCTCGCTCTCTTATGTGGCTCGCTCGCATATCTGGCTCGCTCGCTCTCACATCGAGCTGGCTCGCTTGCTCTCATATCTGGCTCGCTCGCTTGCTCTCATATCTGGCTAGCTCGCTTGCTCTCTTGTCTTGCTCGCTCTCTTATCTGGCTCGCTCGCTCTCATATCTGGCTGGCTCGCTTTCTCTCATATCTGGCTTGCTCGCTTGCTCTCTTGTCCGGCTCGCTCTCTTATCTGGCTTGCTCGCTAGCATATCTGGCTCGCTCGCTTGCTCTCTTGTCTGGCTTGCTCTCTTATCTGGCTCGCTCGCTCTCATATCTGGCTCGCTCGCTTGCTCTCATATCTGGCTAGTTCGCTTGCTCTCTTGTCTTGCTCGCTCTCTTATCTGGCTCGCTCGCTCTCATATCTGGCTGGCTCGCTTGCTCTCATATCTGGCTTGCTCGCTTGCTCTCTTGTCTGGCTCGCTCTCTTATCTGGCTTGCTCGCTAGCATATCTGGCTCGCTCGCTTGCTCTCTTGTCTGGCTTGCTCTCTTATCTGGCTCGCTCGCTCTCATATCTGGCTCGCTCACTTGCTCTCTTGTCTGGCTCGCTCGCTCTCATATCTGACTTTCTCGCTTGCTCTCTTGTCTGGTTCGCTCTCTTATCTGGCTCGCTCTCATATCTGGCTTGCTCGCTTGCTCTCATATCTGACTCGCTCGTTTGCTCTCTTGTCTGGCTCGCTCTCTTACCTGGCTTGCTCGCTAGCATATCTGGCTCGCTCGCTTGCTCTCTTGTCTGACTTGCTCTCTTATCTGTCTCGCTCTCACATCTGGCTTGCTCGCTTGCTCTCATATCTGGCTCGCTCGCTTGCTCTCTTGTCTGGCTCGCTCTCTTATCTGGCTTGCTCGCTAGCATATCTGGCTCGCTCGCTTGCTCTCTTGTCTAGCTTGCTCTCTTATCTGGCTCGCTTGCTCTCATATCTGGCTCGCTCGCTTGATCTCACGTCTGGCTCGCTCGCTCTCATATCTGGCTCGCTCGATTGCTCTCATATCTGGCTCGCTCGCTCTCATATCTGGCTTTCTCGCTTGCTCTCTTGTCTGGTTTGCTCTCTTATCTGGCTCGCTCTCATATCTGGCTCGCTCACTTGCTCTCTTGTCTGGCTCGCTCTCTTATCTGGCTCACTCGCATATCTGGCTCGCTCGCTCTCATATCTGGCTTGCTCGCTTGCTCTCATATCTGGCTCGCTCGCTTGCTCTCAAATCTGGCTCGCTCCCTTGCTCTCATATCTGGCTAGCTCGCTTGCTCTCTTGTCTTGCTCGCTCTCTTATCTGGCTCGCTCGCTCTCATATCTGGCTGGCTTGCTTGCTCTCATATCTGGCTCGCTCGCTTGCTCTCATATCTGGCTAGTTCGCTTGCTCTCTTGTCTTGCTTGCTCTCTTATCTGGCTCTCTCGCTCTCATATCTGGCTGGCTCGCTTGTTCTCATATCTGGCTTGCTCGCTTGCTCTCTTGTCTGGCTCGCTCTCTTATCTGGCTTGCTCGCTAGCATACCTGGCTCGCTCGCTTGCTCTCTTGTCTGGCTTGCTCTCTTATCTGGCTCGCTCGCTCTCATATCTGGCTCGCTCACTTGCTCTCTTGTCTGGCTCGCTCTCTTATCTGGCTCACTCGCATATCTGGCTCGCTCGCTCTCATATCTGGCTTGCTCACTTGCTCTCATATCTGGATCGCTCGCTTGCTCTCAAATCTGGCTCGCTTGCTCTCATATCTGGCTAGCTCGCTTGCTCTCTTGTCTTGCTCGCTCTCTTATCTGGCTCGCTCGCTCTCATATCTGGCTGGCTTGCTTGCTCTCATATCTGGCTCGCTCGCTTGTTCTCATATCTGGCTAGTTCGCTTGCTCTCTTGTCTTGCTCGCTCTCTTATCTGGCTCGCTCGCTCTCATATCTGGCTGGCTCGCTTGCTCTCATATCTGGCTCGTTCGCTTGCTCTCTTGTCTGGCTCGCTCTCTTATCTGGCTAGCTCGCTAGAATATCTGGCTCGCACGCTTGCTCTCTTGTCTGGCTTGCTCTCTTATCTGGCTCGCTCGCTCTCATATCTGGCTCGCTTGCTCTCATGTCTGGCTCGCTCGCTCTCATATCTGGCTTTCTCGCTTGCTCTCTTGTCTGGCTCGCTCTCTTATCTGGCTCGCTCGCATATCTGGCTAGCTCGCTCTCACATCTGGCTGGCTCGCTTGCTCTCATTTCTGGCTGGCTCGCTTGCTCTCATATCTGGCTCGCTCGCTTGCTCTCATATCTGGCTCGCTCGCTTGCTTAATTGTCTGGCTCGCTCTCTTATCTGCCTCGCTCTCTCTCACATCTGGCTTGCTCGCTTGCTCTCATATCTGGCTCGCTCGCTGCTCTCTTGTCTGGCTCGCTCTCATATCTGGCTTGCTCGCTTGCTCTCATATCTGGCTCGCTCGCTTGCTCTCTTGTCTGGCTCGCTCTCTTATCTGGCTCGCTCGCATATCTGGCTCGCTCGCTCTCACATCTGGCTGGCTTGCTTGCTCTCATATCTGGCTCGCTCGCTTGCTCTCATATCTGACTCGCTCGCTTGCTCTCTTGTCTGGCTCGCTCTCTTATCTGGCTCGCTTGCATATCTGCCTCGCTCGCTCTCACATCGAGCTGGCTCGCTTGCTCTCATATCTGGCTCGCTCGCTTGCTCTCTTGTCTGGCTCGCTCTCTTATCTGGCTCGCTCTCATATCTGGCTTGCTAGCTTGCTCTCATATCTGGCTCGCTCGCTTTCTCTCTTGTCTGTCTCGCTCTCTTTTATGGCTCGCTCACATATCTGGCTCGCTCGCTCTCAAATCTGGCTTGCTCGCTCTCAAATCTGGCTCGCTCGCTTGCTCTCATATCTGGCTAGTTCGCTTGCTCTCTTGTCTTGCTCGCTCTCTTATCTGGCTCGCTCGCTCTCATATCTGGCTGGCTCGCTTGCTCTCATATCTGGCTCGCTCGCTTGCTCTCTTGTCTGGCTCGCTCTCTTATCTGGCTTGCTCGCTAGCATATCTGGCTCGCTCGCTTGCTCTCTTGTCTGGCTTGCTCTCTTATCTGGCTCGCTCGCTCTCATATCTGGCTCGCTCGCTTGCTTAATTGTCTGGCTCGCTCTCTTATCTGCCTCGCTCTCTCTCACATCTGGCTTGCTCGCTTGCTCTCATATCTGGCTCGCTCGCTGCTCTCTTGTCTGGCTCGCTCTCATATCTGGCTTGCTCGCTTGCTCTCATATCTGGCTCGCTCGCTTGCTCTCTTGTCTGGCTCGCTCTCTTATCTGGCTCGCTCGCATATCTGGCTCGCTCGCTCTCACATCTGGCTGGCTTGCTTGCTCTCATATCTGGCTCGCTCGCTTGCTCTCATATCTGACTCGCTCGCTTGCTCTCTTGTCTGGCTCGCTCTCTTATCTGGCTCGCTTGCATATCTGCCTCGCTCTCACATCGAGCTGGCTCGCTTGCTCTCATATCTGGCTCGCTCGCTTGCTCTCTTGTCTGGCTCGCTCTCTTATCTGGCTCGCTCTCATATCTGGCTTACTAGCTTGCTCTCATATCTGGCTCGCTCGCTTTCTCTCTTGTCTGTCTCGCTCTCTTTTATGGCTCGCTCACATATCTGGCTCGCTCGCTCTCAAATCTGGCTTGCTCGCTCTCAAATCTGGCTTGCTCGCTTGCTCTCATATCTGGCTAGTTCGCTTGCTCTCTTGTCTTGCTCGCTCTCTTATCTGGCTCGCTCGCTCTCATATCTGGCTGGCTCGCTTGCTCTCATATCTGGCTCGCTCGCTTGCTCTCTTGTCTGGCTCGCTCTCTTATCTGGCTTGCTCGCTAGCATATCTGGCTCGCTCGCTTGCTCTCTTGTCTGGCTTGCTCTCTTATCTGGCTCGCTCGCTCTCATATCTGGCTCGCTCGCTTACTCTCATGTCTGGCTCGCTCGCTCTCATATCTGGCTCGCTCGCTTGCTCTCATGTCTGGCTCGCTCTCATATCTGGCTTTCTCGCTTGCTCTCTTGTCTGGTACGCTCTCTTATCTGGCTCGCTCTCATATCTGGCTTGCTCGCTTGCTCTCATATCTGGCTCGTTCGCTTGCTTTCTTGTCTGGTTTGCTCGCATATCTGGCTCGCTCGCTCGCTCTCACATCTGGCTCACTCGCTTGCTCTCTTGTATTGCTCGCTCTCTTATCTGGCTCGCTCGCTCTCATATCTGGTTGGCTCGCTTGCTCTCATATCTGGCTCGCTCGCTTGCTCTCTTGTCTGGCTCGCTCTCTTATCTGGCTTGCTCGCTAGAATATCTGGCTCGCGCGCTTGCTCTCTTGTCTGGCTTGCTCTCTTATCTTGCTCGCTCGCTCTCATATCTGGCTCGCTCGCTTGCTCTCATGTCTGGCTCGCTCGCTCTCATATCTGGCTTTCTCGCTTGCTCTCTTGTCTGGCTCGCTCACTTATCTGGCTCGCTCACATATCTGGCTAGCTCGCTCTCACATCTGGCTGGCTCGCTTGCTCTCATTTCTGGCTGGCTCGCTTGCTCTCATTTCTGGCTCGCTCGCTTGCTCTCATATCTGGCTCGCTCTCTTGCTCTCATATCTGGCACGCTCGCTTGCTCTCTTGTCTGGCTCGCTCTCATATCTGGCTAGTTCGCTTGCCCTCTTGTCTTGCTCGCTCTCTTATCTGGCTCGCTCGCTCTCATATCTGGCTGACTCGCTTGCTCTCATATCTGGCTCGCTCGCTTGCTCTCATATCTGGCTCGCTCGCTTGCTCTCATGTCTGGCTCGCTCTCATATCTGGATCGCTCGCTTGCTCTCATATCTGGCTCGCTCGCTTGCTTAATTGTCTGGCTCGCTCTCTTATCTGCCTCGCTCTCTCTCATATCTGGCTTGCTCGCTTGCTCTCATATCTGGCTCGCTCGCTGCTCTCTTGTCTGGCTCGCTCTCATATCTGGCTTGCTCGCTTGCTCTCATATCTGGCTCGCTCGCTTGCTCTCTTGTCTGGCTCGCTGTCTTATTTGGCTCGCTCGCATATCTGGCTCGCTCGCTCTCACATCTGGCTGGCTTGCTTGCTCTCATATCTGGCTCGCTCGCTTGCTCTCATATCTGGCTCGCTCGCTTGCTCTCTTGTCTGGCTCGCTCTCTTATCTGGCTCGCTCGCATATCTGGCTCGCTCGCTCTCACATCGAGCTGGCTCGCTTGCTCTCATATCTGGCTCGCTCGCTTGCTCTCATATCTGGCTCGCTCGCTTTCTCTCTTGTCTGTCTCGCTCTCTTTTATGGCTCGCTCACATATCTGGCTTGCTTGCTCTCAAATCTGGCTCGCTCGCTCTCAAATCTGGCTCGCTCGCTTGCTCTCATATCTGGCTTGCTCTCATATCCGGCTCGCTCGATTGCTCTCATATCTGGCTCGCTCGCTTGCTCTCTTGTCTGGCTCGCTCTCTTATCTGGCTCGCTCGCATATCTTTCTCGCTCGCTCTCAAATCTGGCTCGCTCGCTTGCTCTCATATCTGGCTCGTTCGCTTGCTCTCTTGTCTTGCTCGCTCTCTTATCTGGCTCGCTTGCTCTCATATCTGGCTGGCTCGCTTACTCTCATATCTGTCTCGCTCGCTTGCTCTCTTGTCTGGCTCGCTCTCTTATCTGGCTTGCTCGCTAGCATATCTTGCTCGCACGCTTGCTCTCTTGTCTGGCTTGCTCTCTTATCTGGCTCGCTCGGTCTCATATCTGGCTCGCTCGCTTGCTCTCATGTCTGGCTCGCTTGCTCTCATATCTGGCTTTCTCGCTTGCTCTCTTGTCTGGCTCGCTCTCTTATCTGGCTCGCTCGCATATCTGAATCTCTCGCTCTCACATCTGGCTGGCTCACTTGCTCTCATTTCTGGCTGGCTCGCTTGCTCTCATTTCTGGTTCGCTCGCTTGCTCTCATATCTGGCTCGCTCGCTTGCTCTCATATCTGGCTCGCTCGCTTGCTCTCATATCTGGCTCGATCGCTCTCATGTCTGGCTCGCTCTCATATCTGGATCGTTCGCTTGCTCTCATATCTGGCTCGCTCGCTTGCTTAATTGTCTGGCTCGCTCTCTTATCTGCCTCGCTCTCTCTCACATCTGGCTTGCTCGCTTGCTCTCATATCTGGCTCGCTCGCTGCTCTCTTGTCTGGCTCGCTCTCAAATCTGGCTGGCTTGCTTGCTCTCATATCTGGCTCGCTCGCTTGCTCTCTTGTCTTGCTCACTCTTATCTGGCTCGCTCGCTCTCATATCTGGCTGGCTCGCTTGCTCTCATATCTGGCTCGCTCGCTTGCTCTCATATCTGGCTCGCTCGCTCTCATATCTGGCTCGCTCTCATATCTGGATCGCTCGCTTGCTCTCATATCTGGCTCGCTCGCTTGCTTAATTGTCTGGCTCGCTCTCTTATCTGCCTCCCTCTCTCTCACATCTGGCTTGCTCACTTGCTCTCATATCTGGCTCGCTCGCTTGCTCTCTTGTCTGGCTCGCTCTCTTATCTGGCTTGCTCGCATATCTGGCTCGCTCGCTCTCACATCTGGCTGGCTTGCTTGCTCTCATATCTGGCTCGCTCGCTTGCTCTCATATCTGGCTCGCTCGCTCTCATGTCTGGCTCGCTCTCATATCTGGATCGCTCGCTTGCTCTCATATCTGGCTCGCTCGCTTGCTTAATTGTCTGGATCGCTCTCTTATCTGCCTCGCTCTCTCTCACATCTGGCTTGCTCGCTTGCTCTCTTATCTGGCTCGCTCGCTTGCTCTCTTGTCTGGGTCGCTCTCTTATCTGGCTCGCTCTCATATCTGGCTTGCTAGCTTGCTCTCATATCTTACTCGCTCGCTTGCTCTCTTGTCTGTCTCGCTCTCTTTTATGGCTCGCTCACATATCTGGCTCGCTCACTCTCAAATCTGGCTCGCTCGCTCTCAAATCTGGCTCGCTCGCTTGCTCTCATATCTGGCTTGCTCGCTTGCTCTCATATCCGGCTCGCTCTCTTGCTCTCATATCTGGCTCGCTCGCTTGCTCTTTTGTCTGGCTCGCTCTCTTATCTGGCTCGCTCGCATATCTGGCTCGCTCGCTCTCAAATCTGGCTCGCTCGCTTGCTCTCATATCTGGCTAGTTCGCTTGCTCTCTTGTCTTGCTTGCTCTCTTATCTGGCTCGCTCGCTCTCATATCTGGCTGGCTAGCTCGCTTGCTCTCTTGTCTGGCTCGCTCTCTTATCTGGCTTGCTCGCTAGCATATCTGGCTCGCTCGCTTGCTCTCTTGTCTGGCTTGCTCTCTTATCTGGCTCGCTCGCTCTCATATCTGGCTCGCTCGCTTGCTCTCATGTCTGGCTCGCTCGCTCTCATATCTGGCTCGCTCGCTTGCTCTCATGTCTGGCTCGTTCGCTCTCATATCTGGCTTTCTCTCTTGCTCTCTTGTCTGGTTCGCTCTCTTATCTGGCTCGCTCTCATATCTGGCTTGCTCGCTTGCTCTCATATCTGGCTCGCTCGCTTGCTTTCTTGTCTGGCTCGCTCGCATATCTGGCTCGCTCGCTCTCACATCTGGCTGGCTCGCTTGCTCTCATATCTGGCTCGCTCGCTCTCATATCTGGCTCGCTCGCTTGCTCTCTTGTCTTGCTTGCTCTCTTATCTGGCTCGCTCGCTCTCATATCTGGCTTGCTCGCTCGCTCTCACATCTGGCTCGCTCGCTTGCTCTCTTGTCTTGCTCGCTCTCTTATCTGGCTCGCTCGCTCTCATATCTGGCTGGCTCGCTTGCTCTCATATCTGGCTCAATCGCTTGCTCTCTTGTCTGGCTCGCTCTCTTATCTGGCTCGCTCGCTCTCATATCAGGCTCGCTCGCTTGCTCTCATGTCTGGCTCGCTCGCTCTCATATCTGGCTTTCTCGCTTGCTTTCTTGTCTGGCTCGCTCTCTTATCTGGCTCGCTCACATATCTGGCTCGCTCACATATCTGGCTAGCTCGCTCTCACATCTGGCTGGCTCGCTTGCTCTCATTTCTGGCTGGCTCGCTTGCTCTCATTTCTGGCTCGCTCGCTTGCTCTCATATCTGGCTCGCTCGCTTGCTCTCATATCTGGCACGCTCGCTTGCTCTCTTGTCTGGCTCGCTCTCATATCTGGCTAGTTCGCTTGCTCTCTTGTCTTGCTCGCTCTCTTATCTGGCTCGCTTGCTCTCATATCTGGCTGGCTCGCTTGCTCTCTTGTCTGGCTCGCTCTCTTATCTGGCTTGCTCGCTAGCATATCTGGCTCGCTCGCTTGCTCTCTTGTCTGGCTTGCTCTCTTATCTGGCTCGCTCGCTCTCATATCTGGCTCGCTCGCTTGCTCTCATGTCTGGCTCGCTCGCTCTCATATCTGGCTCGCTCGCTTGCTCTCATGTCTGGCTCGCTCGCTCTCATATCTGGCTTTCTCTCTTGCTCTCTTGTCTGGTTCGCTCTCTTATCTGGCTCGCTCGCATATCTGGCTTGCTCGCTTGCTCTCATATCTGGCTTTCTCGCTTGCTTTCTTGTCTGGCTCGCTCGCATATCTGGCTCGCTCGCTCTCACATCTGGCTGGCTCGCTTGCTCTCATATCTGGCTCGCTCGCTCTCATATCTGGCTCGCTCGCTTGCTCTCTTGTCTTGCTCGCTCTCTTATGTGGCTCGCTCGCTGTCATATCTGGCTGGCTCGCTTGCTCTCATATCTGGCTCGATCGCTTGCTCTCTTGTCTGGCTCGCTCTCTTATCTGGCTTGCTCGCTAGAATATTTGGCTTGCGCGCTTGCTCTCTTGTCTGGCTTGCTCTCTTATCTGGCTCGCTCGCTCTCATATCTGGCTCGCTCGCTTGCTCTCATGTCTGGCTCGCTTGCTCTCATATTTGTCTTTCTCGCTTGCTCTCTTGTCTGGCTCGCTCTCAAATCTGGCTTGCTCGCTTGCTCTCATATCTGGCTCGCTCGCTTGCTCTCTTGTCTGGCTTGCTCTCTTATCTGGCGGGCTCGCATATCTGGCTCGCTCGCTCTCACATCTGGCTGGCTTGCTTGCTCTCATATCTGGCTCGCTCGCTTGCTCTCTTGTCTTGCTCACTCTTATCTGGCTCGCTCGCTCTCATATCTGGCTGGCTCGCTTGCTCTCATATCTGGCTCGCTCGCTTGCTCTCATATCTGGCTCGCTCGCTCTCATATCTGGCTCGCTCTCATATCTGGATCGCTCGCTTGCTCTCATATCTGGCTCGCTCGCTTGCTTAATTGTCTGGCTCGCTCTCTTATCTGCCTCCCTCTCTCTCACATCTGGCTTGCTCACTTGCTCTCATATCTGGCTCGCTCGCTTGCTCTCTTGTCTGGCTCGCTCTCTTATCTGGCTTGCTCGCATATCTGGCTCGCTCGCTCTCACATCTGGCTGGCTTGCTTGCTCTCATATCTGGCTCGCTCGCTTGCTCTCATATCTGGCTCGCTCGCTCTCATGTCTGGCTCGCTCTCATATCTGGATCGCTCGCTTGCTCTCATATCTGGCTCGCTCGCTTGCTTAATTGTCTGGATCGCTCTCTTATCTGCCTCGCTCTCTCTCACATCTGGCTTGCTCGCTTGCTCTCTTATCTGGCTCGCTCGCTTGCTCTCTTGTCTGGGTCGCTCTCTTATCTGGCTCGCTCTCATATGTGGCTTGCTAGCTTGCTCTCATATCTTACTCGCTCGCTTGCTCTCTTGTCTGTCTCGCTCTCTTTTATGGCTCGCTCACATATCTGGCTCGCTCACTCTCAAATCTGGCTCGCTCGCTCTCAAATCTGGCTCGCTCGCTTGCTCTCATATCTGGCTTGCTCGCTTGCTCTCATATCCGGCTCGCTCTCTTGCTCTCATATCTGGCTCGCTCGCTTGCTCTTTTGTCTGGCTCGCTCTCTTATCTGGCTCGCTCGCATATCTGGCTCGCTCGCTCTCAAATCTGGCTCGCTCGCTTGCTCTCATATCTGGCTAGTTCGCTTGCTCTCTTGTCTTGCTTGCTCTCTTATCTGGCTCGCTCGCTCTCATATCTGGCTGGCTCGCTCGCTTTCTCTCTTGTCTGGCTCGCTCTCTTATCTGGCTTGCTCGCTAGCATATCTGGCTCGCTCGCTTGCTCTCTTGTCTGGCTTGCTCTCTTATCTGGCTCGCTCGCTCTCATATCTGGCTCGCTCGCTTGCTCTCATGTCTGGCTCGCTCGCTCTCATATCTGGCTCGCTCGCTTGCTCTCATGTCTGGCTCGTTCGCTCTCATATCTGGCTTTCTCTCTTGCTCTCTTGTCTGGTTCGCTCTCTTATCTGGCTCGCTCTCATATCTGGCTTGCTCGCTTGCTCTCATATCTGGCTCGCTCGCTTGCTTTCTTGTCTGGCTCGCTCGCATTTCTGGCTCGCTCGCTCTCACATCTGGCTGGCTCGCTTGCTCTCATATCTGGCTCGCTCGCTCTCATATCTGGCTCGCTCGCTCTCATATCTGGCTCGCTCGCTTGCTCTCTTGTCTTGCTTGCTCTCTTATCTGGCTCGCTCGCTCTCATATCTGGCTGGCTCGCTCGCTCTCACATCTGGCTCGCTCGCTTGCTCTCTTGTCTTGCTCGCTCTCTTATCTGGCTCGCTCGCTCTCATATCTTGCTGGCTCGCTTGCTCTCATATCTGGCTCAATCGCTTGCTCTCTTGTCTGGCTCGCTCTCTTATCTGGCTCGCTCGCTCTCATATCAGGCTCGCTCGCTTGCTCTCATGTCTGGCTCGCTCGCTCTCATATCTGGCTTTCTCGCTTGCTCTCTTGTCTGGTTTGCTCTCTTATCTGGCTCGCTCTCATATCTGGCTTGCTCGCTTGCTCTCATATGTGGCTCGCTCACTTGCTCTCTTGTCTGGCTCGCTCTCTTATCTGGCTTGCTCGCTAGCATATCTGGCTCGCTCGCATGCTCTCTTGTCTGGCTTCCTCTCTTATCTGGCTCGCTCGCTCTCATATCTGGCTCGCTCGCTTGCTCTCATGTCTGGCTCGCTCGCTCTCATATCTGGCTCGCTCGCTTGCTCTTATGTCTGGCTCGCTCGCTCTCACATCTGGCTTGCTCACTTGCTCTCATATCTGGCTCGCTCGCTTGCTCTCTTGTCTGGCTCGCTCTCTTATCTGGCTTGCTCGCATATCTGGCTCGCTCGCTCTCACATCTGGCTGGCTTGCTTGCTCTCATATCTGGCTCGCTCGCTTGCTCTCATATCTGGCTCGCTCGCTCTCATGTCTGGCTCGCTCTCATATCTGGATCGCTCGCTTGCTCTCATATCTGGCTCGCTCGCTTGCTTAATTGTCTGGATCGCTCTCTTATCTGCCTCGCTCTCTCTCACATCTGGCTTGCTCGCTTGCTCTCTTATCTGGCTCGCTCGCTTGCTCTCTTGTCTGGGTCGCTCTCTTATCTGGCTCGCTCTCATATCTGGCTTGCTAGCTTGCTCTCATATCTTACTCGCTCGCTTGCTCTCTTGTCTGTCTCGCTCTCTTTTATGGCTCGCTCACATATCTGGCTCGCTCACTCTCAAATCTGGCTCGCTCGCTCTCACATCTGGCTGGCTTGCTTGCTCTCATATCTGGCTGGCTCGCTTGCTCACATATCTGGCTAGCTCGCTCTCACATCTGGCTGGCTCGCTTGCTCTCATTTCTGGCTGGCTCGCTTGCTCTCATTTCTGGCTCGCTCGCTTGCTCTCATATCTGGCTCGCTCGCTTGCTCTCATATCTGGCACGCTCGCTTGCTCTCTTGTCTGGCTCGCTCTCATATCTGGCTAGTTCGCTTGCTCTCTTGTCTTGCTCGCTCTCTTATCTGGCTCGCTTGCTCTCATATCTGGCTGGCTCGCTTGCTCTCTTGTCTGGCTCGCTCTCTTATCTGGCTTGCTCGCTAGCATATCTGGCTCGCTCGCTTGCTCTCTTGTCTGGCTTGCTCTCTTATCTGGCTCGCTCGCTCTCATATCTGGCTCGCTCGCTTGCTCTCATGTCTGGCTCGCTCGCTCTCATATCTGGCTCGCTCGCTTGCTCTCATGTCTGGCTCGCTCGCTCTCATATCTGGCTTTCTCTCTTGCTCTCTTGTCTGGTTCGCTCTCTTATCTGGCTCGCTCTCATATCTGGCTTGCTCGCTTGCTCTCATATCTGGCTTTCTCGCTTGCTTTCTTGTCTGGCTCGCTCGCATATCTGGCTCGCTCGCTCTCACATCTGTCTGGCTCGCTTGCTCTCATATCTGGCTCGCTCGCTCTCATATCTGGCTCGCTCGCTTGCTCTCTTGTCTTGCTCGCTCTCTTATGTGGCTCGCTCGCTGTCATATCTGGCTGGCTCGCTTGCTCTCATATCTGGCTCGATCGCTTGCTCTCTTGTCTGGCTCGCTCTCTTATCTGGCTTGCTCGCTAGAATATTTGGCTTGCGCGCTTGCTCTCTTGTCTGGCTTGCTCTCTTATCTGGCTCGCTCGCTCTCATATCTGGCTCGCTCGCTTGCTCTCATGTCTGGCTCGCTTGCTCTCATATCTGGCTTTCTCGCTTGCTTTCTTGTCTGGCTCGCTCGCATATCTGGCTCGCTCGCTCTCACATCTGTCTGGCTCGCTTGCTCTCATATCTGGCTCGCTCGCTCTCATATCTGGCTCGCTCGCTTGCTCTCTTGTCTTGCTCGCTCTCTTATGTGGCTCGCTCGCTGTCATATCTGGCTGGCTCGCTTGCTCTCATATCTGGCTCGATCGCTTGCTCTCTTGTCTGGCTCGCTCTCTTATCTGGCTTGCTCGCTAGAATATTTGGCTTGCGCGCTTGCTCTCTTGTCTGGCTTGCTCTCTTATCTGGCTCGCTCGCTCTCATATCTGGCTCGCTCGCTTGCTCTCATGTCTGGCTCGCTTGCTCTCATATTTGTCTTTCTCGCTTGCTCTCTTGTCTGGCTCGCTCTCTTATCTGGCTCGCTCTCATATCTGGCTAGCTCGCTCTCACATCTGGTTGGCTCGCTTGCTCTCATTTCTGGCTGGCTCGCTTGCTCTCATTTCTGGCTCGCTCGCTTGCTCTCATATCTGGCTCGCTCGCTTGCTCTCATATCTGGCACGCTCGCTTGCTCTCTTGTCAGGCTCGCTCTCATATCTTGCTAGCTCGCTTGCTCTCTTGTCTTGCTCGCTCTCTTATCTGGCTCGCTCGCTCTCATATCTGGCTGGCTCGATTGCTCTCATATCTGGCTAGCTCACTTGCTTTCATATCTGGCTCGCTCGCTTGCTCTCATGTCTGGCTCGCTCTCATATCTGGATCGCTCGTTTGCTGTCATATCTGGCTCGCTCGCTTGCTTAATTATCTGGCTCGCTCTCTTATCTGCCTCGCTCTCTCTCACATCTGGCTTGCTCGCTTGCTCTCATATCTGGCTCGCTCGCTGCTCTCTTGTCTGGCTCCCTCTCTTATCTGGCTCGCTCGCTTGCTCTTATATCTGGCTCGCTCGCTTGCTCTCTTGTCTGGCTCGCTCTCTTATCTGGCTTGCTCGCTAGAATATTTGGCTTGCGCGCTTGCTCTCTTGTCTGGCTTGCTCTCTTATCTGGCTCGCTCGCTCTCATATCTGGCTCGCTCGCTTGCTCTCATGTCTGGCTCGCTTGCTCTCATATCTGTCTTTCTCGCTTGCTCTCTTGTCTGGCTCGCTCTCTTATCTGGCTCGCTCGCATATCTGGCTCGCTCGCTCTCACATCTGGCTGGCTTGCTTGCTCTCATATCTGGCTCGCTCGCTTGCTCTCATATCTGGCTCGCTCGCTTGCTCTCTTGTCTGGCTCGCTCTCTTATCTGGCTCGCTCGCATATCTGGCTCGCTCGCTCTCACATCGAGCTGGCTCGCTTGCTCTCATATCTGGCTCGCTCGCTTGCTCTCTTGTCTGGCTCGCTCTCTTATCTGGCTCGCTCTCATATCTGGCTTGCTAGCTTGCTCTCATATCTGGCTCGCTCGCTTTCTCTCTTGTCTGCCTCGCTCTCTTTTATGGCTCGCTCACATATCTGGCTCGCTCGCTCTCAAATCTGGCTCGCTCGCTCTCAAATCTGGCTCGCTCGCTTGCTCTCATGTCTGGCTTGCTCGCTTGCTCTCATATCCGGCTCGCTCGCTTGCTCTCATATCTGGCTCGCTCGCTTGCTCTCTTGTCTGGCTCGCTCTCTTATCTGGCTCGCTCGCATATCTTTCTCGCTCGCTCTCAAATCTGGCTCGCTCGCTTGCTCTCATATCTGGCTAGTTCGCTCGCTCTTTTGTCTTGCTCGCTCTCTTATCTGGCTTGCTTGCTCTCATATCTGGCTGGCTCGCTTACTCTCATATCTGGCTCGCTCGCTTGCTCTCTTGTCTGGCTCGCTCTCTTATCTGGCTTGCTCGCTAGCATATCTGGCTCGCTCGCTTGCTCTCTTGTTTGGCTTGCTCTCTTATCTGACTCGCTCGCTCTCATATCTGGCTCGCTCGCTTGCTCTCATGTCTGGCTCGCTCGCTCTCATATCTGGCTAGCTCGCTTGCTCTCATGTCTGGCTCGCTCGCTCTCATATCTGGCTTTCTCTCTTGCTCTCTTGTCTTGTTCGCTCTCTTATCTGGCTCACTCTCATATCTGGCTTGCTCGCTTGCTCTCATATCTGGCTCGCTCGCTTGCTTTCTTGTCTGGCTCGCTCGCATATCTGGCTCGCTCGCTCTCACATCTGGCTGGCTCGCTTGCTCTCATATCTGGCTCGCTCGCTCTCATATCTGGCTCGCTCGCTTGCTCTCTTGTCTTGCTCGCTCTCTTATCTGGCTCGCTCTCATATCTGGCTGGCTCGCTTGCTCTCATATCTGGCTCGATCGCTTGCTCTCTTGTCTGGCTCGCTCTCTTATCTGGCTTGCTCGCTAGAATATTTGGCTTGCGCGCTTGCTCTCTTGTCTGGCTTGCTCTCTTATCTGGCTCGCTCGCTCTCATATCTGGCTCGCTCGCTTGCTCTCATGTCTGGCTCGCTTGCTCTCATATCTGTCTTTCTCGCTTGCTCTCTTGTCTGGCTCGCTCTCTTATCTGGCTCGCTCGCATATCTGGCTAGCTCGCTCTCACATCTGGCTGGCTCGCTTGCTCTCATTTCTGGCTGGCTCGCTTGCTCTCATTTCTGGCTGGCTTGCTTGCTCTCATATCTGGCTCGCTCGCTTGCTCTCATATCTGGCACGCTCGCTTGCTCTCTTGTCAGGCTCGCTCTCATATCTTGCTAGCTCGCTTGCTCTCTTGTCTTGCTCGCTCTCTTATCTGGCTCGCTCGCTCTCATATCTGGCTGGCTCGATTGCTCTCATATCTGGCTTGCTCGCTTGCTCTCATATCTGGCTCGCTCGCTTGCTCTCATGTCTGGCTCGCTCTCATATCTGGATCGCTCGCTTGCTGTCATATCTGGCTCGCTCACTTGTTTAATTGTCTGGCTCGCTCTCTTATCTGCCTCGCTCTCTCTCACATCTGGCTTGCTCGCTTGCTCTCATATCTGGCTCGCTCGCTGCTCTCTTGTCTGGCTCGCTCTCATATCTGGCTTGCTCGCATATCTGGCTCGCTCGCTTGCTCTCTTGTCTGGCTCGCTCTCTTATTTGGCTCGCTCGCATATCTGGCTCGCTCGCTCTCACATCTGGCTGGCTTGCTTGCTCTCATATCTGGCTCGCTCGCTTGCTCTCTTGTCTGGCTCGCTCTCTTATCTGGCTCGCTCGCATATCTGGCTCGCTCGCTCTCACATCGAGCTGGCTCGCTTGCTCTCATATCTGGCTCGCTCGCTTGCTCTCTTGTCTGGCTCGCTCTCTTATCTGGCTCGCTCTCATATCTGGCTTGCTAGCTTGCTCTCATATCTGGCTCGCTCGCTTTCTCTCTTGTCTGCCTCGCTCTCTTTTATGGCTCGCTCACATATCTGGCTCGCTCGCTCTCAAATCTGGCTCGCTCGCTCTCAAATCTGGCTCGCTTGCTTGCTCTCATGTCTGGCTTGCTCGCTTGCTCTCATATCTGGCTCGCTCGCTTGCTCTCATATCTGGCTCGCTCGCTTGCTCTCTTGTCTGGCTCGCTCTCTTATCTGGCTCGCTCGCATATCTTTCTCGCTCGCTCTCAAATCTGGCTCGCTCGCTTGCTCTCATATCTGGCTAGTTCGCTCGCTCTCTTGTCTTGCTCGCTCTCTTATCTGGCTTGCTTGCTCTCATATCTGGCTGGCTCGCTTACTCTCATATCTGGCTCGCTCGCTTGCTCTCTTGTCTGGCTCGCTCTCTTATCTGGCTTGCTCGCTAGCATATCTGGCTCGCACGCTTGCTCTCTTGTCTGGCTTGCTCTCTTATCTGGCTCGCTCGGTCTCATATCTGGCTCGCTCGCTTGCTCTCATGTCTGGCTTGCTTGCTCTCATATCTGTCTTTCTCGCTTGCTCTCTTGTCTGGCTCGCTCTCTTATCTGGCTCGCTCGCATATCTGGCTCGCTCGCTCTCACATCTTGCTGGCTCACTTGCTCTCATTTCTGGCTGGCTCGCTTGCTCTCATTTCTGGCTCGCTCGCTTGCTTAATTGTCTTGCTCGCTCTCTTATCTGCCTCGCTCTCTCTCACATCTGGCTTGCTCGCTTGCTCTCATATCTGGCTCGCTCGCTTGCTCTCTTGTCTGGGTCGCTCTCTTATCTGGCTCGCTCTCATATCTGGCTTGCTAGCTTGCTCTCTTGTCTGGCTTCCTCTCTTATCTGGCTCGCTCGCTCTCATATCTGGCTCGCTCGCTTGCTCTCATGTCTGGCTCGCTCGCTCTCATATCTGACTTTCTCGCTTGCTCTCTTGTCTGGTTCGCTCTGTTATCTGGCTCGCTCTCATATCTGGCTTGCTCGCTTGCTCACATATCTGGCTCGCTCGCTTGCTCTCTTGTCTGGCTCGCTCTCTTATCTGGCTTGCTCACTAGCATATCTGGCTCGCTCACTTGCTCTCTTGTCTGACTTGCTCTCTTATCTGTCTCGCTCTCACATCTTGCTTGCTCGCTTGCTCTCATATCTGGCTCGCTCGCTTGCTCTCTTGTCTGGCTCGCTCTCTTATCTGGCTTGCTCACTAGCATATCTGGCTCGCTCGCTTGCTCTCTTGTCTGGCTTGCTCTCTTATCTGGCTCGCTTGCTCTCATATCTGGCTCGCTCGCTTGATCTCATGTCTGGCTCGCTCGCTCTCATATCTGGCTCGCTCGATTGCTCTCATGTCTGGCTCGCTCGCTCTCATATCTGGCTTTCTCGCTTGCTCTCTTGTCTGGTTTGCTCTCTAATCTGGCTCGCTCTCATATCTGGCTCGCTCACTTGCTCTCTTGTCTGGCTCGCTCTCTTATCTGGCTCACTCGCATATCTGGCTCGCTCGCTCTCATATCTGGCTTGCTCGCTTGCTCTCATATCTGGCTCGCTCGCTTGCTCTCAAATCTGGCTCGCTTGCTTGCTCTCATATCTGGCTAGCTCGCTTGCTCACTTGTCTTGCTCGCTCTCTTATCTGGCTCGCTCGCACTCATATCTGGCTGGCTTGCTTGCTCTCATATCTGGCTCGCTCGCTTGCTCTCATATCTGGCTTGCTCTCATGTCTGGCTTGCTCGCTCTCATGTCTGGCTCGCTCTCATATCTGGATCGCTCGCTTGCTCTCATATCTGGCTCGCTCGCTTGCTTAATTGTCTGTCTCGCTCTCTTATCTGCCTTGCTCTCTCTCACATCTGGCTTGCTCGCTTGCTCTCATATCTGGCTCGCTCGCTGCTCTCTTGTCTGGCTCCCTCTCTTATCTGGCTCGCTCGCTTGCTCTTATATCTGGCTCGCTCGCTTGCTCTCTTGTCTGGCTCGCTCTCTTATCTGGCTTGCTCGCTAGCATATCTGGCTCGCTCGCTTACTCTCTTGTCTGGCTTGCTCTCTTATCTGTCTCGCTCTCACATCTGGCTCGCTCGCTTGCTCTCATATCCGGCTCGCTCGCTTGCTCTCTTGTCTGGCTCGCTCTCTTATCTGGCTTGCTCGCTAGCATATCTGGCTCGCTCGCTTGCTCTCTTGTCTGGCTTGCTCTCTTATCTGGCTCGCTGGCTCTCTTATCTGGCTCGCTCGCTTGCTCTCATGTCTGGCTCGCTCACTCTCATATCTGGCTTTCTCGCTTGCTCTCTTGTCTGGTTCGCTCTCTTATCTGGCTCGCTCTCATATCTGGCTTGCTCGCTTGCTCTCATATCTGGCTCGCTCGCTTGCTCTCTTGTCTGGCTCGCTCTCTTATCTGGCTCGCTCGCATATCTTGCTCGCTCGCTCTCACATCTGGCTGGCTTGCTTGCTTTCATATCTGGCTCGCTCGCTTGCTCTCATATCTGGCTCGCTCGCTCTCACATCTGGTTCGCTCTCTTATCTGGCTCGCTCGCATATCTGGCTCGCTTGCTCTCACATCTAGCTGGCTCGCTTGCTTTCATATCTGGCTCGTTCGCTTGCTCTCTTGTCTGGCTCACTCTCTTATCTGGCTTGCTCGCTAGCATATCTGGCTCGCTGGCTTGCTCTCTTGTCTGCCTTGCTCTCTTATCTGGCTCGCTGGCTCTCTTATCTGGCTCGCTCGCTTGCTCTCATGTCTGGCTCGCTCACTCTCATATCTGGCTTTCTCGCTTGCTCTCTTGTCTGGTTCGCTCTCTTATCTGGCTCGCTCTCATATCTGGCTTGCTGGCTTGCTCTCATATCTGGCTCGCTCGCTTGCTCTCTTGTCTGGCTTGCTCTCTTATCTGGCTCGCTCGCATATCTTGCTCGCTCGCTCTCACATCTGGCTGGCTTGCTTGCTTTCATATCTGGCTCGCTCGCTTGCTCTCATATCTGGCTCGCTCGCTCTCACATCTGGTTCGCTCTCTTATCTGGCTCGCTCGCATATCTGGCTCGCTTGCTCTCACATCTAGCTGGCTCGCTTGCTTTCATATCTGGCTCGCTCGCTTGCTCTCTTGTCTGGCTCGCTCTCTCATCTGGCTCGCTCTCATATCATGCTTGCTAGCTTGCTCTCATTTCTGTCTCGCTCGCTTGCTCTCTTGTCTGTCTCGCTCTCTTTTATGGCTCGCTCGCATATCTGGCTCGCTCGCTCTCAAATCTGGCTCGCTTGCTTGTTCTCATATATGGCTTGCTCGCTTGCTCTCATATCCGGCTCGCTCGCTTGCTCTCATATCTGGCTCGCTCGCTTGCTCTCTTGTCTGGCTCGCTCTCTTATCTGGCTCGCTCGCATATCTGATTCGCTCGCTCTCAAATCTGGCTCGCTCGCTTGCTCTCATATCTGGCTAGTTCGCTTGCTCTCTTGTCTTGCTCGCTCTCTTATCTGGCTCGCTCGCTCTCATATCTGGCTGGCTCGCTTGCTCTCATATCTGGCTCGCTCGCTTGCTCTCTTGTCTTGCTCGCTCTCTTATCTGGCTCGCTCGCTCTCATATCTGGCTGGCTCGCTTGCTCTCATATCTGGCTGGCTCGCTTGCTCTCATATCTGGTTCGCTCGCTTGCTCTTTTGTCTGGCTCGTTATCTTATCTGGCTTGCTCGCTAGAATATCTGGCTCACACGCTTGCTCTCTTGTCTGGCTTGCTCTCTTATCTGGCTCGCTCGCTCTCATATCTGGCTCGCTCGCTTCCTCTCATGTCTGGCTCGCTCGCTCTCATATCTCTCTCGCTCGCTTGCTCTCTTGTCTTGCTCCCTCTCTTATCTGGCTCGCTCGCATATCTGGCTAGCTCGCTCTCACATCTGGCTGGCTCGCTTGCTCTCATTTCTGGCTGGCTCGCTTGCTCTCATTTCTGGCTCGCTCGCTTGCTCTCATATCTGGCTCGCTCGCTTGCTCTCCTGTCTTGCTCGCTCTCATATATGGCTAGCTCGCTTGCTCTCTTGTCTTGCTCGCTCTCTTATCTGGCTCGCTCGCTCTCATATCTGGCTGGCTCGCTTGCTCTCATATCTGGCTCGCTCGCTTGCTCTCATATCTGGCTCGCTCTCATATCTGGATCGCTCGCTTGCTCTCATATCTGGCTCGCTCGCTTGCTTAATTGTCTGACTCGCTCTCTTATCTGTCTCGCTCTCTCTCACATCTGGCTTGCTCGCTTGCTCTCATATCTGGCTCGCTCGCTGCTCTCTTGTCTGGCTCGCTCGCTTGCTCTCTTGTCTGGCTCCCTCTCTTATCTGGCTCGCTCGCATATCTGGCTCGCTCGCTCTCACATCTGGCTGGCTTGCTTGCTCTCATATCTGGCTCGCTCGCTTGCTCTCATATCTGGCTCGCTCTCTTGCTCTCTTGTCTGGCTCGCTCGCTTGCTTAATTGTCTGGCTCGCTCTCTTATCTGCCTCGCTCTCTCTCACATCTGGCTTGCTCGCTTGCTCTCATATCTGGCTCGCTCGCTTGCTCTCATATCTGGCTCGCTCTCATATCTGGATCGCTCGCTTACTCTCATATCTGGCTCGCTCGCTTACTTAATTGTCTGACTCGCTCTCTTATCTGTCTCGCTCTCTCTCACATCTGGCTTGCTCGCTTGCTCTCATATCTGGCTCGCTCGCTGCTCTTGTCTGGCTCGCTCTCATATCTGGCTTGCTCGCTTGCTCTCATATCTGGCTCGCTCGCTTGCTCTCTTGTCTGGCTCCCTCTCTTATCTGGCTCGCTCGCATTTCTGGCTCGCTCGCTCTCACATCTGGCTGGCTTGCTTGCTCTCATATCTGGCTCACTCGCTTGCTCTCTTGTCTGGCTCGCTCTCATATATGGCTAGCTCGCTTGCTCTCTTGTCTTGCTCGCTCTCTTATCTGGCTCGCTCGCTCTCATATCTGGCTGGCTCGCTTGCTCTCATATCTGGATCGCTCGCTTGCTCTCATATCTGGCTCGCTCTCATGTCTGGCTTGCTCGCTCTCATGTCTGGCTCGCTCTCATATCTGGCTCGCTCGCTTGCTCTCATATCTGGCTTGCTCGCTTGCTTAATTGTCTGTCTCGCTCTCTTATCTGTCTCGCTCTCTCTCACATCTGGCTTGCTCGCTTGCTCTCATATCTGGCTCGCTCGCTGCTCTCTTGTCTGGCTCGCTCGCTTGCTCTCTTGTCTGGCTCCCTCTCTTATCTGGCTCGCTCGCATATCTGGCTCGCTCGCTCTCACATCTGGCTGGCTTGCTTGCTCTCATATCTGGCTCGCTCGCTTGCTCTCATATCTGGCTCGCTCTCTTGCTTTCTTGTCTGGCTCGCTCGCTTGCTTAATTGTCTGGCTCGCTCTCTTATCTGCCTCGCTCTCTCTCACATCTGGCTTGCTCGCTTGCTCTCATATCTGGCTCGCTCGCTTGCTCTCATATCTGGCTCGCTCTCATATCTGGATCGCTCGCTTGCTCTCATATCTGGCTCGCTCGCTTACTTAATTGTCTGACTCGCTCTCTTATCTGTCTCGCTCTCTCTCACATCTGGCTTGCTCGCTTGCTCTCATATCTGGCTCGCTCGCTGCTCTCTTGTCTGGCTCGCTCTCATATCTGGCTTGCTCGCTTGCTCTCATATCTGGCTCGCTCGCTTGCTCTCTTGTCTGGCTCCCTCTCTTATCTGGCTCGCTCGCATTTCTGGCTCGCTCGCTCTCACATCTGGCTGGCTTGCTTGCTCTCATATCTGGCTCACTCGCTTGCTCTCTTGTCTGGCTCGCTCTCATATATGGCTAGCTCGCTTGCTCTCTTGTCTTGCTCGCTCTCTTATCTGGCTCGCTCGCTCTCATATCTGGCTGGCTCGCTTACTCTCATATCTGGCTCGCTCGCTTGCTCTCATATCTGGCTCGCTCTCATGTCTGGCTTGCTCGCTCTCATGTCTGGCTCGCTCTCATATCTGGCTTGCTCGCTTGCTCTCATATCTGGCTTGCTCGCTTGCTTAATTGTCTGTCTCGCTCTCTTATCTGCCTCGCTCTCTCTCACATCTGGCTTGCTCGCTTGCTCTCATATCTGGCTCGCTCGCTGCTCTCTTGTCTGGCTCGCTCTCATATCTGGCTCGCTCACATATCTTGCTCGCTCACTCTCACATCTGGCTCGCTCGCTTGCTCTTATATCTGGCTCGCTCGCATGCTCTCTTGTCTGGCTCGCTCTCTTATCTGGCTTGCTCGCTAGCATATCTGGCTCGCTCGCTTACTCTCTTGTCTGGCTTGCTCTCTTATCTGTCTCGCTCTCACATCTGGCTCGCTCGCTTGCTCTCTTGTCTGGCTCGCTCTCTTATCTGGCTTGCTCGCTAGCATATCTGGCTTGCTCGCTTGCTCTCTTGTCTGGCTTGCTCTCTTATCTGGCTCGCTGGCTCTCTTATCTGGCTCGCTCGCTTGCTCTCATGTCTGGCTCGCTCAGTCTCATATCTGGCTTTCTCGCTTGCTCTCTTGTCTGGTTCGCTCTCTTATCTGGCTCGCTCTCATATCTGGCTTGCTCGCTTGCTCTCATATCTGGCTCGCTCGCTTGCTCTCTTGTCTGGCTCGCTCTCTTATCTGGCTCGCTCGCATATCTTGCTCGCTCTCTCTCATATCTGGCTGGCTTGCTTGCTTTCATATCTGGCTCGCTCGCTTGCTCTCATATCTGGCTCGCTCGCTCACTCTCACATCTGATTCGCTCTCTTATCTGGCTCGCTCGCATATCTGGCTCGCTTGCTCTCACATCTAGCTGGCTCGCTTGCTTTCATATCTGGCTCGCTCGCTTGCTCTCTTGTCTGGCTCGCTCTCTTATCTGGCTTGCTCGCTAGCATATCTGGCTCGCTGGCTTGCTCTCTTGTCTAGCTTGCTCTCTTATCTGGCTCGCTGGCTCTCTTATCTGGCTCGCTCGCTTGCTCTCATGTCTGGCTCGCTCACTCTCATATCTGGCTTTCTCGCTTGCTCTCTTGTCTGGTTCGCTCTCTTATCTGGCTCGCTCTCATATCTGGCTTGCTCGCTTGCTCTCATATCTGGCTCGCTCGCTTGCTCTCTTGTCTGGCTTGCTTTCTTATCTGGCTCGCTCGTATATCTTGCTCGCTCGCTCTCACATCTGGCTGGCTTGCTTGCTTTCATATCTGGCTTGCTCGCTTGCTCTCATATCTGGCTCGCTCGCTCTTCCATCTGGTTCGCTCTCTTATCTGGCTCGCTCGCATATCTGGCTCGCTTGCTCTCACATCTAGCTGGCTCGGTTGCTTTCATATCTGGCTCGCTCACTTGCTCTCTTGTCTGTCTCGCTCTCTTTTATGGCTCACTCGCATATCTGGCTCGCTCGCTCTCAAATCTGGCTTGCTTGCTTGTTCTCATATATGGCTTGCTCGCTTGCTCTCATATCCGGCTCGCTCGCTTGCTCTCATATCTGGCTCGCTCGCTTGCTCTCTTGTCTGGCTCGCTCTCTTATCTGGCTCGCTCGCATATCTGGTTCGCTCGCTCTCAAATCTGAGTCGCTCGCTTGCTCTCATATCTGGCTAGTTCGCTTGCTCTCTTGTCTTGCTCGCTCTCTTATCTGGCTCGCTCGCTCTCATATCTGGCTGGCTCGCTTGCTCTCATATCTGGCTCGCTCGCTTGCTCTCTTGTCTTGCTCGCTCTCTTATCTGGCTCGCTCGCTCTCATATCTGGCTGGCTCGCTTGCTCTCATATCTGGCTGGCTCGCTTGCTCTCATATCTGGTTCGTTCGCTTGCTCTTTTGTCTGGCTCGCTATCTTATTTGGCTTGCTCGCTAGAATATCTGGCTCGCACGCTTGCTCTCTTGTCTGGCTTGCTCTCTTATCTGGCTCGCTCGCTCTCATATCTGGCTCGCTCGCTTCCTCTCATATCTGGCTTGCTCGCTTGCTCTCATATCTGGCTCGCTCGCTTGCTCTCTTGTCTTGCTCGCTCTCTTATCTGGCTCGCTCGCATATTTGGCTAGCTCGCTCTCACATCTGGCTGGCTCGCTTGCTCTCATTTCTGGCTGGCTCGCTTGCTCTCATTTCTGGCTCGCTCGCTTGCTCTCATATCTGGCTCGCTCGCTTGCTCTCATATCTGGCTTGCTCGCTTGCTCTCTTGTCTGGCTCGCTCTCATATATGGCTAGCTCGCTTGCTCTCTTGTCTTGCTCGCTCTCTTATCTGGCTCGCTCGCTCTCATATCTGGCTGGCTCGCTTGCTCTCATATCTGGCTCGCTCGCTTGCTCTCATATCTGGCTCGCTCTCATATCTGGATCGCTCGCTTGCTCTCATATCTGGCTCGCTCGCTTGCTTAATTGTCTGACTCGCTCTCTTATCAGTCTCGCTCTCTCTCACATCTGGCTCGCTCGCTGCTCTCTTGTCTGGCTCACTCTCATATCTGGCTTGCTCGCTTGCTCTCATATCTGGCTTGCTCGCTTGCTCTCTTGTCTGGCTCCCTCTCTTATCTGGCTCGCTCGCATATCTGGCTCGCTCGCTCTCACATCTGGCTGGCTTGCTTGCTCTCATATCTGGCTCGCTCGCTTGCTCTCATATCTGGCTCGCTCTCTTGCTCTCTTGTCTGGCTCGCTCGCTTGATTAATTGTCTGGCTCGCTCTCTTATCTGCCTCGCTCTCTCTCACATCTGGCTTGCTCGCTTGCTCTCATATCTGGCTCGCTCGCTTGCTCTCATATCTGGCTCGCTCTCATTTCTGGATCGCTCGCTTGCTCTCATATCTGGCTCGCTCGCTTGCTTAATTGTCTGACTCGCTCTCTTATCTGTCTCGCTCTCTCTCACATCTGGCTTGCTCGCTTGCTCTCATATCTGGCTCGCTCGCTGCTCTCTTGTCTGGCTCGCTCTCATATCTGGCTTGCTCGCTTGCTCTCATATCTGGCTCGCTCGCTTGCTCTCTTGTCTGGCTCCCTCTCTTATCTGGCTCGCTCGCATATCTGGCTCGCTCGCTCTCACATCTGGCTGGCTTGCTTGCTCTCATATCTGGCTCGCTCGCTTGCTCTCATATCTGGCTCGCTCTAGTGCTCTCTTGTCTGGCTCGCTTGCTTGCTTAATTGTCTGGCTCGCTCTCTTATCTGCCTCGCTCTCTCTCACATTTGGCTTGCTCGCTTGCTCTCATATCTGGCTCGCTCGCTGCTCTCTTGTCTGGCTCGCTCTATTATCTGGCTCGCTCGCATATCTTGCTCGCTCGCTTGCTCTCTTGTCAGACTTGCTCTCTTATCTGTCTCTCTCTCACATCTGGCTCGCTCGCTTGCTCTCATATCTAGCTCGCTCTCTTATCTGGCTTGCTCGCTAGCATATCTATTTCGCTCGCTTGCTCTCTTGTCTGGTTTGCTCTCTTATCTGGCTCGCTCTCTCTCACATCTGGCTTGCTCGCTTGCTCTCATATCTGGCTCGCTTGCTGCTCTCTTGTCTGGCTCGCTCTCATATCTGGCTTGCTCGCTTGCTCTCATTTCTGGCTCGCTCGCTTGCTCTCATATCTAGCTCGCTCGCTTGCTCTCATATCTGGCTCGCTCGCTTGCTCTCTTGTCTGGCTCGCTCTCATACATGGCTAGCTCGCTTGCTCTCTTGTCTTGCTCGCTCTCTTATCTGGCTCGCTCGCTCTCATATCTGGCTGGCTCGCTTGCTCTCATATCTGGCTCGCTCGCTTGCTCTCATATCTGGCTCGCTCGCTTGCTCTCATATCTGGCTCGCTCGCTTGCTTAATTGTCTGACTCGCTCTCTTATCTGTCTCGCTCTCTCTCACATCTGGCTTGCTCGCTTGCTCTCATATCTGGCTCGCTCGCTGCTCTCTTGTCTGGCTCGCTCTCATATCTGGCTTGCTCGCTTGCTCTCATATCTGGCTCGCTCGCTTGCCCTCTTGTCTGGCTCCCTCTCTTATCTGGCTCGCTCGCATATCTGGCTCGCTCACTTTCACATCTGGCTGGCTTGCTTGCTCTCATATCTGGCTCGCTCGCTTGCTCTCATATCTGGCTCGCTCTCTTGCTCTCTTGTCTGGCTCGCTCGCTTGCTTAATTGTCTGGCTCGCTCTCTTATCTGCCTCGCTCTCTCTCACATCTGGCTTGCTCGCTTGCTCTCATATCTGGCTCGTTCGCTGCTCTCTTGTCTGGCTCGCTCTCTTATCTGGCTCGCTCGCATATCTTGCTCGCTCGCTTGCTCTCTTGTCTGACCTGCTCTCTTATCTGTCTCTCTCTCACATCTGGCTAGCTCGCTTGCTCTCATATCTAGCTCGCTCTCTTATCTGGCTCGCTTGCTCTCACATCTGGCTTGCTCGCTTGCTCTCATATCTGGCTCGCTCGCTTGCTCTCATATCTGGCTCGCTCTCATTTCTGGATCGCTCGCTTGCTCTCATATCTGGCTCGCTCGCTTGCTTAATTGTCTGACTCGCTCTCTTATCTGTCTCGCTCTCTCTCACATCTGGCTTGCTCGCTTGCTCTCATATCTGGCTCGCTCGCTGCTCTCTTGTCTGGCTCGCTCTCATATCTGGCTTGCTCGCTTGCTCTCATATCTGGCTCGCTCGCTTGCTCTCTTGTCTGGCTCCCTCTCTTATCTGGCTCGCTCGCATATCTGGCTCGCTCGCTCTCACATCTGGCTGGCTTGCTTGCTCTCATATCTGGCTCGCTCGCTTGCTCTCATATCTGGCTCGCTCTCTTGCTCTCTTGTCTGGCTCGCTTGCTTGCTTAATTGTCTGGCTCGCTCTCTTATCTGCCTCGCTCTCTCTCACATTTGGCTTGCTCGCTTGCTCTCATATCTGGCTCGCTCGCTGCTCTCTTGTCTGGCTCGCTCTCTTATCTGGCTCGCTCGCATATCTTGCTCGCTCGCTTGCTCTCTTGTCTGACTTGCTCTCTTATCTGGCTCTCTCTCACATCTGGCTCGCTCGCTTGCTCTCATATCTAGCTCGCTCTCTTATCTGGCTTGCTCGCTAGCATATCTGGCTCGCTCGCTTGCTCTCTTGTCTGGCTTGCTCTCTTATCTGGCTCGCTCTCTCTCACATCTGGCTTGCTCGCTTGCTCTCATATCTGGCTCGCTTGCTGCTCTCTTGTCTGGCTCGCTCTCATATCTGGCTTGCTCGCTTGCTCTCATTTCTGGCTCGCTCGCTTGCTCTCATATCTGGCTCGCTCGCTTGCTCTCATATCTGGCTCGCTCGCTTGCTCTCTTGTCTGGCTCGCTCTCATACATGGCTAGCTCGCTTGCTCTCTTGTCTTGCTCGCTCTCTTATCTGGCTCGCTCGCTCTCATATCTGGCTGGCTCGCTTGCTCTCATATCTGGCTCGCTCGCTTGCTCTCATATCTGGCTCGCTCTCTTGCTCTCTTGTCTGGCTCGCTCGCTTGCTTAATTGTCTGGCTCGCTCTCTTATCTGCCTCGCTCTCTCTCACATCTGGCTTGCTCGCTTGCTCTCATATCTGGCTCGCTCGCTGCTATCTTGTCTGGCTCGCTCTCTTATCTGGCTCGCTCGCATATCTTGCTCGCTCGCTTGCTCTCTTGTCTGACTTGCTCTCTTATCTGTCTCTCTCTCACATCTGGCTCGCTCGCTTGCTCTCATATCTAGCTCGCTCTCTTATCTGGCTCGCTCGCTCTCATATCTGGCTGGCTCGCTTGCTCTCACATCTGGCTTGCTCGCTTGCTCTCATATCTGGCTCGCTCGCTTGCTCTCATATCTGGCTCGCTCTCATTTCTGGATCGCTCGCTTGCTCTCATATCTGGCTCGCTCGCTTGCTTAATTGTCTGACTCGCTCTCTTATCTGTCTCGCTCTCACTCACATCTGGCTTGCTCGCTTGCTCTCATATCTGGCTCGCTCGCTGCTCTCTTGTCTGGCTCGCTCTCATATCTGGCTTGCTCGCTTGCTCTCATATCTGGCTCGCTCGCTTGCTCTCTTGTCTGGCTCCCTCTCTTATCTGGCTCGCTCGCATATCTGGCTCGCTCGCTCTCACATCTGGCTGGCTTGCTTGCTCTCATATCTGGCTCGCTCGCTTGCTCTCATATCTGGCTCGCTCTCTTGCTCTCTTGTCTGGCTCGCTTGCTTGCTTAATTGTCTGGCTCGCTCTCTTATCTGCCTCGCTCTCTCTCACATTTGGCTTGCTCGCTTGCTCTCATATCTGGCTCGCTCGCTGCTCTCTTGTCTGGCTCGCTCTCTTATCTGGCTCGCTCGCATATCTTGCTCGCTCGCTTGCTCTCTTGTCTGACTTGCTCTCTTATCTGGCTCTCTCTCACATCTGGCTCGCTCGCTTGCTCTCATATCTAGCTCGCTCTCTTATCTGGCTTGCTCGCTAGCATATCTGGCTCGCTCGCTTGCTCTCTTGTCTGGCTTGCTCTCTTATCTGGCTCGCTCTCTCTCACATCTGGCTTGCTCGCTTGCTCTCATATCTGGCTCGCTTGCTGCTCTCTTGTCTGGCTCGCTCTCATATCTGGCTTGCTCGCTTGCTCTCATTTCTGGCTCGCTCGCTTGCTCTCACATCTGGCTCGCTCGCTTGCTCTCATATCTGGCTCGCTCGCTTGCTCTCTTGTCTGGATCGCTCTCATACATGGCTAGCTCGCTTGCTCTCTTGTCTTGCTCGCTCTCTTATCTGGCTCGCTCGCTCTCATATCTCGCTGGCTCGCTTGCTCTCATATCTGGCTTGCTCGCTTGCTCTCATATCTGGCTCGCTCGCTTGCTCTCATATCTGGCTCGCTCGCTTGCTTAATTGTCTGACTCGCTCTCTTATCTGTCTCGCTCTCTCTCACATCTGGCTTGCTCGCTTGCTCTCATATCTGGCTCGCTCGCTGCTCTATTGTCTGGCTCGCTCTCATATCTGGCTTGCTCGCTTGCTCTCATATCTGGCTCGCTCACTTGCTCTCTTGTCTGGCTCCCTCTCTTATCTGGCTCGCTCGCATATCTGGCTCGCTCGCTTTCACATCTGGCTGGCTTGCTTGCTCTCATATCTGGCTCGCTCGCTTGCTCTCATATCTGGCTCTCTCTCTTGCTCTCTTGTCTGGCTCGCTCGCTTGCTTAATTGTCTGGCTCGCTCTCTTATCTGCCTCACTCTCTCTCACATCTGGCTTGCTCGCTTGCTCTCATATCTGGCTCGCTCGCTGCTCTCTTGTCTGGCTCGCTCTCTTATCTGGCTCGCTCGCATATCTTGCTCGCTCGCTTGCTCTCTTGTCTGACTTGCTCTCTTATCTGTCTCTCTCTCACATCTGGCTCGCTCGCTTGCTCTCATATCTAGCTCGCTCTCTTATCTGGCTCGCTCGCTCTCATATCTGGCTGGCTCGCTTGCTCTCACATCTGGCTTGCTCGCTTGCTCTCATATCTGGCTCGCTCGCTTGCTCTCATATCTGGCTCGCTCTCATTTCTGGATCGCTCGCTTGCTCTCATATCTGGCTCGCTCGCTTGCTTAATTGTCTGACTCGCTCTCTTATCTGTCTCGCTTTCTCTCACATCTGGCTTGCTCGCTTGCTCTCATATCTGGCTCGCTCACTTGCTCTCTTGTCTGGCTCCCTCTCTTATCTGGCTCGCTCGCATATCTGGCTCGCTCGCTCTCACATCTGGCTGGCTTGCTTGCTTTCATATCTGGCTCGCTCACTTGCTCTCATATCTGGCTCGCTCTCTTGCTCTCTTGTCTGGCTCGCTTGCTTGCTAAATTGTCTGGCTCGCTCTCTTATCTGCCTCGCTCTCTCTCACATTTGGCTTGCTCGCTTGCTCTCATATCTGGCTCGCTCGCTGCTCTCTTGTCTGGCTCGCTCTCTTATCTGGCTCGCTCGCATATCTTGCTCGCTTGCTTGCTCTCTTGTCTGACTTGCTCTCTTATCTGTCTCTCTCTCACATCTGGCTCGCTCGCTTGCTCTCATATCTAGCTCGCTCTCTTATCTGGCTCGCTCGCTCTCATATCTGGCTCGCTCTCTTGCTCTCTTGTCTGGCTCGCTCGCTTGCTTAATTGTCTGGCTCGCTCTCTTATCTGCCTCGCTCTCTCTCACATCTGGCTTGCTCGCTTGCTCTCATATCTGGCTCGCTCGCTGCTCTCTTGTCTGGCTCGCTCTCTTATCTGGCTCGCTCGCATATCTTGCTCGCTCGCTTGCTCTCTTGTCTGACTTGCTCTCTTATCTGTCTCTCTCTCACATCTGGCTCGCTCGCTTGCTCTCATATCTAGCTCGCTCTCTTATCTGGCTCGCTCGCTCTCATATCTGGCTGGCTCGCTTGCTCTCATATCTGGCTCGCTCGCTTGCTCTCTTGTCTGGCTCGCTCTGTTATCTGGCTTGCTTGCTAGCATATCTGGCTCGCACGCTTGCTCTCTTGTCTGGCTTGCTCTCTTATCTGGCTCGCTCGGTCTCATATCTGGCTCACTCGCTTGCTCTCATGTCTGGCTCGCTTGCTCTCATATCTGACTTTCTCGCTTGCTCTCTTATCTGGCTTGCTCTCATATCTGGCTTGCTCGCTTGCTCTCATATCTGGCTCGCTCGCTTGCTCTCTTGTCTGGCTCGCTCTCTTATCTGGCTTGCTTGCTAGCATATCTGGCTCGCTCGCTTGCTCTTGTCTGACTTGCTCTCTTATTTGTCTCGCTCTCACATCTGGCTTGCTCGCTTGCTCTCATATCTGGCTCGCTCGCTTGCTCTCTTGTCTGGCTCGCTCTCTTATCTGGCTTGCTTGCTAGCATATCTGGCTCGCTCGCTTGCTCTCTTGTCTGGCTTCCTCTCTTATCTGGCTCGCTCGCTTTCATATCTGGCTCGCTCGCTTGCTCTCATGTCTGGCTCGCTGGCTCTCATATCTGACTTTCTCGCTTGCTCTCTTGTCTGGTTCGCTCTCTTATCTGGCTCGCTCTCATATCTGGCTTGCTCGCTTGCTCTCATATCTGGCTCGCTCGCTTGCTCTCTTGTCTGGCTCGCTCTCTTATCTGGCTTGCTCACTAGCATATCTGGCTCGCTCACTTGCTCTCTTGTCTGACTTGCTCTCTTATCTGTCTCGCTCTCACATCTGGCTTGCTCGCTTGCTCTCATATCTGGCTCGCTCGCTTGCTCTCTTGTCTGGCTCGCTCTCTTATCTGGCTTGCTCGCTAGCATATCTGGCTCGCTCGCTTGCTCTCTTGTCTGGCTTGCTCTCTTATCTGGCTCGCTTGCTCTCATATCTGGCTCGCTCGCTTGATCTCATGTCTGGCTCGCTCGCTCTCATATCTGGCTCGCTCGATTGCTCTCATGTCTGGCTCGCTCGCTCTCATATCTGGCTTTCTCGCTTGCTCTCGTGTCTGGTTTGCTCTCTAATCTGGCTCGCTCTCATATCTGGCTTGCTCGCTTGCTCTCATATCTGGCTCGCTCACTTGCTCTCTTGTCTGGCTCGCTCTCTTATCTGCTCTCACTCGCATATCTGGCTCGCTCGCTCTCATATCTAGCTTGCTCGCTTGCTCTCATATCTGGCTCGCTCGCTTGCTCTCAAATCTGGCTCGCTTACTTGCTCTCATATCTGGCTAGCTCGCTTGCTCTCTTGTCTTGCTCGCTCTCTTATCTGGCTCGCTCGCTCTCATATCTGGCTGGCTTGCTTGCTCTCATATCTGGCTCGCTCTCATATCTGGCTTGCTCGCTCTCATGTCTGGCTCGCTCTCATATCTGGATCGCTCGCTTGCTCTCATATCTGGCTCGCTCGCTTGCTTAATTGTCTGTCTCGCTCTCTTATCTGCCTCGCTCTCTCTCACATCTGGCTTGCTCGCTTGCTCTCATATCTGGCTCGCTCGCTTGCTCTCTTGTCTGGCTCGCTCTCTTATCTGGCTCGCTCACATATCTTGCTCGCTCACTCTCACATCTGGCTCGCTCGCTTGCTCTTATATCTGGCTCGCTAGCTTGCTCTCTTGTCTGGCTCGCTCTCTTATCTGGCTTGCTCGCTAGCATATCTGGCTCGCTCGCTTACTCTCTTGTCTGGCTTGCTCTCTTATCTGTCTCGCTCTCACATCTGGCTCGCTCGCTTGCTCTCATATCTGGCTCGCTCGCTTGCTCTCTTGTCTGGCTCGCTCTCTTATCTGGCTTGCTCGCTAGCATATCTGGCTCGCTCGCTTGCTCTCTTGTCTGGCTTACTCTCTTATCTGGCTCGCTGGCTCTCTTATCTGGCTCGCTCGCTTGCTCTCATGTCTGGCTCGCTCACTCTCATATCTGGCTTTCTCGCTTGCTCTCTTGTCTGGTTCGCTCTCTTATCTGGCTCGCTCTCATATCTGGCTTGCTCGCTTGCTCTCATATCTGGCTCGCTCGCTTGCTCTCTTGTCTGGCTCGCTCTCTTATCTGGCTCGCTCGCATATCTTGCTCGCTCGCTCTCACATCTGGCTGGCTTGCTTGCTTTCATATCTGGCTCGCTCGCTTGCTCTCATATCTGGCTCGCTCGCTCGCTCTCACATCTGGTTCGCTCTCTTATCTGGCTCGCTCGCATATCTGGCTCGCTTGCTCTCACATCTAGCTGGCTCGCTTGCTTTCATATCTGGCTCGCTCGCTTGCTCTCTTGTCTGGCTCACTCTCTTATCTGGCTTGCTCGCTAGCATATCTGGCTCGCTGGCTTGCTCTCTTGTCTGGCTTGCTCTCTTATCTGGCTCGCTGGCTCTCTTATCTGGCTCGCTCGCTTGCTCTCATGTTTGGCTCGCTCACTCTCATATCTGGCTTTCTCGCTTGCTCTCTTGTCTGGTTCGCTCTCTTATCTGGCTCGCTCTCATATCTTGCTTGCTGGCTTGCTCTCATATCTGGCTCGCTCGCTTGCTCTCTTGTCTGGCTTGCTCTCTTATCTGGCTCGCTCGCATATCTTGCTCGCTCGCTCTCACATCTGGCTGGCTTGCTTGCTTTCATATCTGGCTCGCTCGCTTGCTCTCATATCTGGCTCGCTCGCTCGCTCTCACATCTGGTTCGCTCTCTTATCTGGCTCGCTCGCATATCTGGCTCGCTTGCTCCTCACATCTAGCTGGCTCGCTTGCTTTCATATCTGGCTCGCTCGCTTGCTCTCTTGTCTTGCTCGCTCTCTCATCTGGCTCGCTCTCATATCATGCTTGCTAGCTTGCTCTCATTTCTGGCTCGCTCGCTTGCTCTCTTGTCTGTCTCGCTCTCTTTTATGGCTCGCTCGCATATCTGGCTCGCTCGCTCTCAAATCTGGCTCGCTTGCTTGTTCTCATATATGGCTTGCTCGCTTGCTCTCATATCTGGCTAGTTCGCTTGCTCTCTTGTCTTGCTCGCTCTCTTATCTGGCTCGCTCGCTCTCATATCTGGCTGGCTCGCTTGCTCTCATATCTGGCTCGCTCGCTTGCTCTCTTGTCTTGCTCGCTCTCTTATCTGGCTCACTCGCTCTCATATCTGGCTGGCTCGCTTGCTCTCATATCTGGCCTGGCTCGCTTGCTCTCATATCTGGTTCGCTCGCTTGCTCTTTTGTCTGGCTCGTTATCTTATCTGGCTTGCTCGCTAGAATATCTGGCTCGCACGCTTGCTCTCTTGTCTGGCTTGCTCTCTTATCTGGCTCGCTCGCTCTCATATCTGGCTCGCTCGCTTCCTCTCATGTCTGGCTCGCTCGCTCTCATATCTGGCTAGCTCGCTTGCTCTCTTGTCTGGCTCCCTCTCTTATCTGACTCGCTCGCATATCTGGCTAGCTCACTCTCACATCTGGCTGGCTCGCTTGCTCTCATTTCTGGCTGGCTCGCTTGCTCTCATTTCTGGCTCGCTCGCTTGCTCTCATATCTGGCTCGCTCGCTTGCTCTCATATCTGGCTCGCTCGCTTGCTCTCCTGTCTGGCTCGCTCTCATATATGGCTAGCTCGCTTGCTCTCTTGTCTTGCTCGCTCTCTTATCTGGCTCGCTCGCTCTCATATCTGGCTGGCTCGCTTGCTCTCATATCTGGCTCGCTCGCTTGCTCTCATATCTGGCTCGCTCTCATATCTGGATCGCTCGCTTGCTCTCATATCTGGCTCGCTCGCTTGCTTAATTGTCTGACTCGCTCTCTTATCTGTCTTGCTCTCTCTCACATCTGGCTTGCTCGCTTGCTCTCATATCTGGCTCGCTCGCTGCTCTCTTGTCTGGCTCGCTCTCATATCTGGCTTGCTCGCTTGCTCTCATATCTGGCTCGCTCGCTTGCTCTCTTGTCTGGCTCCCTCTCTTATCTGGCTCGCTCGCATATCTGGCTCGCTCGCTCTCACATCTGGCTGGCTTGCTTGCTCTCATATTTGGCTCGCTCGCTTGCTCTCATATCTGGCTCGCTCTCTTGTCTGGCTCGCTCGCTTGCTTAATTGTCTGGCTCGCTCTCTTATCTGCCTTGCTCTCTCTCACATCTGGCTTGCTCGCTTGCTCTCATATCTGGCTCGCTCGCTTGCTCTCATATCTGGCTCGCTCTCATATCTGGATCGCTCGCTTGCTCTCATATCTGGCTCGCTCGCTTGCTTAATTGTCTGACTCGCTCTCTTATCTGTCTCGCTCTCTCTCACATCTGGCTTGCTCGCTTGCTCTCATATCTGGCTCGCTCGCTGCTCTCTTGTCTGGCTCGCTCTCATATCTGGCTTGCTCGCTTGCTCTCATATCTGGCTCGCTCGCTTGCTCTCTTGTCTGGCTCCCTCTCTTATCTGGCTCGCTCGCATATCTGGCTCGCTCGCTCTCACATCTGGCTGGCTTGCTTGCTCTCATATCTGGCTCACTCGCTTGCTCTCTTGTCTGGCTCGCTCTCATATATGGCTAGCTCGCTTGCTCTCTTGTCTTGCTCGCTCTCTTATCTGGCTCGCTCGCTCTCATATCTGGCTGGCTCGCTTGCTCTCATATCTGGCTCGCTCGCTTGCTCTCATATCTGGCTCGCTCTCATGTCTGGCTTGCTCGCTCTCATGTCTGGCTCGCTCTCATATCTGGATCGCTCGCTTGCTCTCATATCTGGCTCGCTCGCTTGCTCTCTTGTCTGGCTCCCTCTCTTATCTGGCTCGCTCGCATATCTGGCTCGCTCGCTCTCACATCTGGCTGGCTTGCTTGCTCTCATATCTGGCTCGCTCGCTTGCTCTCATATCTGGCTCGCTCTCTTGTCTGGCTCGCTCGCTTGCTTAATTGTCTGGCTCGCTCTCTTATCTGCCTCGCTCTCTCTCACATCTGGCTTGCTCGCTTGCTCTCATATCTGGCTCGCTCGCTTGCTCTCATATCTGGCTCGCTCTCATATCTGGATCGCTCGCTTGCTCTCATATCTGGCTAGCTCGCTTGCTTAATTGTCTGACTCGCTCTCTTATCTGTCTCGCTCTCTCTCACATCTGGCTTGCTCGCTTGCTCTCATATCTGGCTCGCTCGCTGCTCTCTTGTCTGGCTCGCTCTCATATCTGGCTTGCTCGCTTGCTCTCATATCTGGCTCGCTCGCTTGCTCTCTTGTCTGGCTCCCTCTCTTATCTGGCCTCGCTCGCATATCTGGCTCGCTCGCTTTCACATCTGGCTGGCTTGCTTGCTCTCATATCTGGCTCACTCGCTTGCTCTCTTGTCTGGCTCGCTCTCATATATGGCTAGCTCGCTTGCTCTCTTGTCTTGCTCGCTCTCTTATCTGGCTCGCTCGCTCTCATATCTGGCTGGCTCGCTTGCTCTCATATCTGGCTCGCTCGCTTGCTCTCATATCTGGCTCGCTCTCATGTCTGGCTTGCTCGCTCTCATGTCTGGCTCGCTCTCATATCTGGATCGCTCGCTTGCTCTCATATCTGGCTCGCTCGCTTGCTTAATTGTCTGTCTCGCTCTCTTATCTGCCTCGCTCTCTCTCACATCTGGCTTGCTCGCTTGCTCTCATATCTGGCTCGCTCGCTGCTCTCTTGTCTGGCTCGCTCTCTTATCTGCTCGCTCACATATCTTGCTTGCTCACTCTCACATCTGGCTCTCTCGCTTGCTCTCATGTCTGGCTCGCTCACTCTCATATCTGGCTTTCTCGCTTGCTCTCTTGTCTGGCTCCCTCTCTTATCTGGCTCCCTCTCTTATCTGGCTCGCTCGCATATCTGGCTCGCTCGCTCTCACATCTGGCTGGCTTGCTTGCTCTCATATCTGGCTCGCTCGCTTGCTCTCATATCTGGCTCGCTCTCTTGCTCTCTTGTCTGGCTCGCTCGCTTGCTTAATTGTCTGGCTCGCTCTCTTATCTGCCTCGCTCTCTCTCACATCTGGCTTGCTCGCTTGCTCTCATATCTGGCTCGCTCGCTTGCTCTCATATCTGGCTCGCTCTCATATCTGGATCGCTCGCTTGCTCTCATATCTGGCTCGCTCGCTTGCTTAATTGTCTGACTCGCTCTCTTATCTGTCTCGCTCTCTCTCACATCTGGCTTGCTCGCTTGCTCTCATGTCTGGCTCGCTCGCTGCTCTCTTGTCTGGCTCGCTCTCATATCTGGCTTGCTCGCTTGCTCTCATATCTGGCTCGCTCGCTTGCTCTCTTGTCTGGCTCCCTCTCTTATCTGGCTCGCTCGCATATCTGGCTCGCTCGCTCTCACATCCGGCTGGCTTGCTTGCTCTCATATCTGGCTCACTCGCTTGATCTCTTGTCTGGCTCGCTCTCATATATGGCTAGCTCGCTTGCTCTCTTGTCTTGCTCGCTCTCTTATCTGGCTCGCTCGCTCGCATATCTGGCTGGCTCACTTGCTCTCATATCTGGCTCGCTCGCTTGCTCTCATATCTGGCTCGCTCTCATGTCTGGCTTGCTCGCTCTCATGTCTGGCTCGCTCTCATATCTGGATCGCTCGCTTGCTCTCATATCTGGCTCGCTCGCTTGCTCTCTTGTCTGGCTCCCTCTCTTATCTGGCTCGCTCGCATATCTGGCTCGCTCGCTCTCACATCTGGCTGGCTTGCTTGCTCTCATATCTGGCTCGCTCGCTTGCTCTCATATCTGGCTCGCTCTAGTGCTCTCTTGTCTGGCTCGCTTGCTTGCTTAATTGTCTGGCTCGCTCTCTTATCTGCCTCGCTCTCTCTCACATTTGGCTTGCTCGCTTGCTCTCATATCTGGCTCGCTCGCTGCTCTCTTGTCTGGCTCGCTCTCTTATCTGGCTCGCTCGCATATCTGGCTCGCTCGCTTGCTCTCTTGTCTGACTTGCTTTCTTATCTGTCTCTCTCTCACATCTGGCTCGCTCGCTTGCTCTCATATCTAGCTCGCTCTCTTATCTGGCTTGCTCGCTAGCATATCTGGCTCGCTCGCTTGCTCTCTTGTCTGGCTTTCTCTCTTATCTGGCTCGCTCTCTCTCACATCTGGCTTGCTCGCTTGCTCTCATATCTGGCTCGCTTGCTGCTCTCTTGTCTGGCTCGCTCTCATATCTGGCTTGCTCGCTTGCTCTCATTTCTGGCTCGCTCGCTTGCTCTCATATCCCGGCTCGCTCGCTTGCTCTCATATCTGGCTCGCTCGCTTGCTCATTTGTCTGGCTCGCTCTCATACATGGCTAGCTCGCTTGCTCTCTTGTCTTGCTCGCTCTCTTATCTGGCTCGCTCGCTCTCATATCTGGCTGGCTCGCTTGCTCTCATATCTGGCTCGCTCGCTTGCTCTCATATCTGGCTCGCTCGCTTGCTCTCATATCTGGCTCGCTCGCTTGCTTAATTGTCTGACTCGCTCTCTTATCTGTCTCGCTCTCTCTCACATCTGGCTTGCTCGCTTGCTCTCATATCTGGCTCGCTCGCTGCTCTCTTGTCTGGCTCGCTCTCATATCTGGCTTGCTCGCTTGCTCTCATATCTGGCTCGCTCGCTTGCTCTCTTGTCTGGCTCCCTCTCTTATCTGGCTCGCTCGCATATCTGGCTCGCTCGCTCTCACATCTGGCTGGCTTGCTTGCTCTCATATCTGGCTCGCTCACTTGCTCTCATATCTGGCTCGCTCTCTTGCACTCTTGTCTGGCTCGCTTGCTTGCTTAATTGTCTGGCTCGCTCTCTTATCTGCCTCGCTCTCTCTCACATTGGCTTGCTCGCTTGCTCTCATATCTGGCTCGCTCGCTGCTCTCTTGTCTGGCTCGCTCTCTTATCTGGCTCGCTCGCATATCTTGCTCGCTCGCTTGCTCTCTTGTCTGACTTGCTCTCTTATCTGTCTCTCTCTCACATCTGGCTCGCTCGCTTGCTCTCATATCTAGCTCGCTCTCTTATCTGGCTTGCTCGCTAGCATATCTGGCTCGCTCGCTTGCTCTCTTGTCTGGCTTGCTCTCTTATCTGGCTCGCTCTCTCTCACATCTGGCTTGCTCGCTTGCTCTCATATCTGGCTCGCTTGCTGCTCTCTTGTCTGGCTCGCTCTCATATCTGGCTTGCTCGCTTGCTCTCATTTCTGGCTCGCTCGCTTGCTCTCATATCTGGCTCGCTCGCTTGCTCTCATATCTGGCTCGCTCGCTTGCTCTCTTGTCTGGCTCGCTCTCATACATGGCTAGCTCACTTGCTCTCTTGTCTTGCTCGCTCTCTTATCTGGCTCGCTCGCTCTCATATCTGGCTGGCTCGCTTGCTCTCATATCTGGCTCGCTCGCTTGCTCTCATATCTGGCTCGCTCGCTTGCTCTCATATCTGCTCGCTCGCTTGCTTAATTGTCTGACTCGCTCTCTTATCTGTCTCTCTCTCTCTCACATCTGGCTTACTCGCTTGCTCTCATATCTGGCTCGCTCGCTGCTCTCTTGTCTGGCTCGCTCTCATATCTGGCTTGCTCGCTTGCTCTCATATCTGGCTCGCTCGCTTGCTCTCTTGTCTGGCTCCCTCTCTTATCTGGCTCGCTCGCATATCTGGCTCGCTCGCTTTCACATCTGGCTGGCTTGCTTGCTCTCATATCTGGCTCGCTCGCTTGCTCTCATATCTGGCTAGCTCTCTTGCTCTCTTGTCTGGCTCGCTCGCTTGCTTAATTGTCTGGCTCGCTCTCTTATCTGCCTCGCTCTCTCTCACATCTGGCTTGCTCGCTTGCTCTCATATCTGGCTCGCTCGCTGCTCTCTTGTCCTGGCTCGCTCTCTTATCTGGCTCGCTCGCATATCTTGCTCGCTCGCTTGCTCTTTTGTCTGACTTGCTCTCTTATCTGTCTCTCTCTCACATCTGGCTCGCTCGCTTGCTCTCATATCTAGCTCGCTCTCTTATCTGGCTCGCTCGCTCTCATATCTGGCTGGCTCGCTTGCTCTCATATCTGGCTCGCTCGCTTGCTCTCTTGTCTGGGCTCGCTCTCTTATCTGGCTTGCTTGCTAGCATATCTGGCTCGCACGCTTGCTCTCTTATCTGGCTTGCTCTCTTATCTGGCTCGCTGGGTCTCATATCTGGCTCACTCGCTTGCTCTCATGTCTGGCTCGCTTGCTCTCATATCTGACTTTCTCGCTTGCTCTCTTATCTGGCTCGCTCTCATATCTGGCTTGCTCGCTTGCTCTCATATCTGGCTCGCTCGCTTGCTCTCTTGTCTGGCTCGCTCTCTTATCTGGCTTGCTCGCTAGCATATCTGGCTCGCTCGCTTGCTCTTGTCTGACTTGCTCTCTTATTTGTCTCGCTCTCACATCTGGCTTGCTCGCTTGCTCTCATATCTGGCTCGCTCGCTTGCTCTCTTGTCTGGCTCGCTCTCTTATCTGGCTTGCTTGCTAGCATATCTGGCTCGCTCGCTTGCTCTCTTGTCTGGCTTCCTCTCTTATCTGGCTCGCTCGCTCTCATATCTGCTCGCTCGCTTGCTCTCATGTCTGGCTCGCTCGCTCTCATATCTGACTTTCTCGCTTGCTCTCTTGTCTGGTTCGCTCTCTTATCTGGCTCGCTCTCATATCTGCTTGCTCGCTTGCTCTCATATCTGGCTCGCTCGCTTGCTCGCTTGTCTGGCTCGCTATCTTATCTGGCTTGCTCACTAGCATATCTGGCTCGCTCACTTGCTCTCTTGTCTGACTTGCTCTCTTATCTGTCTCGCTCTCACATCTGACTTGCTCGCTTGCTCTCATATCTGGCTCGCTCGCTTGCTCTCTTGTCTGGCTCGCTCTCTTATCTGGCTTGCTCGCTAGCATATCTGGCTCGCTCGCTTGCTCTCTTGTCTGGCTTGCTCTCTTATCTGGCTCGCTTGCTCTCATATCTGGCTCGCTCGCTTGATCTCATGTCTGGCTCGCTCGCTCTCATATCTGGCTCGCTCGATTGCTCTCATGTCTGGCTCGCTCGCTCTCATATCTGGCTTTCTCGCTTGCTCTCTTGTCTGGTTTGCTCTCTAATCTGGCTCGCTCTCATATCTGGCTTGCTCGCTTGCTCTCATATCTGGCTCGCTCACTTGCTCTCTTGTCTGGCTCGCTCTCTTATCTGGCTCACTCGCATATCTGGCTCGCTCGCTCTCATATCTAGCTTGCTCGCTTGCTCTCATATCTGGCTCGCTCGCTTGCTCTCAAATCTGGCTCGCTTGCTTGCTCTCATATCTGGCTAGCTCGCTTGCTCTCTTGTCTTGCTCGCTCTCTTATCTGGCTCGCTCGCTCTCATATCTGGCTGGCATGCTTGCTCTCATATCTGGCTCGCTCGCTTGCTCTCATATCTGGCTCGCTCTCATGTTTGGCTTGCTCGCTCTCATGTCTGGCTCGCTCTCATATCTGGATCGCTCGCTTGCTCTCATATCTGGCTCGCTCGCTTGCTTAATTGTCTATATCGCTCTCTTATCTGCCTCGCTCTCTCTCACATCTGGCTTGCTCGCTTGCTCTCATATCTGGCTCGCTCGCTTGCTCTCTTGTCTGGCTCGCTCTCTTATCTGGCTCGCTCACATATCTTGCTCGCTCACTCTCACATCTGGCTCGCTCGCTTGCTCTTATATCTGGCTCGCTCGCTTGCTCTCTTGTCTGGCTCGCTCTCTTATCTGGCTTGCTCGCTAGCATATCTGGCTCGCTCGCTTACTCTCTTGTCTGGCTTGCTCTCTTATCTGTCTCGCTCTCACATCTGGCTCGCTCGCTTGCTCTCATATCTGGCTCGCTCGCTTGCTCTCTTGTCTGGCTCGCTCTCTTATCTGGCTTGCTCGCTAGCATATCTGGCTCGCTCGCTTGCTCTCTTGTCTGGCTTGCTCTCTTATCTGGCTCGCTGGCTCTCTTATCTGGCTCGCTCGCTTGCTCTCATGTCTGGCTCGCTCACTCTCATATCTGGCTTTCTCGCTTGCTCTCTTGTCTGGTTCGCTCTCTTATCTGGCTCGCTCTCATATCTGGCTTGCTCGCTTGCTCTCATATCTGGCTCGCTCGCTTGCTCTCTTGTCTGGCTCGCTCTCTTATCTGGCTCGCTCGCATATCTTGCTCGCTCGCTCTCACATCTGGCTGGCTTGCTTGCTTTCATATCTGGCTCGCTCGCTTGCTCTCATATCTGGCTCGCTCGCTCGCTCTCACATCTGGTTCGCTATCTTATCTGGCTCGCTCGCATATCTGGCTCGCTTGCTCTCACATCTAGCTGGCTCGCTTGCTTTCATATCTGGCTCGCTCGCTTGCTCTCTTGTCTGGCTCACTCTCTTATCTGGCTTGCTCGCTAGCATATCTGGCTCGCTGGCTTGCTCTCTTGTCTGGCTTGCTCTCTTATCTGGCTCGCTGGCTCTCTAATCTGGCTCGCTCGCTTGCTCTCATGTTTGGCTCGCTCACTCTCATATCTGGCTTTCTCTCTTGCTCTCTTGTCTGGTTCGCTCTCTTATCTGGCTCGCTATCATATCTTGCTTGCGGGCTTGCTCTCATATCTGGCTCGCTCGCTTGCTCTCTTGTCTGGCTTGCTCTCTTATCTGGCTCGCTCGCATATCTTGCTCGCTCGCTCTCACATCTGGCTGGCTTGCTTGCTTTCATATCTGGCTCGCTCGCTTGCTCTCATATCTGGCTCGCTCGCTCGCTCTCACATCTGGTTCGCTCTCTTATCTGGCTCGCTCGCATATCTGGCTCGCTTGCTCTCACATCTAGCTGGCTCGCTTGCTTTCATATCTGGCTCGCTCTCTTGCTCTCTTGTCTGGCTCGCTCTCTCATCTGGCTCGCTCTCATATCATGCTTGCTAGCTTGCTCTCATTTCTGGCTCGCTCGCTTGCTCTCTTGTCTGTCTCGCTCTCTTTTATGGCTCGCTCGCATATCTGGCTCGCTCGCTCTCAAATCTGGCTCGCTTGCTTGTTCTCATATATGGCTTGCTCGCTTGCTCTCATATCCGGCTCGCTCGCTTGCTCTCATATCTGGCTCGCTTGCTCTCTTGTCTGGCTCGCTCTCTTATCTGGCTCGCTCGCATATCTGATTCGCTCGCTCTCAAATCTGGCTCGCTCGCTTGCTCTCATATCTGGCTAGTTCGCTTGCTCTCTTGTCTTGCTCGCTCTCTTATCTGGCTCGCTCGCTCTCATATCTGGCTGGCTCGCTTGCTCTCATATCTGGCTCGCTCGCTTGCTCTCTTGTCTTGCTCGCTCTCTTATCTGGCTCACTCGCTCTCATATCTGGCTGGCTCGCTTGCTCTCATATCTGGCTGGCTCGCTTGCTCTCATATCTGGTTCGCTCGCTTGATCTTTTGTCTGGCTCGTTATCTTATCTGGCTTGCTCGCTAGAATATCTGGCTCGCACGCTTGCTCTCTTGTCTGGCTCTCTCTCTTATCTGGCTCGCTCGCTCTCATATCTGGCTCGCTCGCTTCCTCTCATGTCTGGCTCGCTCGCTCTCATATCTGGCTAGCTCGCTTGCTCTCTTGTCTGGCTCCCTCTCTTATCTGGCTCGCTCGCATATCTGGCTAGCTCGCTCTCACATCTGGCTGGCTCGCTTGCTCTCATTTCTGGCTGGCTCGCTTGCTCTCATTTCTGGCTCGCTCGCTTGCTCTCATATCTGGCTCGCTCGCTTGCTCTCATATCTGGCTCGCTCGCTTGCTCTCCTGTCTGGCTCGCTCTCATATATGGCTAGCTCACTTGCTCTCTTGTCTTGCTCGCTCTCTTATCTGGCTCGCTCGCTCTCATATCTGGCTGGCTCGCTTGCTCTCATATCTGGCTCGCTCGCTTGCTCTCATATCTGGCTCGCTCTCATATCTGGATCGCTCGCTTGCTCTCATATCTGGCTCGCTCGCTTGCTTAATTGTCTGACTCGCTCTCTTATCTGTCTCGCTCTCTCTCACATCTGGCTTGCTCGCTTGCTCTCATATCTGGCTCGCTCGCTGCTCTCTTGTCTGGCTCGCTCTCATATCTGGCTTGCTCGCTTGCTCTCATATCTGGCTCGCTCGCTTGCTCTCTTGTCTGGCTCCCTCTCTTATCTGGCTCGCTCGCATATCTGGCTCGCTCGCTCTCACATCTGGCTGGCTTGCTTGCTCTCATATCTGGCTCGCTCACTTGCTCTCATATCTGGCTCGCTCTCTTGTCTGGCTCGCTCGCTTGCTTAATTGTCTGGCTCGCTCTCTTATCTGCCTGGCTCTCTCTCACATCTGGCTTGCTCGCTTGCTCTCATATCTGGCTCGCTCGCTTGCTCTCATATCTGGCTCGCTCTCATATCTGGATCGCTCGCTTGCTCTCATATCTGGCTCGCTCGCTTGCTTAATTGTCTGACTCGCTCTCTTATCTGTCTCGCTCTCTCTCACATCTGGCTTGCTCGCTTGCTCTCATATCTGGCTCGCTCGCTGCTCTCTTGTCTGGCTCGCTCTCATATCTGGCTTGCTCGCTTGCTCTCATATCTGGCTCGCTCGCTTGCTCTCTTGTCTGGCTCCCTCTCTTATCTGGCTCGCTCGCATATCTGGCTCGCTCGCTCTCATATCTGGCTCGCTCGCTCTCATATCTGGCTCGCTCTCATATCTGGATCGCTCGCTTGCTCTCATATCTGGCTCGCTCGCTTAATTGTCTGACTCGCTCTCTTATCTGTCTCGCTCTCTCTCAAATCTGGCTCACTCGCTTGCTCTCTTGTCTGGCTCGCTCTCATATATGGCTAGCTCGCTTGCTCTCTTGTCTTGCTCGCTCTCTTATCTGGCTCGCTCGCTCTCATATCTGGCTGGCTCGCTTGCTCTCATATCTGGCTCGCTCGCTTGCTCTCATATCTGGCTCGCTCTCATGTCTGGCTTGCTTGCTCTCATGTCTGGCTCGCTCTCATATCTGGATCACTCGCTTGCTCTCATATCTGGCTCGCTCGCATGCTTAATTGTCTGTCTCGCTCTCTTATCTGCCTCGCTCTCTCTCACATCTGGCTTGCTCGCTTGCTCTCATATCTGGCTCGCTCGCTGCTCTCTTGTCTGGCTCGCTCTCTTATCTGGCTCGCTCACATATCTTGCTTGCTCACTCTCACATCTGGCTCGCTCGCTTGCTCTCATGTCTGGCTCGCTCACTCTCATATCTGGCTTTCTCGCTTGCTCTCTTGTCTGGCTCCCACTCTTATCTGGCTCGCTCGCATATCTGGCTCGCTCGCTCTCACATCTGGCTGGCTTGCTTGCTCTCATATCTGGCTCGCTTGCTCTCATATCTGGCTCGCTCTCTTGCTCTCTTGTCTGGCTCGCTCGCTTGCTTAATTGTCTGGCTCGCTCTCTTATCTGCCTCGCTCTCTCTCACATCTGGCTTGCTCGCTTGCTCTCATATCTGGCTCGCTCGCTTGCTCTCATATCTGGCTCGCTCTCATATCTGGATCGCTCGCTTGCTCTCATATCTGGCTCGCTCGCTTGCTTAATTGTCTGACTCGCTCTCTTATCTGTCTCGCTCTCTCTCACATCTGGCTTGCTCGCTTGCTCTCATATCTGGCTCGCTCGCTGCTCTCTTGTCTGGCTCGCTCTCATATCTGGCTTGCTCGCTTGCTCTCATATCTGGCTCGCTCGCTTGCTCTCTTGTCTGGCTCCCTCTCTTATCTGGCTCGCTCGCATATCTGGCTCGCTCGCTCTCACATCTGGCTGGCTTGCTTGCTCTCATATCTGGCTTACTCGCTTGCTCTCTTGTCTGGCTCGCTCTCATATATGGCTAGCTCGCTTGCTCTCTTGTCTTGCTCGCTCTCTTATCTGGCTCGCTCGCTCTCATATCTGGCTGGCTCGCTTGCTCTCATATCTGGCTCGCTCGCTTGCTCTCATATCTGGCTCGCTCTCATGTCTGGCTTGCTCGCTCTCATGTCTGGCTCGCTCTCATATCTGGATCGCTCGCTTGCTCTCATATCTGGCTCGCTCGCTTGCTTAATTGTCTGTCTCGCTCTCTTATCTGCCTCGCTCTCTCTCACATCTGGCTTGCTCGCTTGCTCTCATATCTGGCTCGCTCGCTGCTCTCTTGTCTGGCTCGCTCTCTTATCTGGCTCGCTCACATATCTTGCTTGCTCACTCTCACATCTGGCTCGCTCGCTTGCTCTTATATCTGGCTCGCTCGCTTGCTCTCTTGTCTGGCTCGCTCTCTTATCTGGCTTGCTCGCTAGCATATCTGGCTTGCTCGCTTGCTCTCTTGTCTTGCTTGCTCTCTTATCTGGCTCGCTGGCTCTCTTATCTTCCTCACTCTCTCTCACATCTGGCTTGCTCGCTTGCTCTCATATCTGGCTCGCTCGCTGCTCTCTTGTCTGGCTCGCTCTCTTATCTGGCTCGCTCACATATCTTGCTTGCTCACTCTCACATCTGGCTCGCTCGCTTGCTCTTATATCTGGCTCGCTCGCTTGCTCTCTTGTCTGGCTCGCTCTCTTATCTGGCTTGCTCGCTAGCATATCTGGCTTGCTCGCTTGCTCTCTTGTCTGGCTTGCTCTCTTATCTGGCTCGCTGGCTCTCTTATCTGGCTCGCTCGCTTGCTCTCATGTCTGGCTCGCTCAGTCTCATATCTGGCTTTCTCGCTTGCTCTCTTGTCTTGTTCGCTCTCTTATCTGGCTCGCTCTCATTTCTGGCTTGCTCGCTTGCTCTCATATCTGGCTTGCTCGCTTGCTCTCTTGTCTGGCTCGCTCTCTTATCTGGCTCGCTCGCATATCTTGCTCGCTCTCTCTCATATCTGGCTGGCTTGCTTGCTTTCATATCTGGCTCACTCGCTTGCTCTCATATCTGGCTCGCTCGCTCGCTCTCACATCTGGTTCGCTCTCTTATCTGGCTCGCTCGCATATCTGGCTCGCTTGCTCTCACATCTAGCTGGCTCGCTTGCTTTCATATCTGGCTCGCTCGCTTGCTCTCTTGTCTGGCTCGCTCTCCTATCTGGCTTGCTCGCTAGCATATCTGGCTCGCTGGCTTGCTCTCTTGTCTAGCTTGCTCTCTTATCTGGCTCGCTGGCTCTCTTATCTGGCTCGCTCGCTTGCTCTCATGTCTGGCTCGCTCACTCTCATATCTGGCTTTCTCGCTTGCTCTCTTGTCTGGTTCGCTCTCTTATCTGGCTCGCTCTCATATCTGGCTTGCTTGCTTGCTCTCTTGTCTGGCTTGCTTTCTTATCTGGCTCGCTCATATATCTTGCTCGCTCGCTCTCACATCTGGCTGGCTTGCTTGCTTACATATCTGGCTCGCTCGCTTGCTCTCATATCTGGCTCGCTCGCTCGCTCTCACATCTGGTTCGCTCTCTTATCTGGCTCGCTCGCATATCTGGCTCGCTTGCTCTCACATCTAGCTGGCTCGCTTGCTTTCATATCTGGCTCGCTCGCTTGCTCTCTTGTCTGGCTCTCTCTCTCATCTGGCTCGCTCTCATATCATGCTTGCTAACTTGCTCTAATTTCTGGCTCGCTCGCTTGCTCTCTTGTCTGTCTCGCTCTCTTTTATGGCTCGCTCGCATATCTGGCTCGCTCGCTCTCAAATCTGGCTCGCTTGCTTGTTGTCATATATGGCTTGCTCACTTGCTCTCATATCCGGCTCGCTCGCTTGCTCTCATATCTGGCTCGCTCGCTTGCTCTCTTGTCTGGCTCGCTCTCTTATCTGGCTCGCTCGCATATCTGGTTCGCTCGCTCTCAAATCTGGCTCGCTTGCTTGCTCTCATATCTGGCTAGTTCGCTTGCTCTCTTGTCTTCCTCGCTCTCTTATCTGGCTCGCTCGCTCTCATATCTGGCTGGCTCGCTTGCTCTCATATCTGGCTCGCTCGCTTGCTCTCTTTTCTTGCTCGCTCTCTTATCTGGCTCGCTCGCTCTCATATCTGGCTGGCTCGCTTGCTCTCATATCTGGCTGGCTCGCTTGCTCTCATATCTGGTTCGCTCGCTTGCTCTTTTGTCTGGCTCGCTATCTTATCTGGCTTGCTCGCTAGAATATCTGGCTCGCACGCTTGCTCTCTTGTCTGGCTTGCTCTCTTATCTTGCTTGCTCGCTCTCATATCTGGCTCGCTCGCTTCCTCTCATGTCTGGCTCGCTCGCTCTCATATCTGGCTCGCTCGCTTCCTCTCTTGTCTGGCTCCCTCTCTTATCTGGCTCGCTCGCATATCTGGCTAGCTCGCTCTCACATCTGGCTGGCTCGCTTGCTCTCATTTCTGGCTGGCTCGCTTGCTCTCATTTCTGGCTCGCTCGCTTGCTCTCATATCTGGCTCGCTCGCTTGCTCTCATATCTGGCTCGCTCGCTTGCTCTCTTGTCTGGCTCGCTCTCATATATGGCTAGCTCGCTTGCTCTCTTGTCTTGCTCGCTCTCTTATCTGGCTCGTTCGCTCTCATATCTGGCTGGCTCGCTTGCTCTCACATCTGGCTTGCTCGCTTGCTCTCATATCTGGCTCGCTCGCTGCTCACTTGTCTGGCTCGCTCTCATATCTGGCTTGCTCGCTTGCTCTCATATCTGGCTCGCTCGCTTGCTCTCTTGTCTGGCTCCCTCTCTTATCTGGCTCGCTCGCATATCTGGCTCGCTCGCTCTCACATCTGGCTGGCTTGCTTGCTCTCATATCTGGCTCGCTCGCTTGCTCTCATATCTGGCTCGCTCGCTTGCTCTCTTGTCTGGCTCGCTCGCTTGCTTAATTGTCTGGCTCGCTCTCTTATCTGCCTCGCTCTCTCTCACATCTGGCTTGCTCGCTTGCTCTCATATCTGGCTCGCTCGCTTGCTCTCATATCTGGCTCGCTCTCATTTCTGGATCGCTCGCTTGCTCTCATATCTGGCTCGCTCGCTTGCTTAATTGTCTGACTCGCTCTCTTATCTGTCTCGCTCTCTCTCACATCTGGCTTGCTCGCTTGCTCTCATATCTGGCTCGCTCGCTGCTCTCTTGTCTGGCTCGCTCTCATATCTGGCTTGCTCGCTTGCTCTCATATCTGGCTCGCTCGCTTGCTCTCTTGTCTGGCTCCCTCTCTTATCTGGCTCGCTCGCATATCTGGCTCGCTCGCTCATACATCTGGCTGGCTTGCTTGCTCTCATGTCTGGCTCGCTCTCATATCTGGATCGCTCGCTTGCTCTCATATCTGGCTCGCTCGCTTGCTTAATTGTCTGTCTCGCTCTCTTATCTGCCTCGCTCTCTCTCACATCTGGCTTGCTCGCTTGCTCTCATATCTGGCTCGCTCGCTGCTCTCTTGTCTGGCTCGCTCTCTTATCTGGCTCGCTCACATATCTTGCTTGCTCACTCTCACATCTGGCTCGCTCGCTTGCTCTCATGTCTGGCTCGCTCACTCTCATATCTGGCTTTCTCGCTTGCTCTCTTGTCTGGCTCCCTCTCTTATCTGGCTCGCTCGCATATCTGGCTCGCTCGCTCTCACATCTGGCTGGCTTGCTTGCTCTCATATCTGGCTCGCTCGCTTGCTCTCATATCTGGCTCGCTCTCTTGCTCTCTTGTCTGGCTCGCTCGCTTGCTTAATTGTCTGGCTCGCTCTCTTATCTGCCTCGCTCTCTCTCACATCTGGCTTGCTCGCTTGCTCTCATATCTGGCTCGCTCGCTTGCTCTCATATCTGGCTCGCTCTCATATCTGGATCGCTCGCTTGCTCTCATATCTGGCTCGCTCGCTTGCTTAATTGTCTGACTCACTCTCTTATCTGTCTCGCTCTCTCTCACATCTGGCTTGCTCGCTTGCTCTCATATCTGGCTCGCTCGCTGCTCTCTTGTCTGGCTCGCTCTCATATCTGGCTTGCTCGCTTGCTCTCATATCTGGCTCGCTCGCTTGCTCTCTTGTCTGGCTCCCTCTCTTATCTGGCTCGCTCGCATATCTGGCTCGCTCGCTCTCACATCTGGCTGGCTTGCTTGCTCTCATATCTGGCTCACTCGCTTGCTCTCTTGTCTGGCTCGCTCTCATATATGGCTAGCTCGCTTGCTCTCTTGTCTTGCTCGCTCTCTTATCTGGCTCGCTCGCTCTCATATCTGGCTGGCTCGCTTGCTCTCATATCTGGCTCGCTCGCTTGCTCTCCTATCTGGCTCGCTCTCATGTCTGGCTTGCTCGCTCTCATGTCTGGCTCGCTCTCATATCTGGATCGCTCGCTTGCTCTCATATCTGGCTCGCTCGCTTGCTTAATTGTCTGTCTCGCTCTCTTATCTGCCTCGCTCTCTCTCACATCTGGCTTGCTCGCTTGCTCTCATATCTGGCTCGCTCGCTGCTCTCTTGTCTGGCTCGCTCTCTTATCTGGCTCGCTCACATATCTTGCTTGCTCACTCTCACATCTGGCTCGCTCGCTTGCTCTTATATCTGGCTCGCTCGCTTGCTCTCTTGTCTGGCTCGCTCTCTTATCTGGCTTGCTCGCTAGCATATCTGGCTTGCTCGCTTGCTCTCTTGTCTGGCTTGCTCTCTTATCTGGCTCGCTGGCTCTCTTATCTGCCTCGCTCTCTCTCACATCTGGCTTGCTCGCTTGCTCTCATATCTGGCTCGCTCGCTGCTCTCTTGTCTGGCTCGCTCTCTTATCTGGCTCGCTCACATATCTTGCTTGCTCACTCTCACATCTGGCTCGCTCGCTTGCTCTTATATCTGGCTCGCTCGCTTCCTCTCTTGTCTGGCTCGCTCTCTTATCTGGCTTGCTCGCTAGCATATCTGGCTTGCTCGCTTGCTCTCTTGTCTGGCTTGCTCTCTTATCTGGCTCGCTGGCTCTCTTATCTGGCTCGCTCGCTTGCTCTCATGTCTGGCTCGCTCAGTCTCATATCTGGCTTTCTCGCTTGCTCTCTTGTCTTGTTCGCTCTCTTATCTGGCTCGCTCTCATTTCTGGCTTGCTCGCTTGCTCTCATATCTGGCTTGCTCGCTAGCTCTCTTGTCTGGCTCGCTCTCTTATCTGGCTCGCTCGCATATCTTGCTCGCTCTCTCTCATATCTGGCTGGCTTGCTTGCTTTCATATCTGGCTCACTCGCTTGCTCTCATATCTGGCTCGCTCGCTCGCTCTCACATCTGGTTCGCTCTCTTATCTGGCTCGCTCGCATATCTGGCTCGCTTGCTCTCACATCTAGCTGGCTCGCTTGCTTTCATATCTGGCTCGCTCTCCTATCTGGCTTGCTCGCTAGCATATCTGGCTCGCTGGCTTGCTCTCTTGTCTAGCTTGCTCTCTTATCTGGCTCGCTGGCTCTCTTATCTGGCTCGCTCGCTTGCTCTCATGTCTGGCTCGCTCACTCTCATATCTGGCTTTCTCGCTTGCTCTCTTGTCTGGTTCGCTCTCTTATCTGGCTCGCTCTCATATCTGGCTTGCTTGCTTGCTCTCTTGTCTGGCTTGCTTTCTTATCTGGCTCGCTCATATATCTTGCTCGCTCGCTCTCACATCTGGCTGGCTTGCTTGCTTTCATATCTGGCTCGCTCGCTTGCTCTCATATCTGGCTCGCTCGCTCGCTCTCACATCTGGTTCGCTCTCTTATCTGGCTCGCTCGCATATCTGGCTCGCTTGCTCTCACATCTAGCTGGCTCGCTTGCTTTCATATCTGGCTCGCTCGCTTGCTCTCTTGTCTGGCTCTCTCTCTCATCTGGCTCGCTCTCATTTCATGCTTGCTAACTTGCTCTAATTTCTGGCTCGCTCGCTTGCTCTCTTGTCTGTCTCGCTCTCTTTTATGGCTCGCTCGCATATCTGGCTCGCTCGCTCTCAAATCTGGCTCGCTTGCTTGTTCTCATATATGGCTTGCTCACTTGCTCTCATATCCGGCTCGCTCGCTTGCTCTCATATCTGGCTCGCTCGCTTGCTCTCTTGTCTGGCTCGCTCTCTTATCTGGCTCGCTCGCATATCTGGTTCGCTCGCTCTCAAATCTGGCTCGCTTGCTTGCTCTCATATCTGGCTAGTTCGCTTGCTCTCTTGTCTTGCTTGCTCTCTTATCTGGCTGGCTCGCTCTCATATCTGGCTGGCTCGCTTGCTCTCATATCTGGCTCGCTCGCTTGCTCTCTTGTCTTGCTCGCTCTCTTATCTGGCTCGCTCGCTCTCATATCTGGCTGGCTCGCTTGCTCTCATATCTGGCTGGCTCGCTTGCTCTCATATCTGGTTCGCTCGCTTGCTCTTTTGTCTGGCTCGCTATCTTATCTGGCTTGCTCGCTAGAATATCTGGCTCGCACGCTTGCTCTCTTGTCTGGCTTGCTCTCTTATCTTGCTCGCTCGCTCTCATATCTGGCTCGCTCGCTTCCTCTCATGTCTGGCTCGCTCGCTCTCATATCTGGCTCGCTCGCTTGCTCTCTTGTCTGGCTCCCTCTCTTATCTGGCTCGCTCGCATATCTGGCTAGCTCGCTCTCACATCTGGCTGGCTCGCTTGCTCTCATTTCTGGCTGGCTCGCTTGCTCTCATTTCTGGCTCGCTCGCTTGCTCTCATATCTGGCTCGCTCGCTTGCTCTCATATCTGGCTCGCTCGCTTGCTCTCTTGTCTGGCTCGCTCTCATATATGGCTAGCTCGCTTGCTCTCTTGTCTTGCTCGCTCTCTTATCTGGCTCGTTCGCTCTCATATCTGGCTGGCTCGCTTGCTCTCACATCTGGCTTGCTCGCTTGCTCTCATATCTGGCTCGCTCGCTGCTCCCTTGTCTGGCTCGCTCTCATATCTGGCTTGCTCGCTTGCTCTCATATCTGGCTCGCTCGCTTGCTCTCTTGTCTGGCTCCCTCTCTTATCTGGCTCGCTCGCATATCTGGCTCGCTCGCTCTCACATCTGGCTGGCTTGCTTGCTCTCATATCTGGCTCGCTCGCTTGCTCTCATATCTGGCTCGCTCGCTTGCTCTCTTGTCTGGCTCGCTCGCTTGCTTAATTGTCTGGCTCGCTCTCTTATCTGCCTCGCTCTCTCTCACATCTGGCTTGCTCGCTTGCTCTCATATCTCGGCTCGCTCGCTTGCTCTCATATCTGGCTCGCTCTCATTTCTGGATCGCTCGCTTGCTCTCATATCTGGCTCGCTCGCTTGCTTAATTGTCTGACTCACTCTCTTATCTGTCTCGCTCTCTCTCACATCTGGCTTGCTCGCTTGCTCTCATATCTGGCTCGCTCGCTGCTCTCTTGTCTGGCTCGCTCTCATATCTGGCTTGCTCGCTTGCTCTCATATCTGGCTCGCTCGCTTGCTCTCTTGTCTGGCTCCCTCTCTTATCTGGCTCGCTCGCATATCTGGCTCGCTCGCTCTCACATCTGGCTGGCTTGCTTGCTCTCATATCTGGCTCACTCGCTTGCTCTCTTGTCTGGCTCGCTCTCATATATGGCTAGCTCGCTTGCTCTCTTGTCTTGCTCGCTCTCTTATCTGGCTCGCTCGCTCTCATATCTGGCTGGCTCGCTTGCTCTCATATCTGGCTCGCTCGCTTGCTCTCATATCTGGCTCGCTCTCATGTCTGGCTTGCTCGCTCTCATGTCTGGCTCGCTCTCATATCTGGATCGCTCGCTTGCTCTCATATCTGGCTCGCTCGCTTGCTTAATTGTCTGTCTCGCTCTCTTATCTGCCTCGCTCTCTCTCACATCTGGCTTGCTCGCTTGCTCTCATATCTGGCTCGCTCGCTGCTCTCTTGTCTGGCTCGCTCTCTTATCTGGCTCGCTCACATATCTTGCTTGCTCACTCTCACATCTGGCTCGCTCGCTTGCTCTTATATCTGGCTCGCTCGCTTGCTCTCTTGTCTGGCTCGCTCTCTTATCTGGCTTGCTCGCTAGCATATCTGGCTTGCTCGCTTGCTCTCTTGTCTGGCTTGCTCTCTTATCTGGCTCGCTGGCTCTCTTATCTGCCTCGCTCTCTCTCACATCTGGCTTGCTCGCTTGCTCTCATATCTGGCTCGCTCGCTGCTCTCTTGTCTGGCTCGCTCTCTTATCTGGCTCGCTCACATATCTTGCTTGCTCACTCTCACATCTGGCTCGCTCGCTTGCTCTTATATCTGGCTCGCTCGCTTGCTCTCTTGTCTGGCTCGCTCTCTTATCTGGCTTGCTCGCTAGCATATCTGGCTTGCTCGCTTGCTCTCTTGTCTGGCTTGCTCTCTTATCTGGCTCGCTGGCTCTCTTATCTGGCTCGCTCGCTTGCTCTCATGTCTGGCTCGCTCAGTCTCATATCTGGCTTTCTCGCTTGCTCTCTTGTCTTGTTCGCTCTCTTATCTGGCTCGCTCTCATTTCTGGCTTGCTCGCTTGCTCTCACATCTGGCTTGCTCGCTTGCTCTCTTGTCTGGCTCGCTCTCTTATCTGGCTCGCTCGCATATCTTGCTCGCTCTCTCTCATATCTGGCTGGCTTGCTTGCTTTCATATCTGGCTCACTCGCTTGCTCTCATATCTGGCTCGCTCGCTCGCTCTCACATCTGGTTCGCTCTCTTATCTGGCTCGCTCGCATATCTGGCTCGCTTGCTCTCACATCTAGCTGGCTCGCTTGCTTTCATATCTGGCTCGCTCGCTTGCTCTCTTGTCTGGCTCGCTCTCCTATCTGGCTTGCTCGCTAGCATATCTGGCTCGCTGGCTTGCTCTCTTGTCTAGCTTGCTCTCTTATCTGGCTCGCTGGCTCTCTTATCTGGCTCGCTCGCTTGCTCTCATGTCTGGCTCGCTCACTCTCATATCTGGCTTTCTCGCTTGCTCTCTTGTGTGGTTCGCTCTCTTATCTGGCTCGCTCTCATATCTGGCTTGCTTGCTTGCTCTCTTGTCTGGCTTGCTTTCTTATCTGGCTCGCTCATATATCTTGCCCGCTCGCTCTCACATCTGGCTGGCTTGCTTGCTTTCATATCTGGCTCGCTCGCTTGCTCTCATATCTGGCTCGCTCGCTCTCACATCTGGTTCGCTCTCTTATCTGGCTCGCTCGCATATCTGGCTCGCTTGCTCTCACATCTAGCTGGCTCGCTTGCTTTCATATCTGGCTCGCTCGCTTGCTCTCTTGTCTGGCTCTCTCTCTCATCTGGCTCGCTCTCATATCATGCTTGCTAACTTGCTCTAATTTCTGGCTCGCTCGCTTGCTCTCTTGTCTGTCTCGCTCTCTTTTATGGCTCGCTCGCATATCTGGCTCGCTCGCTCTCAAATCTGGCTCGCTTGCTTGTTCTCATATAAGGCTTGCTCACTTGCTCTCATATCCGGCTCGCTCGCTTGCTCTCATATCTGGCTCGCTCGCTTGCTCTCTTGTCTGGCTCGCTCTCTTATCTGGCTCGCTCGCATATCTGGTTCGCTCGCTCTCAAATCTGGCTCGCTCGCTTGCTCTCATATCTGGCTAGTTCGCTTGCTCTCTTGTCTTGCTCGCTCTCTTATCTGGCTCGCTCGCTCTCATATCTGGCTGGCTCGCTTGCTCTCATATCTGGCTCGCTCGCTTGCTCTCTTGTCTTGCTCGCTCTCTTATCTGGCTCGCTCGCTCTCATATCTGGCTGGCTCGCTTGCTCTCATATCTGGCTGGCTCGCTTGCTCTCATATCTGGTTCGCTCGCTTGCTCTTTTGTCTGGCTCGCTATCTTATCTGGCTTGCTCGCTAGAATATCTGGCTCGCACGCTTGCTCTCTTGTCTGGCTTGCTCTCTTATCTGGCTCGCTCGCTCTCATATCTGGCTCGCTCGCTTCCTCTCATGTCTGGCTCGCTCGCTCTCATATCTGGCTCGCTCGCTTGCTCTCTTGTCTGGCTCCCTCTCTTATCTGGCTCGCTCGCATATCTGGCTAGCTCGCTCTCACATCTGGCTGGCTCGCTTGCTCTCATTTCTGGCTGGCTCGCTTGCTCTCATTTCTGGCTCGCTCGCTTGCTCTCATATCTGGCTCGCTCGCTTGCTCTCATATCTGGCTCGCTCGCTTGCTCTCTTGTCTGGCTCGCTCTCATATATGGCTAGCTCGCTTGCTCTCTTGTCTTGCTCGCTCTCTTATCTGGCTCGCTCGCTCTCATATCTGGCTGGCTCGCTTGCTCTCACATCTGGCTTGCTCGCTCGCTCTCATATCTGGCTCGCTCGCTGCTCTCTTGTCTGGCTCGCTCTCATATCTGGCTCGCTCGCTTGCTCTCATATCTGGCACGCTCGCTTGCTCTCTTGTCTGGCTCCCTCTCTTATCTGGCTCGCTCGCATATCTGGCTCGCTCGCTCTCACATCTGGCTGGCTTGCTTGCTCTCATATCTGGCTCGCTCGCTTGCTCTCATATCTGGCTCGCTCGCTTGCTCTCTTGTCTTGCTCGCTCGCTTGCTTAATTGTCTGGCTCGCTCTCTTATCTGCCTCGCTCTCTCTCACATCTGGCTTGCTCGCTTGCTCTCATATCTGGCTCGCTCGCTTGCTCTCATATCTGGCTCGCTCTCATTTCTGGATCGCTCGCTTGCTCTCATATCTGGCTCGCTCGCTTGCTTAATTGTCTGACTCGCTCTCTTATCTGTCTCGCTCTCTCTCACATCTGGCTTGCTCGCTTGCTCTCATATCTGGCTCGCTCGCTGCTCTCTTGTCTGGCTCGCTCTCATATCTGGCTTGCTCGCTTGCTCTCTTGTCTGGCTCCCTCTCTTATCTGGCTCGCTCGCATATCTGGCTCGCTCGCTCTCACATCTGGCTGGCTTGCTTGCTCTCATATCTGGCTCGCTCGCTTGCTCTCATATCTGGCTCCCTCTCTTATCTGGCTCGCTCGCATATCTGGCTCGCTCGCTCTCACATCTGGCTGGCTTGCTTGCTCTCATATCTGGCTCGCTCGCTTGCTCTCATATCTGGCTCGCTCGCTTGCTCTCTTGTCTGGCTCGCTTGCTTGCTTAATTGTTTGGCTCGCTCTCTTATCTGCATCGCTCTCTCTCACATCTGGCTTGCTCGCTTGCTCTCATATCTGGCTCGCTCGCTGCTCTCTTGTCTGGCTCGCTCTCTTATCTGGCTCGCTCGCATATCTTGCTCGCTCGCTTGCTCTCTTGTCTGACTTGCTCTCTTATCTGTCTCTCTCTCACATCTGGCTCGCTCGCTTGCTCTCATATCTGGCTCGCTCGCTCTCATGTCTGGCTCGCTCTCATATCTGGATCGCTCGCTTGCTCTCATATCTGGCTCGCTCGCTTGCTTAATTGTCTGGCTCGCTCTCTTATCTGCCTCGCTCTCTCTCACAGCTGGCTTGCTCGCTTGCTCTCATATCTGGCTCGCTCGCTGCTCTCTTGTCTGGCTCGCTCGCATATCTTGCTCGCTCGCTTGCTCTCTTGTCTGACTTGCTCTCTTATCTGTCTCTCTCTCACATCTGGCTCGCTCGCTTGCTCTCATATCTAGCTCGCTTGCTCTCTTATCTGGCTTGCTCGCTAGCATATCTGGCTCGATCGCTTGCTCTCTTGTCTGGCTCGCTCTCTTATCTGGCTTGCTCGCTTGCTCTCTTGTCTGGCTCGCTCTCTTATCTGGCTTGCTCGCTTGCTCTCTTGTCTGGCTCGCTCTCTTATCTGGCTCGCTCGCTTGTTTAATTGTCTGGCTCGCTCTTATCTGCCTCGCTCTCTCTCACATTTTGCTTGCTCGCTTGCTCTCATATGTGGCTCACTCGCTGTTCTCTTGTCTGGCTCGCTCTCTTATCTGGCTCGCTCGCATATCTTGCTCGCTCGCTCTCACATCTGGCTCGCTCGCTTGCTCTCATATCTGGCTCGCTCGCTTGCTCTCTTGTCTGGCTCGCTCTCTTATCTGGCTTGCTCACTAGCATATCTGGCTCGCTCGCTTGCTCTCTTGTCTGGCTTGCTCTCTTACCTGTCTCGCTATCACATCTGGCTCGTTCGCTTGCTCTCATATCTGGCTCGCTCGCTTGCTCTCTTGTCTGGCTCGCTCTCTTATCTGGCTTGCTTGCTAGCATATGTGGCTCGCTCGCTTGCTCTCTTGTCTGGCTTGCTCTCTTATCTGGCTCGCTCGCATATCTTGCTCGCTCGCTCTCACATCTGGCTGGCTTGCTTGCTTTCATATCTGGCTCGCTCGCTTGCTCTCTTGTCTGGCTCGCTCTCTTATCTGGCTCGCTCACATATCTGGCTCGCTCGCTCTCACATCAAGCTGGCTCGCTTGCTCTCATATCTGGCTCGCTCGCTTGCTCTCTTGTCTGGCTCGCTCTCTTATCTGGCTCGCTCTCATATCTGGCTTGCTAGCTTGCTCTCATATCTGGCTCTCTCGCTTTCTCTCTTGTCTGTCTCGCTCTCTTTTATGGATCGCTCACATATCTGGCTCACTCGCTCTCAAATCTGGCTCGCTCGCTCTCAAATCTGGCTCGCTCGCTTGCTCTCATATCTGGCTTGCTCGCTCGCTCTCATATCCGGCTCGCTCGCTTGCTCTCATATCTGGCTTGCTCTCTTGTCTGGCTCGCTCTCTTATCTGGCTCGCTCGCATATCTGGCTCGCTCGCTCTCAAATCTGGCTCGCTCGCTTGCTCTCATATCTGGCTAGTTCGCTTGCTCTCTTGTCTTGCTCGCTCCCTTATCTGGCTCGCTCGCTCTCATATCTGGCTGGCTCGCTTGCTCTCATTTCTGTCTGGCTCGCTTTCTCTCATATCTGGCTCGCTCGCTTGCTTTCATATCTGGCTCGCTCGCTTGCTCTCTTGTCTGGCTCGCTCTCATATCTGGCTAGCTCGCTTGCTCTCTTGTCTTGCTCACTCTTATCTGGCTCGCTCGCTCTCATATCTGGCTGGCTCGCTTGCTCTCATATCTGGCTCGCTCGCTTGCTCTCATATCTGGCTCGCTCGCTCTCATGTCTGGCTCGCTCTCATATCTGGATCGCTCGCTTGCTCTCATATCTGGCTCGCTCGCTGCTTAATTGTCTGGCTCGCTCTCTTATCTGCCTCGCTCTCTCTCACATCTGGCTTGCTCGCTTGCTCTCAGATCTGGCTCGCTCGCTTGCTCTCTTGTCTGGCTCGCTCTCTTATCTGGCTCGCTCGCATATCTTGCTCGCTCGCTTGCTCTCTTGTCTGACTTGCTCTCTTATCTGTCTCTCTCTCACATCTGGCTCGCTCGCTTGCTCTCATACCTAGCTCGCTCGCTCTCTTATCTGGCTTGCTCGCTAGCATATCTAGCTCGCTCGCTTGCTCTCTAGTCTGGCTTGCTCTCTTATCTGGCTCGCTCGCTCTCATATCTGGCTCGCTTGCTCTCATGTCTGGCTCGCTCGCTTTCATATCTGGCTCGCTCGCTTGCTCTCATGTCTGGCTTGCTCGCTCACATATCTGGATTTCTCGCTTGCTCTCTTGTCTGGTTCGCTCTCTTATCTGGCTCGCTCTCATATTTGGCTTGCTCGCTTGCTCTCATATCTGGCTTGCTCGCTTGCTCTCTTGTCTGGCTCGCTCTCTTATCTGGCTTGCTTGCTAGCATATCTGGCTCGCTCGCTTGCTCTCTTGTCTGGCTTGCTCTTTTATCTGGCTCGCTGGCTCTCTTATCTGGCTCGCTCGCTTGCTCTCTTGTCTTGCTCGCTCTCTTATCTGGCTCGCTCGCTCTCATATCTGGCTGGCTCGCTTGCTCTCATATCTGGCTCGCTCGCTTGCTCTCATATCTGGCTCGCTCGCTCTCATGTCTGGCTCACTCTCATATCTGGATCGCTCGCTTGCTCTCATATCTGGCTCGCTCGCTTGCTTAATTGTCTGGCTCGCTCTCTTATCTGCCTCGCTCTCTCTCACATCTGGCTTGCTCGCTTGCTCTCATATCTGGCTCGCTCGCTTGCTCTCTTGTCTGGCTTGCTCTCTTATCTGGCTTGCTCGCATATCTGGCTCGCTCGCACATCTGGCTGGCTTGCTTGCTCTCATATCTGGCTCGCTCGCTTGCTCTCATATCTGGCTCGCTCGCTCTCATGTCTGGCTCGCTCTCATATCTGGATCGCTCGCTTGCTCTCATATCTGGCTCGCTCGCTTGCTTAATTGTCTGGCTCGCTCTCTTATCTGCCTCGCTCTCTCTCAAATCTGGCTTGCTCGCTTGCTCTCATATCTGGCTCGCTCGCTTGCTCTCTTGTCTGGCTCGCTCTCTTATCTGGCTCGCTCGCATATCTGGCTTGCTAGCTTGCTCTCATATCTGACTCGCTCGCTTGCTCTCTTGTCTGTCTCGCTCACTTTTATGGCTCGCTCACATATCTGGCTCGCTCGCTCTCAAATCTGGCTCGGTAGCTCTCAAATCTGGCTCGCTCGCTTACTCTCATATCTGGCTTGCTTGCTTTCTCTCATATCCGGCTCGCTCGCTTGCTCTCATATCTGGCTCGCTCGCTTGCTCTCTTGTCTGGCTCGCTCTCTTATCTGGCTCGCTCGCATATCTGGCTCGCTCGCTCTCAAATCTGGCTCGCTCGCTTGCTCTCATATCTGGCTAGTTCGCTTGCTCTCTTGTATTGCTCGCTCTCTTATCTGGCTCGCTCGCTCTCATATCTGGCTGGCTCGCTTGCTCTCATATCTGGCTCGCTCGCCTGCTCTCTTGTTTGGCTCGCTCTCTTATCTGGCTTGCTCGCTTGCTCTCTTGTCTGGCTCGCTCTCTTATCTGGCTCGCTCGCTTGCTTAATTGTCTGGCTCGCTCTCTTATCTGCCTCGCTCTCTCACATCTGGCTTTCTCGCTTGCTCTCGTATCTGGCTCGCTCGCTGCTCTCTTGTCTGGCTCGCTCTCTTATCTAGCTCGCTCGCATATCTTGCTCGCTCGCTCTCACATCTGGCTCGCTCGCTTGCTCTCATATCTGGCTCGCTCGCTTAATCTCTTGTCTGGCTCGCTCTCTTATCTGGCTTGCTCACTAGCAAATCTGGCTCGCTCGCTTGCTCTCTTGTCTGGCTTGCTCTCTTACCTGTCTCGCTCTCACATCTGGCTCGCTCGCTTGCTCTCATATCTGGCTCGCTCGCTTGCTCTCTTGTCTGGCTCGCTCTCTTATCTGGCTTGCTTGCTAGCATATCTGGCTCGCTCGCTTGCTCTCTTGTCTAGCTCGCTCTCTTATCTGGCTCGCTCGCATATCTGGCTTGCTAGCTTGCTCTCATATCTGACTCGCTCGCTTGCTCTCTTGTCTGTCTCGCTCTCTTTTATGGCTCGCTCACATATCTGGCTCGCTCGCTCTCAAATCTGGCTCGGTAGCTCTCAAATCTGGCTCGCTCGCTTACTCTCATATCTGGCTTGCTCGCTTGCTCTCATATCCGGCTCGCTCGCTTGCTCTCATATCTGGCTCGCTCGCTTGCTCTCTTGTCTGGCTCGCTCTCTTATCTGGCTCGCTCGCATATCTGGCTCGCTCGCTCTCAAATCTGGCTAGCTCGCTTGCTCTCATATCTGGCTAGTTCGCTTGCTCTTTTGTCTTGCTCGCTCTCTTATCTGGCTCGCTCTCATATCTGGCTGGCTCGCTTGCTCTCATATCTGGCTCGCTCGCTTGCTCTCTTGTTTGGCTCGCTCTCTTATCTGGCTTGCTCGCTTGCTCTCTTGTCTAGCTCGCTCTCTTATCTGGCTCGCTCGCTTGCTTAATTGTCTGGCTCGCTCTCTTATCTGCCTCGCTCTCTCTCACATCTGGCTTTCTCGCTTGCTCTCATATCTGGCTCGCTCGCTGCTCTCTTGTCTGGCTCGCTCTCTTATCTGGCTCGCTCGCATATCTTGCTCGCTCGCTCTCACATCTGGCTCGCTCGCTCTCTTATCTGGCTTGCTTGCTAGCATATCTGGCTCGCTCGCTTGCTCTCTTGTCTGGCTTGCTCTCTTATCTGGCTCGCTGGCTCTCTTATCTGGCTCGCTCGCTTGCTCTCTTGTCTTGCTCGCTCTCTTATCTGGCTCGCTCGCTCTCATATCTGGCTGGCTCGCTTGCTCTCATATCTGGCTCGCTCGCTTGCTCTCATATCTGGCTCGCTCGCTCTCATGTCTGGCTCACTCTCATATCTGGATCGCTCGCTTGCTCTCATATCTGGCTCGCTCGCTTGCTTAATTGTCTGGCTCGCTCTCTTATCTGCCTCGCTCTCTCTCACATCTGGCTTGCTCGCTTGCTCTCATATCTGGCTCGCTCGCTTGCTCTCTTGTCTGGCTCGCTCTCTTATCTGGCTTGCTCGCATATCTGGCTCGCTCGCACATCTGGCTGGCTCGCTTGCTCTCATATCTGGCTCGCTCACTTGCTCTCATATCTGGCTCGCTCGCTCTCATGTCTGGCTCGCTCTCATATCTGGATCGCTCGCTTGCTCTCATATCTGGCTCGCTCGCTTGCTTAATTGTCTGTCTCGCTCTCTTATCTGCCTCGCTCTCTCTCAAATCTGGCTTGCTCGCTTGCTCTCATATCTGGCTCGCTCGCTTGCTCTCTTGTCTGGCTCGCTCTCTTATCTGGCTCGCTCGCATATCTGGCTTGCTAGCTTGCTTAATTGTCTGGCTCGCTCTCTTATCTGCCTCGCTCTCTTTCAAATCTGGCTTGCTCGCTTGCTCTCATATCTGACTCGCTCGCTTGCTCTCTTGTATTGCTCGCTCTCTTATCTGGCTCGCTCACATATCTGGCTCGCTCGCTCGCTCTCAAATCTGGCTCGGTAGCTCTCAAATCTGGCTCGCTCGCTTACTCTCATATCTGGCTTGCTCGCTTTCTCTCATATCCGGCTCGCTCGCTTGCTCTCATATCTGGCTCGCTCGCTTGCTCTCTTGTCTGGCTCGCTCTCTTATCTGGCTCGCTCGCATATCTGGCTCGCTCGCTCTCAAATCTGGCTCGCTCGCTTGCTCTCATATCTGGCTAGTTCGCTTGCTCTCTTGTCTTGCTCGCTCTCTTATCTGACTCGCTCGCTCTCATATCTGACTCGCTCGCTCTCATATCTGGCTGGCTCGCTTGCTCTCATATCTGGCTCACTCGCCTGCTCTCTTGTTTGGCTCGCTCTCTTATCTGGCTTGCTCGCTTGCTCTCTTGTCTGGCTCGCTCTCTTATCTGGCTCGCTCGCTTGCTTAATTGTCTGGCTCGCTCTCTTATCTGCCTCGCTCTCTCACATCTGGCTTTCTCGCTTGCTCTCGTATCTGGGTCGCTCGCTGCTCTCTTGTCTGGCTCGCTCTCTTATCTAGCTCGCTCGCATATCTTGCTCGCTCGCTCTCACATCTGGCTCGCTCGCTTGCTCTCATATCTGGCTCGCTCGCTTAATCTCTTGTCTGGCTCGCTCTCTTATCTGGCTTGCTCACTAGCAAATCTGGCTCGCTCGCTTGCTCTCTTGTCTGGCTTGCTCTCTTACCTGTCTCGCTCTCACATCTGGCTCGCTCGCTTGCTCTCATATCTGGCTCGCTCGCTTGCTCTCTTGTCTGGCTCGCTCTCTTATCTGGCTTGCTTGCTAGCATATCTGGCTCGCTCGCTTGCTCTCTTGTCTAGCTCGCTCTCTTATCTGGCTCTCTCGCATATCTGGCTTGCTAGCTTGCTCTCATATCTGACTCGCTCGCTTGCTCTCTTGTCTGTCTCGCTCTCTTTTATGGCTCGCTCACATATCTGGCTCGCTCGCTCTCAAATCTGGCTCGGTAGCTCTCAAATCTGGCTCGCTCGCTTACTCTCATATCTGGCTTGCTCGCTTGCTCTCATATCCGGCTCGCTCGCTTGCTCTCATATCTGGCTCGCTCGCTTGCTCTCTTGTCTGGCTCGCTCTCTTATCTGGCTCGCTCGCATATCTGGCTCGCTCGCTCTCAAATCTGGCTAGCTCGCTTGCTCTCATATCTGGCTAGTTCGCTTGCTCTTTTGTCTTGCTCGCTCTCTTATCTGGCTCGCTCGCTCTCATATCTGGCTGGCTCGCTTGCTCTCATATCTGGCTCGCTCGCTTGCTCTCTTGTTTGGCTCGCTCTCTTATCTGGCTTGCTCGCTTGCTCTCTTGTCTGGCTCGCTCTCTTATCTGGCTCGCTCGCTTGCTTAATTGTCTGACTCGCTCTATTATCTGCCTCGCTCTCTCTCACATCTGGCTTTCTCGCTTGCTCTCATATCTGGCTCGCTCGCTGCTCTCTTGTCTGGCTCGCTCTCTTATCTGGCTCGCTCGCATATCTTGCTCGCTCGCTCTCACATCTGGCTCGCTCGCTTGCTCTCATATCTGGCTCGCTCGCTTAATCTCTTGTCTGGCTCGCTCTCTTATCTGGCTTGCTCACTAGCAAATCTTGCTCGCTCGCTTGCTCTCTTGTCTGGCTTGCTCTCTTACCTGTCTCGCTCTCACATCTGGCTCGCTCGCTTGCTCTAATATCTGGCTCGCTCGCTTGCTCTCTTGTCTGGCTCGCTCTCTTATCTGGCTTGCTTGCTAGCATATCTGGCTCGCTCGCTTGCTCTCTTGTCTGGCTTGCTCTCTTATCTGGCTCGCTCGCTCTCATATCTGGCTCGCTCACTTCCTCTCATGTCTGGCTCGCTCGCTCTCATCTCTGGCTCGCTCGCTTGCTCTTTTCTGGCTCGCTCTCTTATCTGGCTCGCTCGCATATCTGGCTAGCTCGCTCTCACATCTGGCTGGCTCGCTTGCTCTCATTTCTGGCTGGCTCGCTTGCTCTCATTTCTGGCTCGCTCGCTTGCTCTCATATCTGGCTCGCTCGCTTGCTCTCATATCTGGCACGCTCGCTTGCTCTCTTGTCTGGCTCGCTCTCATATCTGGCTAGCTCGCTTGCTCTCTTGTCTTGCTCGCTCTCTTATCTGGCTCGCTCGCTCTCATATCTGGCTGGCTCGCTTGCTCTCATATCTGGCTCGCTCGCTTGCTCTCATATCTGGCTCGCTCGCTTGCTCTCATGTCTGGCTCGCTCTCATATCTGGATCGCTCGCTTGCTCTCATATCTGGCTCGCTCGCTTGCTTAATTGTCTGGCTCGCTCTCTTATCTGCCTCGCTCTCTCTCACATCTGGCTTGCTCGCTTGCTCTCATATCTGGCTCGCTCGCTGCTCTCTTGTCTGGCTCGCTCTCATATCTGGCTTGCTCGCTTGCTCTCATATCTGGCTCGCTCGCTTGCTCTCTTGTCCGGCTCGCTCTCTTATTTAGCTCGCTCGCATATCTGGCTCGCTCGCTCTCACATCTGGATGGCTTGCTTGCTCTCATATCCGGCTCGCTCGCTTGCTCTCATATCTGGCTCGCTCGCTTGCTCTCTTGTCTGGCTCGCTCTCTTATCTGGCTCGCTCGCATATCTTTCTCGCTCGCTCTCAAATCTGGATCGCTCGCTTGCTCTCATATCTGGCTAGTTCGCTCGCTCTCTTGTCTTGCTCGCTCTCTTATCTGGCTCGCTCGCTCTCATATCTGGCTGGCTCGCTTACTCTCATATCTGGCTCGCTCGCTTGCTCTCTTGTCTGGCTCGCTCTCTTATCTGGCTTGCTCGCTAGCATATCTGGCTCGCACGCTTGCTCTCTTGTCTGGCTTGCTCTCTTATCTGGCTCGCTCGGTCTCATATCTGGCTCACCCGCTAGCTCTCATGTCAGGCTCGCTTGCTCTCATATCTGGCTTTCTCGCTTGCTCTCTTGTCTGGCTCGCTCTCTTATCTGGCTCGCTCGCATACCTGGCTCGCTCACTCTCACATCTGGCTGGCTCACTTGCTCTCATTTCTGGCTGGCTCGCTTGCTCTCATTTCTGGCTCGCTCGCTTGCTCTCATATCTGGCTCGCTCGCTTGCTCTCATATCTGGCTCGCTCGCTTGCTCTCTTGTCTGGCTCGCTATCATATCTGGCTAGCTCGCTTGCTCTCTTGTCTTGCTCACTCTTATCTGGCTCGCTCGCTCTCATATCTGACTGGCTCGCTTGCTCTCATATCTGGCTCGCTCGCTTGCTCTCATAACTGGCTCGCTCGCTCTCATGTCTGGCTCGCTCTCATATCTGGATCGCTCGCTTGCTCTCATATCTGGCTCGCTCGCTTGCTTAATTGTCTGGCTCGCTCTCTTATCTGCCTCGCTCTCTCTCACATCTGGCTTGCTCGCTTGCTCTCATATCTGGCCTGGCTCGCTCGCTGCTCTCTTGCCTGGCTCGCTCTCTTATCTGGCTCGCTCGCATATCTTGCTCGCTCGCTTGCTCTCTTATCTGTCTCGCTCTCACATCTGGCTCGCTCGCTTGCTCTCATATCTAGTTCGCTCGCTCGCTCTCTTATCTGGCTTGCTCGCTAGCATATCTGGCTCGCTCGCTTGCTCTCTTGTCTGGCTTGCTCTCTTATCTGGCTCGCTCGCTCTCATATCTGGCTCGCTCGCTTGCTCTCATGTCTGGCTCGCTCGCTCTCATATCTGACTTTCTCGCTTGCTCTCTTGTCTGGTTCGCTCTCTTATGTGGCTAACTCTCATATCTGGCTTACTCGCTTGCTCTCATATCTGGCTCGCTCGCTTGCTCTCTCATCTGGCTAGCTCTCTTATCTGGCTTGCTCGCTAGCATATCTGGCTCGCTCGCTTCCTCTCTTGTCTGGCTTGCTCTCTTATCTGGCTCGCTCTCACATCTGGCTGGCTCGCTTGCTCTCATATCTGGCTCGCTCGCTTGCTCTCTTGTCTGGCTCGCTCTCTTATCTGGCTTGCTCGCTAGCATATCTGGCTCGCTCGCTTGCTCTCTTGTCTGGCTTCTTCTCTTATCTGGCTCGCTCGCTCTCATATCTGGCTCGCTCGCTTGCTCTCATGTCTGGCTCGCTCGCTCTCATATCTGACTTTCTCGCTTGCTCTCTTGTCTGGTCAGCTCTCTTATCTGGCTCGCTCTCATATCTGGCTTGCTCGCTTGCTCTCATATCTGGCTCGCTCGCTTGCTCTCTTGTCTGGATCGCTCTCTTATCTGGCTTGCTCGCTAGCATATCTGGCTCGCTCGCTTGCTCTTGTCTGACTTGCTCTCTTATTTGTCTCGCTCTCACATCTGGCTTGCTCGCTTGCTCTCATATCTGGCTCGCTCGCTTGCTCTCTTGTCTGGCTCGCTCTCTTATCTGGCTTGCTCGCTAGCATATCTGGCTCGCTCGCTTGCTCTCTTGTCTGGCTTCCTCTCTTATCTGGCTCGCTCGCTCTCATATCTGGCTCGCTCGCTTGCTCTCATGTCTGGCTCGCTCGCTCTCATATCTGACTTTCTCGCTTGCTCTCTTGTCTGGTTCGCTCTCTTATCTGGCTCGCTCTCATATCTGGCTTGCTCGCTTGCTCTCATATCTGGCTCGCTCGCTTGCTCTCATATCTGGCTCGCTCACTTGCTCTCTTATCTGGCTTGCTCACTAGCATATCTGGCTCGCTCGCTTGCTCTCTTGTCTGACTTGCTCTCTTATCTGTCTCTCTCTCACATCTGGCTTGCTCGCTTGCTCTCATATCTGGCTCGCTCGCTTGCTCTCTTGTCTGGCTCGCTCTCTTATCTGGCTTGCTCGCTAGCATATCTGGCTCGCTCGCTTGCTCTCTTGTCTGGCTTGCTCTCTTATCTGGCTCGCTTGCTCTCATATCTGGCTCGCTTGATCTCATGTCTGGCTCGCTCGCTCTCATATCTGGCTCGCTCGATTGCTCTCATGTCTGGCTCGCTCGCTCTCATATCTGGCTTTCTCGCTTCCTCTCTTGTCTGGCTTGCTCTCTTATCTGTCTCGCTCTCACATCTGGCTTGCTCGCTTGCTCTCATATCTGGCTCGCTCGCTTGCTCTCTTGTCTGGCTCGCTCTCTTATCTGGCTTGCTCGCTAGCATATCTGGCTCGCTTGCTTGCTCTCTTGTCTGGCTTGCTCTCTTATCTGGCTCGCTTGCTCTCATATCTGGCTCGCTTGATCTCATGTCTGGCTCGCTCGCTCTCATATCTGGCTCGCTCGATTGCTCTCATGTCTGGCTCGCTCGCTCTCATATCTGGCTTTCTCGCTTGCTCTCTTGTCTGGTTTGCTCTCTAATCTGGCTCGCTCTCATATCTGGCTTGCTCGCTTGCTCTCATATCTGGCTCGCTCACTTGCTCTCTTGTCTGGCTCGCTCTCTTATCTGGCTCACTCGCTCTCATATCTGGCTTGCTCGCTTGCTCTCATATCTGGCTCGCTCGCTTGCTCTCAAATCTGGCTCGCTTGCTTGCTCTCATATCTGGCTAGCTCGCTTGCTCTCTTGTCTTGCTCGCTCTCTTATCTGGCTCGCTCGCTCTCATATCTGGCTGGCTTGCTTGCTCTCATATCTGGCTCGCTCGCTTGCTCTCATATCTGGCTCGCTCTCATGTCTGGCTTGCTCGCTCTCATGTCTGGCTCGCTCTCATATCTGGATCGCTCGCTTGCTCTCATATCTGGCTCGCTCGCTTGCTTAATTGTCTGTCTCGCTCTCTTATCTGCCTCGCTCTCTCTCACATCTGGCTTGCTCGCTTGCTCTCAAATCTGGCTCGCTCGCTGCTCTCTTGTCTGGCTCGCTCACATATCTTGCTCGCTCACTCTCACATCTGGCTCGCTCGCTTGCTCTTATATCTGGCTCGCTTGCTTGCTCTCTTGTCTGGCTCGCTCTCTTATCTGGCTTGCTCGCTAGCATATCTGGCTCGCTCGCTTACTCTCTTGCTGGCTTGCTCTCTTATCTGTCTCGCTCTCACATCTGGCTCGCTCGCTTGCTCTCATATCTGGCTCGCTCGCTTGCTCTCTTGTCTGGCTCGCTCTCTTATCTGGCTTGCTCGCTAGCATATCTGGCTCGCTCGCTTGCTCTCTTGTCTGGCTTGCTCTCTTATCTGGCTCGCTGGCTCTCTTATCTGGCTCGCTCGCTTGCTCTCATGTCTGGCTCGCTCACTCTCATATCTGGCTTTCTCGCTTGCTCTCTTGTCTGGTTCACTCTCTTATCTGGCTCGCTCTAATATCTGGCTTGCTCGCTTGCTCTCATATTTGGCTCGCTCGCTTGCTCTCTTGTCTGGCTCGCTCTCTTATCTGGCTCGCTCGCATATCTTGCTCGATCGCTCTCACATCTGGCTGGCTTGCTTGCTTTCATATCTGGCTCGCTCGCTTGCTCTCATATCTGGCTCGCTCGCTCTCACATCTGATTCGCTCTCTTATCTGGCTCGCTCGCATATCTGGCTCGCTTGCTCTCACATTTAGCTGGCTCGCTTGCTTTCATATCTGGCTCGCTCGCTTGCTCTCTTGTCTGGCTCGCTCTCTTATCTGGCTTGCTCGCTAGCATATCTGGCTCGCTCGTTTGCTCTCATGTCTGGCTCGCTCACTCTCATATCTGGCTTTCTCGCTTGCTCTCTTGTCTGGTTCGCTCTCTTATCTGGCTCGCTCTCATATCTGGCTTGCTCGCTTGCTCTCATATCTGGCTCGCTCGCTTGCTCTCTTGTCTTGCTCGCTCTCTTATCTGGCTCGCTCGCATATCTTGCTCGCTCGCTCTCACATCTGGCTGGCTTGCTTGCTTTCATATCTGGCTCGCTCGCTTGCTCTCATATCTGGCTCGCTCGCTCGCTCTCACATCTGGTTCGCTCTCTTATCTGGCTCGCTCGCATATCTGGCTCGCTTGCTCTCACATCTAGCTGGCTCGCTTGCTTTCATATCTGGCTCGCTCGCTTGCTCTCTTGTCTGGCTCGCTCTCTCATCTGGCTCGCTCTCATATCATGCTTGCTAGCTTGCTCTCATTTCTGGCTCGCTTGCTTGCTCTCTTGTCTGTCTCGCTCTTTTATGGCTCGCTCGCATATCTGGCTCGCTCGCTCTCAAATCTGGCTCGCTTGCTTGTTCTCATATATGGCTTGCTCGCTTGCTCTCATATCCGGCTCGCTCGCTTGCTCTCATATCTGGCTCGCTCGCTTGCTCTCTTGTCTGGCTCTCTCTCTCATCTGGCTCGCTCTCATATCATGCTTGCTAACTTGCTCTAATTTCTGGCTCGCTCGCTTGCTCTCTTGTCTGTCTCGCTCTCTTTTATGGCTCGCTCGCATATCTGGCTCGCTCGCTCTCAAATCTGGCTCGCTTGCTTGTTCTCATATAAGGCTTGCTCACTTGCTCTCATATCCGGCTCGCTCGCTTGCTCTCATATCTGGCTCGCTCGCTTGCTCTCTTGTCTGGCTCGCTCTCTTATCTGGCTCGCTCGCATATCTGGTTCGCTCGCTCTCAAATCTGGCTCGCTCGCTTGCTCTCATATCTGGCTAGTTCGCTTGCTCTCTTGTCTTGCTCGCTCTCTTATCTGGCTCGCTCGCTCTCATATCTGGCTGGCTCGCTTGCTCTCATATCTGGCTCGCTCGCTTGCTCTCTTGTCTTGCTCGCTCTCTTATCTGGCTCGCTCGCTCACATATCTGGCTGGCTCGCTTGCTCTCATATCTGGCTGGCTCGCTTGCTCTCATATCTGGTTCGCTCGCTTGCTCTTTTGTCTGGCTCGCTATCTTATCTGGCTTGCTCGCTAGAATATCTGGCTCGCACGCTTGCTCTCTTGTCTGGCTTGCTCTCTTATCTGGCTCGCTCGCTCTCATATCTGGCTCGCTCGCTTCCTCTCATGTCTGGCTCGCTCGCTCTCATATCTGGCTCGCTCGCTTGCTCTCTTGTCTGGCTCCCTCTCTTATCTGGCTCGCTCGCATATCTGGCTAGCTCGCTCTCACATCTGGCTGGCTCGCTTGCTCTCATTTCTGGCTGGCTCGCTTGCTCTCATTTCTGGCTCGCTCGCTTGCTCTCATATCTGGCTCGCTCGCTTGCTCTCATATCTGGCTCGCTCGCTTGCTCTCTTGTCTGGCTCGCTCTCATATATGGCTAGCTCGCTTGCTCTCTTGTCTTGCTCGCTCTCTTATCTGGCTCGCTCGCTCTCATATCTGGCTGGCTCGCTTGCTCTCACATCTGGCTTGCTCGCTCGCTCTCATATCTGGCTCGCTCGCTGCTCTCTTGTCTGGCTCGCTCTCATATCTGGCTCGCTCGCTTGCTCTCATATCTGGCACGCTCGCTTGCTCTCTTGTCTGGCTCCCTCTCTTATCTGGCTCGCTCGCATATCTGGCTCGCTCGCTCTCACATCTGGCTGGCTTGCTTGCTCTCATATCTGGCTCGCTCGCTTGCTCTCTTGTCTTGCTCGCTCGCTTGCTTAATTGTCTGGCTCGCTCTCTTATCTGCCTCGCTCTCTCTCACATCTGGCTTGCTCGCTTGCTCTCATATCTGGCTCGCTCGCTTGCTCTCATATCTGGCTCGCTCTCATTTCTGGATCGCTCGCTTGCTCTCATATCTGGCTCGCTCGCTTGCTTAATTGTCTGACTCGCTCTCTTATCTGTCTCGCTCTCTCTCACATCTGGCTTGCTCGCTTGCTCTCATATCTGGCTCGCTCGCTGCTCTCTTGTCTGGCTCGCTCTCATATCTGGCTTGCTCGCTTGCTCTCTTGTCTGGCTCCCTCTCTTATCTGGCTCGCTCGCATATCTGGCTCGCTCGCTCTCACATCTGGCTGGCTTGCTTGCTCTCATATCTGGCTCGCTCGCTTGCTCTCATATCTGGCTCCCTCTCTTATCTGGCTCGCTCGCATATCTGGCTCGCTCGCTCTCACATCTGGCTGGCTTGCTTGCTCTCATATCTGGCTCGCTCGCTTGCTCTCATATCTGGCTCGCTCGCTTGCTCTCTTGTCTGGCTCGCTTGCTTGCTTAATTGTTTGGCTCGCTCTCTTATCTGCATCGCTCTCTCTCACATCTGGCTTGCTCGCTTGCTCTCATATCTGGCTCGCTCGCTGCTCTCTTGTCTGGCTCGCTCTCTTATCTGGCTCGCTCGCATATCTTGCTCGCTCGCTTGCTCTCTTGTCTGACTTGCTCTCTTATCTGTCTCTCTCTCACATCTGGCTCGCTCGCTTGCTCTCATATCTGGCTCGCTCGCTCTCATGTCTGGCTCGCTCTCATATCTGGATCGCTCGCTTGCTCTCATATCTGGCTCGCTCGCTTGCTTAATTGTCTGGCTCGCTCTCTTATCTGCCTCGCTCTCTCTCACAGCTGGCTTGCTCGCTTGCTCTCATATCTGGCTCGCTCGCTGCTCTCTTGTCTGGCTCGCTCGCATATCTTGCTCGCTCGCTTGCTCTCTTGTCTGACTTGCTCTCTTATCTGTCTCTCTCTCACATCTGGCTCGCTCGCTTGCTCTCATATCTAGCTCGCTTGCTCTCTTATCTGGCTTGCTCGCTAGCATATCTGGCTCGATCGCTTGCTCTCTTGTCTGGCTCGCTCTCTTATCTGGCTTGCTCGCTTGCTCTCTTGTCTGGCTCGCTCTCTTATCTGGCTTGCTCGCTTGCTCTCTTGTCTGGCTCGCTCTCTTATCTGGCTCGCTCGCTTGTTTAATTGTCTGGCTCGCTCTTATCTGCCTCGCTCTCTCTCACATTTTGCTTGCTCGCTTGCTCTCATATGTGGCTCACTCGCTGTTCTCTTGTCTGGCTCGCTCTCTTATCTGGCTCGCTCGCATATCTTGCTCGCTCGCTCTCACATCTGGCTCGCTCGCTTGCTCTCATATCTGGCTCGCTCGCTTGCTCTCTTGTCTGGCTCGCTCTCTTATCTGGCTTGCTCACTAGCATATCTGGCTCGCTCGCTTGCTCTCTTGTCTGGCTTGCTCTCTTACCTGTCTCGCTATCACATCTGGCTCGTTCGCTTGCTCTCATATCTGGCTCGCTCGCTTGCTCTCTTGTCTGGCTCGCTCTCTTATCTGGCTTGCTTGCTAGCATATGTGGCTCGCTCGCTTGCTCTCTTGTCTGGCTTGCTCTCTTATCTGGCTCGCTCGCATATCTTGCTCGCTCGCTCTCACATCTGGCTGGCTTGCTTGCTTTCATATCTGGCTCGCTCGCTTGCTCTCTTGTCTGGCTCGCTCTCTTATCTGGCTCGCTCACATATCTGGCTCGCTCGCTCTCACATCAAGCTGGCTCGCTTGCTCTCATATCTGGCTCGCTCGCTTGCTCTCTTGTCTGGCTCGCTCTCTTATCTGGCTCGCTCTCATATCTGGCTTGCTAGCTTGCTCTCATATCTGGCTCTCTCGCTTTCTCTCTTGTCTGTCTCGCTCTCTTTTATGGATCGCTCACATATCTGGCTCACTCGCTCTTAAATCTGGCTCGCTCGCTCTCAAATCTGGCTCGCTCGCTTGCTCTCATATCTGGCTTGCTCGCTCGCTCTCATATCCGGCTCGCTCGCTTGCTCTCATATCTGGCTTGCTCTCTTGTCTGGCTCGCTCTCTTATCTGGCTCGCTCGCATATCTGGCTCGCTCGCTCTCAAATCTGGCTCGCTCGCTTGCTCTCATATCTGGCTAGTTCGCTTGCTCTCTTGTCTTGCTCGCTCCCTTATCTGGCTCGCTCGCTCTCATATCTGGCTGGCTCGCTTGCTCTCATTTCTGTCTGGCTCGCTTTCTCTCATATCTGGCTCGCTCGCTTGCTTTCATATCTGGCTCGCTCGCTTGCTCTCTTGTCTGGCTCGCTCTCATATCTGGCTAGCTCGCTTGCTCTCTTGTCTTGCTCACTCTTATCTGGCTCGCTCGCTCTCATATCTGGCTGGCTCGCTTGCTCTCATATCTGGCTCGCTCGCTTGCTCTCATATCTGGCTCGCTCGCTCTCATGTCTGGCTCGCTCTCATATCTGGATCGCTCGCTTGCTCTCATATCTGGCTCGCTCGCTGCTTAATTGTCTGGCTCGCTCTCTTATCTGCCTCGCTCTCTCTCACATCTGGCTTGCTCGCTTGCTCTCAGATCTGGCTCGCTCGCTTGCTCTCTTGTCTGGCTCGCTCTCTTATCTGGCTCGCTCGCATATCTTGCTCGCTCGCTTGCTCTCTTGTCTGACTTGCTCTCTTATCTGTCTCTCTCTCACATCTGGCTCGCTCGCTTGCTCTCATACCTAGCTCGCTCGCTCTCTTATCTGGCTTGCTCGCTAGCATATCTAGCTCGCTCGCTTGCTCTCTAGTCTGGCTTGCTCTCTTATCTGGCTCGCTCGCTCTCATATCTGGCTCGCTTGCTCTCATGTCTGGCTCGCTCGCTTTCATATCTGGCTCGCTCGCTTGCTCTCATGTCTGGCTTGCTCGCTCACATATCTGGATTTCTCGCTTGCTCTCTTGTCTGGTTCGCTCTCTTATCTGGCTCGCTCTCATATTTGGCTTGCTCGCTTGCTCTCATATCTTGCTTGCTCGCTTGCTCTCTTGTCTGGCTCGCTCTCTTATCTGGCTTGCTTGCTAGCATATCTGGCTGGCTCGCTTGCTCTCTTGTCTGGCTTGCTCTTTTATCTGGCTCGCTGGCTCTCTTATCTGGCTCGCTCGCTTGCTCTCTTGTCTTGCTCGCTCTCTTATCTGGCTCGCTCGCTCTCATATCTGGCTGGCTCGCTTGCTCTCATATCTGGCTCGCTCGCTTGCTCTCATATCTGGCTCGCTCGCTCTCATGTCTGGCTCACTCTCATATCTGGATCGCTCGCTTGCTCTCATATCTGGCTCGCTCGCTTGCTTAATTGTCTGGGCTCGCTCTCTTATCTGCCTCGCTCTCTCTCACATCTGGCTTGCTCGCTTGCTCTCATATCTGGCTCGCTCGCTTGCTCTCTTGTCTGGCTTGCTCTCTTATCTGGCTTGCTCGCATATCTGGCTCGCTCGCACATCTGGCTGGCTTGCTTGCTCTCATATCTGGCTCGCTCGCTTGCTCTCATATCTGGCTCGCTCGCTCTCATGTCTGGCTCGCTCTCATATCTGGATCGCTCGCTTGCTCTCATATCTGGCTCGCTCGCTTGCTTAATTGTCTGGCTCGCTCTCTTATCTGCCTCGCTCTCTCTCAAATCTGGCTTGCTCGCTTGCTCTCATATCTGGCTCGCTCGCTTGCTCTCTTGTCTGGCTCGCTCTCTTATCTGGCTCGCTCGCATATCTGGCTTGCTAGCTTGCTCTCATATCTGACTCGCTCGCTTGCTCTCTTGTCTGTCTCGCTCACTTTTATGGCTCGCTCACATATCTGGCTCGCTCGCTCTCAAATCTGGCTCGGTAGCTCTCAAATCTGGCTCGCTCGCTTACTCTCATATCTGGCTTGCTTGCTTTCTCTCATATCCGGCTCGCTCGCTTGCTCTCATATCTGGCTCGCTCGCTTGCTCTCTTGTCTGGCTCGCTCTCTTATCTGGCTCGCTCGCATATCTGGCTTGGCTCGCTCGCTTGCTCTCATATCTGGCTAGTTCGCTTGCTCTCTTGTATTGCTCGCTCTCTTATCTGGCTCGCTCGCATCTCATATCTGGCTGGCTCGCTTGCTCTCATATCTGGCTCGCTCGCCTGCTCTCTTGTTTGGCTCGCTCTCTTATCTGGCTTGCTCGCTTGCTCTCTTGTCTGGCTCGCTCTCTTATCTGGCTCGCTCGGCTTGCTTAATTGTCTGGCTCGCTCTCTTATCTGCCTCGCTCTCTCACATCTGGCTTTCTCGCTTGCTCTCGTATCTGGCTCGCTCGCTGCTCTATTGTCTGGCTCGCTCTCTTATCTAGCTCGCTCGCATATCTTGCTCGCTCGCTCTCACATCTGGCTCGCTCGCTTGCTCTCATATCTGGCTCGCTCGCTTAATCTCTTGTCTGGCTCGCTCTCTTATCTGGCTTGCTCACTAGCAAATCTGGCTCGCTCGCTTGCTCTCTTGTCTGGCTTGCTCTCTTACCTGTCTCGCTCTCACATCTGGCTCGCTCGCTTGCTCTCATATCTGGCTCGCTCGCTTGCTCTCTTGTCTGGCTCGCTCTCTTATCTGGCTTGCTTGCTAGCATATCTGGCTCGCTCGCTTGCTCTCTTGTCTAGCTCGCTCTCTTATCTGGCTCGCTCGCATATCTGGCTTGCTAGCTTGCTCTCATATCTGACTCGCTCGCTTGCTCTCTTGTCTGTCTCGCTCTCTTTTATGGCTCGCTCACATATCTGGCTCGCTCGCTCTCAAATCTGGCTCGGTAGCTCTCAAATCTGGCTCGCTCGCTTACTCTCATATCTGGCTTGCTCGCTTGCTCTCATATCCGGCTCGCTCGCTTGCTCTCATATCTGGCTCGCTCGCTTGCTCTCTTGTCTGGCTCGCTCTCTTATCTGGCTCGCTCGCATATCTGGCTCGCTCGCTCTCAAATCTGGCTAGCTCGCTTGCTCTCATATATGGCTAGTTCGCTTGCTCTTTTGTCTTGCTCGCTCTATTATCTGGCTCGCTCTCATATCTGGCTGGCTCGCTTGCTCTCATATCTGGCTCGCTCGCTTGCTCTCTTGTTTGGCTCGCTCTCTTATCTGGCTTGCTCGCTTGCTCTCTTGTCTAGCTCGCTCTCTTATCTGGCTCGCTCGCTTGCTTAATTGTCTGGCTCGCTCTCTTATCTGCCTCGCTCTCTCTCACCATCTGGCTTTCTCGCTTGCTCTCATATCTGGCTCGCTCGCTGCTCTCTTGTCTGGCTCGCTCTCTTATCTGGCTCGCTCGCATATCTTGCTCGCTCGCTCTCACATCTGGCTCGCTCGCTCTCTTATCTGGCTTGCTTGCTAGCATATCTGGCTCGCTCGCTTGCTCTCTTGTCTAGCTCGCTCTCTTATCTGGCTCGCTCGCATATCTGGCCTTGCTAGCTTGCTCTCATATCTGACTCGCTCGCTTGCTCTCTTGTCTGTCTCGCTCTCTTTTATGGCTTCGCTCACATATCTGGCTCGCTCGCTCTCAAATCTGGCTCGGTAGCTCTCAAATCTGGCTCGCTCGCTTACTCTCATATCTGGCTTGCTCGCTTGCTCTCATATCCGGCTCGCTCGCTTGCTCTCATATCTGGCTCGCTCGCTTGCTCTCTTGTCTGGCTCGCTCTCTTATCTGGCTCGCTCGCATATCTGGCTCGCTCGCTCTCAAATCTGGCTAGCTCGCTTGCTCTCATATCTGGCTAGTTCGCTTGCTCTCTTGTCTTGCTCGCTCTCTTATCTGGCTCGCTCGCGTCTCTATATCTGGCTGGCTCGCTTGCTCTCATATCTGGCTCGCTCGCTTGCTCTCATATCTGGCTCGCTCGCTCTCATGTCTGGCTCACTTCTCATATCTGGATCGCTCGCTTGCTCTCATATCTGGCTCGCTCGCTTGCTTAATTGTCTGGCTCGCTCTCTTATCTGCCTCGCTCTCTCTCACATCTGGCTTGCTCGCTTGCTCTCATATCTGGCTCGCTCGCTCTCTTGTCTGGCTCGCTCTCTTATCTGGCTTGCTCGCATATCTGGCTCGCTCGCACATCTGGCTGGCTCGCTTGCTCTCATATCTGGCTCGCTCACTTGCTCTCATATCTGGCTCGCTCGCTCTCATGTCTGGCTCGCTCTCATATCTGGATCGCTCGCTTGCTCTCATATCTGGCTCGCTCGCTTGCTTAATTGTCTGTCTCGCTCTCTTATCTGCCTCGCTCTCTCTCAAATCTGGCTTGCTCGCTTGCTCTCATATCTGGCTCGCTCGCTTGCTCTCTTGTCTGGCTCGCTCTCTTATCTGGCTCGCTCGCATATCTGGCTTGCTAGCTTGCTTAATTGTCTGGCTCGCTCTCTTATCTGCCTCGCTCTCTTTCAAATCTGGCTTGCTCGCTTGCTCTCAATATCTGACTCGCTCGCTTGCTCTCTTGTATTGCTCGCTCTCTTATCTGGCTCGCTCACATATCTGGCTCGCTCGCTCGCTCTCAAATCTGGCTCGGTAGCTCTCAAATCTGGCTCGCTCGCTTACTCTCATATCTGGCTTGCTCGCTTTCTCTCATATCCGGCTCGCTCGCTTGCTCTCATATCTGGCTCGCTCGCTTGCTCTCTTGTCTGGCTCGCTCTCTTATCTGGCTCGCTCGCATATCTGGCTCGCTCGCTCTCAAATCTGGCTCGCTCGCTTGCTCTCATATCTGGCTAGTTCGCTTGCTCTCTTGTCTTGCTCGCTCTCTTATCTGACTCGCTCGCTCTCATATCTGACTCGCTCGCTCTCATATCTGGCTGGCTCGCTTGCTCTCATATCTGGCTCACTCGCCTGCTCTCTTGTTTGGCTCGCTCTCTTATCTGGCTTGCTCGCTTGCTCTCTTGTCTGGCTCGCTCTCTTATCTGGCTCGCTCGCTTGCTTAATTGTCTGGCTCGCTCTCTTATCTGCCTCGCTCTCTCACATCTGGCTTTCTCGCTTGCTCTCGTATCTGGGTCGCTCGCTGCTCTCTTGTCTGGCTCGCTCTCTTATCTAGCTCGCTCGCATATCTTGCTCGCTCGCTCTCACATCTGGCTCGCTCGCTTGCTCTCATATCTGGCTCGCTCGCTTAATCTCTTGTCTGGCTCGCTCTCTTATCTGGCTTGCTCACTAGCAAATCTGGCTCGCTCGCTTGCTCTCTTGTCTGGCTTGCTCTCTTACCTGTCTCGCTCTCACATCTGGCTCGCTCGCTTGCTCTCATATCTGGCTCGCTCGCTTGCTCTCTTGTCTGGCTCGCTCTCTTATCTGGCTTGCTTGCTAGGCATATCTGGCTCGCTCGCTTGCTCTCTTGTCTAGCTCGCTCTCTTATCTGGCTCTCTCGCATATCTGGCTTGCTAGCTTGCTCTCATATCTGACTCGCTCGCTTGCTCTCTTGTCTGTCTCGCTCTCCTTTTATGGCTCGCTCACATATCTGGCTCGCTCGCTCTCAAATCTGGCTCGGTAGCTCTCAAATCTGGCTCGCTCGCTTACTCTCATATCTGGCTTGCTCGCTTGCTCTCATATCCGGCTCGCTCGCTTGCTCTCATATCTGGCTCGCTCGCTTGCTCTCTTGTCTGGCTCGCTCTCTTATCTGGCTCGCTCGCATATCTGGCTCGCTCGCTCTCAAATCTGGCTAGCTCGCTTGCTCTCATGTCTGGCTAGTTCGCTTGCTCTTTTGTCTTGCTCGCTCTCTTATCTGGCTCGCTCGCTCTCATATCTGGCTGGCTCGCTTGCTCTCATATCTGGCTCGCTCGCTTGCTCTCTTGTTTGGCTCGCTCTCTTATCTGGCTTGCTCGCTTGCTCTCTTGTCTGGCTCGCTCTCTTATCTGGCTCGCTCGCTTGCTTAATTGTCTGACTCGCTCTATTATCTGCCTCGCTCTCTCTCACATCTGGCTTTCTCGCTTGCTCTCATATCTGGCTCGCTCGGCTGCTCTCTTGTCTGGCTCGCTCTCTTATCTGGCTCGCTCGCATATCTTGCTCGCTCGCTCTCCACATCTGGCTCGCTCGCTTGCTCTCATATCTGCTCGCTCGCTTAATCTCTTGTCTGGCTCGCTCTCCTTATCTGGCTTGCTCACTAGCAAATCTTGCTCGCTCGCTTGCTCTCTTGTCTGGCTTGCTCTCTTACCTGTCTCGCTCTCACATCTGGCTCGCTCGCTTGCTCTAATATCTGGCTCGCTCGCTTGCTCTCTTGTCTGGCTCGCTCTCTTATCTGGCTTGCTTGCTAGCATATCTGGCTCGCTCGCTTGCTCTCTTGTCTGGCTTGCTCTCTTATCTGGCCTCGCTCGCTCTCATATCTGGCTCGCTCACTTCCTCTCATGTCTGGCTCGCTCGCTCTCATCTCTGGCTCGCTCGCGCTTGCTCTTTTCTGGCTCGCTCTCTTATCTGGCTCGCTCGCATATCTGGCTAGCTCGCTCTCACATCTGGCTGGCTCGCTTGCTCTCATTTCTGGCTGGCTCGCTTGCTCTCATTTCTGGCTCGCTCGCTTGCTCTCATATCTGGCTCGCTCGCTTGCTCTCATATCTGGCACGCTCGCTTGCTCTCTTGTCTGGCTCGCTCTCATATATCTGGCTTAGCTCGCTTGCTCTCTTGTCTTGCTCGCTCTCTTATCTGGCTCGCTCGCTCTCATATCTGGCTGGCTCGCTTGCTCTCATATCTGGCTCGCTCGCTTGCTCTCATATCTGGCTCGCTCGCTTGCTCTCATGTCTGGCTCGCTCTCATATCTGGATCGCTCGCTTGCTCTCATATCTGGCTCGCTCGCTTGCTTAATTGTCTGGCTCGCTCTCTTATCTGCCTCGCTCTCTCTCACATCTGGCTTGCTCGCTTGCTCTCATATCTGGCTCGCTCGCTGCTCTCTTGTCTGGCTCGCTCTCATATCTGGCTTGCTCGCTTGCTCTCATATCTGGCTCGCTCGCTTGCTCTCTTGTCCGGCTCGCTCTCTTATTTAGCTCGCTCGCATATCTGGCTCGCTCGCTCTCACATCTGGATGGCTTGCTTGCTCTCATATCCGGCTCGCTCGCTTGCTCTCATATCTGGCTCGCTCGCTTGCTCTCTTGTCTGGCTCGCTCTCTTATCTGGCTCGCTCGCAATATCTTTCTCGCTCGCTCTCAAATCTGGATCGCTCGCTTGCTCTCATATCTGGCTAGTTCGCTCGCTCTCTTGTCTTGCTCGCTCTCTTATCTGGCTCGCTCGCTCTCATATCTGGCTGGCTCGCTTACTCTCATATCTGGCTCGCTCGGCTTGCTCTCTTGTCTGGCTCGCTCTCTTATTTGGCTTGCTCGCTAGCATATCTGGCTCGCACGCTTGCTCTCTTGTCTGGCTTGCTCTCTTATCTGGCTCGCTCGGTCCTGGCTCGCTCGGTCTCATATCTGGCTCACCCGCTAGCTCTCATGTCAGGCTCGCTTGCTCTCATATCTGGCTTTCTCGCTTGCTCTCTTGTCTGGCTCGCTCTCTTATCTGGCTCGCTCGCATACCTGGCTCGCTCACTCTCACATCTGGCTGGCTCACTTGCTCTCATTTCTGGCTGGCTCGCTTGCTCTCATTTCTGGCTCGCTCGCTTGCTCTCATATCTGGCTCGCTCGCTTGCTCTCATATCTGGCTCGCTCGCTTGCTCTCTTGTCTGGCTCGCTATCATATCTGGCTAGCTCGCTTGCTCTCTTGTCTTGCTCACTCTTATCTGGCTCGCTCGCTCTCATATCTGACTGGCTCGCTTGCTCTCATATCTGGCTCGCTCGCTTGCTCTCATAACTGGCTCGCTCGCTCTCATGTCTGGCTCGCTCTCATATCTGGATCGCTCGCTTGCTCTCATATCTGGCTCGCTCGCTTGCTTAATTGTCTGGCTCGCTCTCTTATCTGCCTCGCTCTCTCTCACATCTGGCTTGCTCGCTTGCTCTCATATCTGGCCTGGCTCGCTCGCTGCTCTCTTGCCTGGCTCGCTCTCTTATCTGGCTCGCTCGCATATCTTGCTCGCTCGCTTGCTCTCTTATCTGTCTCGCTCTCACATCTGGCTCGCTCGCTTGCTCTCATATCTAGTTCGCTCGCTCGCTCTCTTATCTGGCTTGCTCGCTAGCATATCTGGCTCGCTCGCTTGCTCTCTTGTCTGGCTTGCTCTCTTATCTGGCTCGCTCGCTCTCATATCTGGCTCGCTCGCTTGCTCTCATGTCTGGCTCGCTCGCTCTCATATCTGACTTTCTCGCTTGCTCTCTTGTCTGGTTCGCTCTCTTATGTGGCTAACTCTCATATCTGGCTTACTCGCTTGCTCTCATATCTGGCTCGCTCGCTTGCTCTCTCATCTGGCTAGCTCTCTTATCTGGCTTGCTCGCTAGCATATCTGGCTCGCTCGCTTCCTCTCTTGTCTGGCTTGCTCTCTTATCTGGCTCGCTCTCACATCTGGCTGGCTCGCTTGCTCTCATATCTGGCTCGCTCGCTTGCTCTCTTGTCTGGCTCGCTCTCTTATCTGGCTTGCTCGCTAGCATATCTGGCTCGCTCGCTTGCTCTCTTGTCTGGCTTCTTCTCTTATCTGGCTCGCTCGCTCTCATATCTGGCTCGCTCGCTTGCTCTCATGTCTGGCTCGCTCGCTCTCATATCTGACTTTCTCGCTTGCTCTCTTGTCTGGTCAGCTCTCTTATCTGGCTCGCTCTCATATCTGGCTTGCTCGCTTGCTCTCATATCTGGCTCGCTCGCTTGCTCTCTTGTCTGGATCGCTCTCTTATCTGGCTTGCTCGCTAGCATATCTGGCTCGCTCGCTTGCTCTTGTCTGACTTGCTCTCTTATTTGTCTCGCTCTCACATCTGGCTTGCTCGCTTGCTCTCATATCTGGCTCGCTCGCTTGCTCTCTTGTCTGGCTCGCTCTCTTATCTGGCTTGCTCGCTAGCATATCTGGCTCGCTCGCTTGCTCTCTTGTCTGGCTTCCTCTCTTATCTGGCTCGCTCGCTCTCATATCTGGCTCGCTCGCTTGCTCTCATGTCTGGCTCGCTCGCTCTCATATCTGACTTTCTCGCTTGCTCTCTTGTCTGGTTCGCTCTCTTATCTGGCTCGCTCTCATATCTGGCTTGCTCGCTTGCTCTCATATCTGGCTCGCTCGCTTGCTCTCATATCTGGCTCGCTCACTTGCTCTCTTATCTGGCTTGCTCACTAGCATATCTGGCTCGCTCGCTTGCTCTCTTGTCTGACTTGCTCTCTTATCTGTCTCTCTCTCACATCTGGCTTGCTCGCTTGCTCTCATATCTGGCTCGCTCGCTTGCTCTCTTGTCTGGCTCGCTCTCTTATCTGGCTTGCTCGCTAGCATATCTGGCTCGCTCGCTTGCTCTCTTGTCTGGCTTGCTCTCTTATCTGGCTCGCTTGCTCTCATATCTGGCTCGCTTGATCTCATGTCTGGCTCGCTCGCTCTCATATCTGGCTCGCTCGATTGCTCTCATGTCTGGCTCGCTCGCTCTCATATCTGGCTTTCTCGCTTCCTCTCTTGTCTGGCTTGCTCTCTTATCTGTCTCGCTCTCACATCTGGCTTGCTCGCTTGCTCTCATATCTGGCTCGCTCGCTTGCTCTCTTGTCTGGCTCGCTCTCTTATCTGGCTTGCTCGCTAGCATATCTGGCTCGCTTGCTTGCTCTCTTGTCTGGCTTGCTCTCTTATCTGGCTCGCTTGCTCTCATATCTGGCTCGCTTGATCTCATGTCTGGCTCGCTCGCTCTCATATCTGGCTCGCTCGATTGCTCTCATGTCTGGCTCGCTCGCTCTCATATCTGGCTTTCTCGCTTGCTCTCTTGTCTGGTTTGCTCTCTAATCTGGCTCGCTCTCATATCTGGCTTGCTCGCTTGCTCTCATATCTGGCTCGCTCACTTGCTCTCTTGTCTGGCTCGCTCTCTTATCTGGCTCACTCGCTCTCATATCTGGCTTGCTCGCTTGCTCTCATATCTGGCTCGCTCGCTTGCTCTCAAATCTGGCTCGCTTGCTTGCTCTCATATCTGGCTAGCTCGCTTGCTCTCTTGTCTTGCTCGCTCTCTTATCTGGCTCGCTCGCTCTTATATCTGGCTGGCTTGCTTGCTCTCATATCTGGCTCGCTCGCTTGCTCTCATATCTGGCTCGCTCTCATGTCTGGCTTGCTCGCTCTCATGTCTGGCTCGCTCTCATATCTGGATCGCTCGCTTGCTCTCATATCTGGCTCGCTCGCTTGCTTAATTGTCTGTCTCGCTCTCTTATCTGCCTCGCTCTCTCTCACATCTGGCTTGCTCGCTTGCTCTCAAATCTGGCTCGCTCGCTGCTCTCTTGTCTGGCTCGCTCACATATCTTGCTCGCTCACTCTCACATCTGGCTCGCTCGCTTGCTCTTATATCTGGCTCGCTTGCTTGCTCTCTTGTCTGGCTCGCTCTCTTATCTGGCTTGCTCGCTAGCATATCTGGCTCGCTCGCTTACTCTCTTGCTGGCTTGCTCTCTTATCTGTCTCGCTCTCACATCTGGCTCGCTCGCTTGCTCTCATATCTGGCTCGCTCGCTTGCTCTCTTGTCTGGCTCGCTCTCTTATCTGGCTTGCTCGCTAGCATATCTGGCTCGCTCGCTTGCTCTCTTGTCTGGCTTGCTCTCTTATCTGGCTCGCTGGCTCTCTTATCTGGCTCGCTCGCTTGCTCTCATGTCTGGCTCGCTCACTCTCATATCTGGCTTTCTCGCTTGCTCTCTTGTCTGGTTCACTCTCTTATCTGGCTCGCTCTAATATCTGGCTTGCTCGCTTGCTCTCATATTTGGCTCGCTCGCTTGCTCTCTTGTCTGGCTCGCTCTCTTATCTGGCTCGCTCGCATATCTTGCTCGATCGCTCTCACATCTGGCTGGCTTGCTTGCTTTCATATCTGGCTCGCTCGCTTGCTCTCATATCTGGCTCGCTCGCTCTCACATCTGATTCGCTCTCTTATCTGGCTCGCTCGCATATCTGGCTCGCTTGCTCTCACATTTAGCTGGCTCGCTTGCTTTCATATCTGGCTCGCTCGCTTGCTCTCTTGTCTGGCTCGCTCTCTTATCTGGCTTGCTCGCTAGCATATCTGGCTCGCTCGTTTGCTCTCATGTCTGGCTCGCTCACTCTCATATCTGGCTTTCTCTCTTGCTCTCTTGTCTGGTTCGCTCTCTTATCTGGCTCGCTCTCATATCTGGCTTGCTCGCTTGCTCTCATATCTGGCTCGCTCGCTTGCTCTCTTGTCTTGCTCGCTCTCTTATCTGGCTCGCTCGCATATCTTGCTCGCTCGCTCTCACATCTGGCTGGCTTGCTTGCTTTCATATCTGGCTCGCTCGCTTGCTCTCATATCTGGCTCGCTCGCGTCGCTCTCACATCTGGTTCGCTCTCTTATCTGGCTCGCTCGCATATCTGGCTCGCTTGCTCTCACATCTAGCTGGCTCGCTTGCTTTCATATCTGGCTCGCTCGCTTGCTCTCTTGTCTGGCTCGCTCTCTCATCTGGCTCGCTCTCATATCATGCTTGCTAGCTTGCTCTCATTTCTGGCTCGCTTGCTTGCTCTCTTGTCTGTCTCGCTCTTTTATGGCTCGCTCGCATATCTGGCTCGCTCGCTCTCAAATCTGGCTCGCTTGCTTGTTCTCATATATGGCTTGCTCGCTTGCTCTCATATCCGGCTCGCTCGCTTGCTCTCATATCTGGCTCGCTCGCTTGCTCTCTTGTCTGGCTCGCTCTCTTATCTGGCTTGCTCGCATATCTGGCTCGCTCGCTCTCACATCTGGCTGGCTCGCTTGCTCTCATATCTGGCTCGCTCGCTCTCATATCTGGCTCGCTCGCTTGCTCTCTTGTCTTGCTCGCTCTCTTATCTGGCTCGCTCGGTCTCATATCTGGCTGGCTCGCTTGCTCTCATATCTGGCTCGCTCGCTTGCTCTCTTGTCTGGCTCGCTCTCTTATCTGGCTTGCTCGCTAGAATATCTGGCTCGCACGCTTGCTCTCTTGTCTGGCTTGCTCTCTTATCTGGCTTGCTCGCTCTCATATCTGGCTCGCTCGCTTGCTCTCATGTCTGGCTCGCTCGCTCTCATATCTGGCTTTCTCGCTTGCTCTCTTGTCTGGCTCGCTCTCTTATCTGGCTCGCTCGCATATCTAGCTAGCTCACTCTCACATCTGGCTGGCTCGCTTGCTCTCATTTCTGGCTGGCTCGCTTGCACTCATTTCTGGCTCGCTCGCTTGCTCTCATATCTGGCTCGCTCGCTTGCTCTCATATCTGGCTCGCTCGTTTGCTCTCTTGTCTTGCTCGCTCTCTTATCTGGCTCGCTCGCTCTCATATCTGGCTGGCTCGCTTGCTCTCATATCTGGCTCGCTTGCTCTCATATCTGGCTCGCTCGCTCTCATGTCTTGCTCGCTCTCATATCTGGATCGCTCGCTTGCTCTCATATCTGGCTTGCTCGCTTGCTTAATTGTCTGTCTCGCTCTCTTATCTGCCTCGCTCTCTCTCACATCTGGCTTGCTCGCTTGCTCTCATATCTGGCTCGCTCGCTGCTCTCTTGTCTGGCTCGCTTGCTTTCATATCTGGCTCGCTCGCTTGCTCTCATATCTGGCTCGCTCGCTCGCTCTCACATCTGGTTCGCTCTCTTATCTGGCTCGCTCGCATATCTGGCTCGCTTGCTCTCACATCTAGCTGGCTCGCTTGCTTTCATATCTGGCTCGCTCGCTTGCTCTCTTGTCTGGTTCGCTCTCTTATCTGGCTTGCTCTCATATCTGGCTTGCTCGCTTTCTCTCATATCTGGCTCGCTGGCTTGCTCTCTTGTCTGGCTCGCTCGCATATCTGGCTCGCTCGCTCTCACATCTGGCTGGCTTGCTTGCTCTAATATCTGGCTCGCTCGCTTGCTCTCATATCTGGCTCGCTCGCTCTCACATCTGGTTCGCTCTCTTATCTTATCTGTCTCGCTCGCATATCTGGCTCGCTCGCTCTCACATCTAGCTTGCTCGCTTGCTCTCATATCTGGCTCGCTCGCTTGCTCTCTTGTCTGGCTCGCTCTCTTATCTGGCTAGCTCTCATATCTGGCTGGCTCACTTGCTCTCATTTCTGGCTCGCTCGCTTGCTCTCCTATCTGGCTCGTTCGCTTGCTCTCATATCTGGCTCTCTCGCTTGCTCTCTTGTCTGGCTCGCTCGCATATCTGGCTCGCTCGCTCTCATATCTGGCTGGCTCGCTTGCTCTCATATCTGGCTCGCTCGCTTGCTCGCTTGTCTGGCTCGCTCTCTTATCTGGCTTGCTCGCTAGAATATCTGGCTCGCACGCTTGCTCTCTTGTCTGGCTTGCTCTCTTATCTGGCTCGCTCGCTCTCATATCTGGCTCGCTCGCTTGCTCTCATGTCTGGCTCGCTCGCTCTCATATCTGGCTTTCTCGCTTGCTCTCTTGTCTGGCTCGCTCTCTTATCTGGCTCGCTCGCAAATCTGGCTAGCTCGCTTGCTCTCTTGTCTTGCTCGCTCTCTTATCTGGCTCGCTCGCTCTCATATCTGGCTGGCTCGCTTGCTCTCATATCTGGCTCGCTCGCTTGCTCTCTTGTCTTGCTCGCTCTCTTATTTGGCTCGCTCGCTCTCATATCTGGCTGGCTCGCTTGCTCTCATATCTGGCTCGCTTACTTGCTCTCTTGTCTGGCTCGCTCTCATATCTGGCTAGCTCGCTTGCTCTCTTGTCTTGCTCGCTCTCTTATCTGGCTCGCTCGCTCTCATATCTGGCTGGCTCGCTTGCTCTCATATCTGGCTCGCTCGCTTGCTCTCATATCTGGCTCGCTCGCTCTCATGTCTGGCTCGCTCTCATATCTGGATTGCTCGCTTGCTCTCATATCTGGCTCGCTCGCTTGCTTAATTGTCTGGCTCGCTCTCTTATCTGCCTCGCTCTCTCTCACATCTGGCTTGCTCGCTTGCTCTCATATCTGGCTCGCTCGCTTGCTCTCTTGTCTGGCTGGCTCTCTTATCTGGCTTGCTCGCTAGCATATCTGGCTCGCTCGCTTGCTCTCTTGTCTGGCTTGCTCTCTTATCTGTCTCGCTCTCACATCTGGCTTGCTCGCTTGCTCTGTATCTGGCTCGCTCGCTTGCTCTTATGTCTGGCTCGCTCTATGATCTGGCTTGCTCGCTAGCATTTCTGGCTCGCTCGCTTGCTCTCTTGTCTGGCTTGCTCTCTTATCTGGCTCGCTCGCTCTCATATCTGGCTCGCTCACTTGCTCTCATGTCTGTCTCGCTCGCTCTCATATCTGGCTTTCTTGCATGCTCTTTTGTCTGGTTCGCTCTCTTATCTGGCTCACTCTCATATCTGGCTTGCTCGCTTGCTCTCATATTTGGCTCGCTCGCTCTCGTATCTGGCTCGCTCGCTTGCTCTCATGTCTGGCTCGCTCGCTCTCATATCTGGCTTGCTCGCTTGCTCTCATATCTGGCTCGCTCGCTTGCTCTCTTGTCTGGCTCGCTCTCTTATCTGGCTCGCTCGCATATCTGAATCGCTCGCTCTCACATCTGGCTGGCTCTCTTGCTCTCATATCTGGCTCGCTCGCTCTCATATCTGGCTCGCTCGCTTGCTCTCTTGTCTGGTTCGCTCTCTTATCTGTCTCGCTTTCATATCTGGCTTGCTCGCTTGCTCCCATATCTGGCTTACTCGCTTGCTCTCAAATCTGGCTCGCTCGATTGCTCTCATATCTGGCTAGCTCGCTTGCTCTCTTGTCTGGCTCGCTCTCTTATCTGGCTAGCTCTCATATCTGGCTGGCTCACTTGCTCTCATTTCTGGCTCGCTCGCTTGCTCTCATATCTGGCTCGCTCGCTTGCTCTCATATCTGGCTCTCTCGCTTGCTCTCTTGTCTGGCTCGCTCGCATATCTGGCTCGCTCGCTCTCATATCTGGCTGGCTCGCTTGCTCGCTTGTCTGGCTCGCTCTCTTATCTGGCTTGCTCGCTAGAATATCTGGCTCGCACGCTTGCTCTCTTGTCTGGCTTGCTCTCTTATCTGGCTCGCTCGCTCTCATATCTGGCTCGCTCGCTTGCTCTCATGTCTGGCTCGCTCGCTCTCATATCTGGCTTTCTCGCTTGCTCTCTTGTCTGGCTCGCTCTCTTATCTGGCTCGCTCGCAAATCTGGCTAGCTCGCTTGCTCTCTTGTCTTGCTCGCTCTCTTATCTGGCTCGCTCGCTCTCATATCTGGCTGGCTCGCTTGCTCTCATATCTGGCTCGCTCGCTTGCTCTCATATCTGGCTCGCTCGCTCTCATGTCTGGCTTGCTCTCATATCTGGATTGCTCGCTTGCTCTCATATCTGGCTCGCTCGCTTGCTTAATTGTCTGTCTCGCTCTCTTATCTGCCTCGCTCTCTCTCACATCTGGCTTGCTCGCTTGCTCTCATATCTGGCTCGCTCGCTTGCTCTCTTGTCTGGCTCGCTCTCATATCTGGCTTGCTCGCTCTCATATCTGGCTGGCTCGCTTGCTCTCATATCTGGCTCGCTCGCTTGCTCTCTTGTCTTGCTCGCTCTCTTATTTGGCTCGCTCGCTCTCATATCTGGCTGGCTCGCTTGCTCTCATATCTGGCTCGCTTACTTGCTCTCTTGTCTGGCTCGCTCTCATATCTGGCTAGCTCGCTTGCTCTCTTGTCTTGCTCGCTCTCTTATCTGGCTCGCTCGCTCTCATATCTGGCTGGCTCGCTTGCTCTCATATCTGGCTCGCTCGCTTGCTCTCATATCTGGCTCGCTCGCTCTCATGTCTGGCTCGCTCTCTTATCTGGATTGCTCGCTTGCTCTCATATCTGGCTCGCTCGCTTGCTTAATTGTCTGGCTCGCTCTCTTATCTGCCTCGCTCTCTCTCACATCTGGCTTGCTCGCTTGCTCTCATATCTGGCTCGCTCGCTTGCTCTCTTGTCTGGCTTGCTCTCTTATCTGTCTCGCTCTCACATCTGGCTTGCTCGCTTGCTCTGTATCTGGCTCGCTCGCTTGCTCCTATGTCTGGCTCGCTCTATTATCTGGCTTGCTCGCTAGCATTTCTGGCTCGCTCGCTTGCTCTCTTGTCTGGCTTGCTCTCTTATCTGGCTCGCTCGCTCTCATATCTGGCTCGCTCACTTGCTCTCATGTCTGTCTCGCTCGCTCTCATATCTGGCTTTCTTGCATGCTCTTTTGTCTGGTTCGCTCTCTTATCTGGCTCACTCTCATATCTGGCTTGCTCGCTTGCTCTCATATTTGGCTCGCTCGCTCTCGTATCTGGCTCGCTCGCTTGCTCTCATGTCTGGCTCGCTCGCTCTCATATCTGGCTTGCTCGCTTGCTCTCATATCTGGCTCGCTCGCTTGCTCTCTTGTCTGGCTCGCTCTCTTATCTGGCTCGCTCGCATATCTGAATCGCTCGCTCTCACATCTGGCTGGCTCGCTTGCTCTCATATCTGGCTCGCTCGCTCTCATATCTGGCTCGCTAGCTTGCTCTCTTGTCTGGTTCGCTCTCTTATCTGTCTCGCTTTCATATCTGGCTTGCTCGCTTGCTCCCATATCTGGCTTACTCGCTTGCTCTCAAATCTGGCTCGCTCGATTGCTCTCATATCTGGCTAGCTCGCTTGCTCTCTTGTCTTGCTCGCTCTCTTATCTGGCTTGCTCGCTCTCATATCTGGCTGGCTCGCTTGCTCTCATATCTGGCTCGCTCGCTTGCTCTTATATCTGGCTCGCTCGCTTGCTTAGTTGTCTGTCTCGCTCTCTTATCTGCCTCACTTTCTCTCACATCTGGCTTGCTCGCTTGCTCTTATATCTGGCTTGCTCGCTGCTCTCTTGTCTGGCTCGCTCTCTTATCTGGCTCGCTCGCATATCTTGCTTGCTCGCTGTCATATCTGGCTCGGTCGCTTGCTCTCATATCTGGCTCGCTCACTTGCTCTTTTGTCTGGCTCGCTCTCTTATCTGGCTTGCTCGCTAGCATATCTGGCTCGCTCGCTTGCTCTCTTGTCTGGCTTTCTCTCTTATCTGTCTCGCTCTCACATCTGGCTCGCTCGCTTGCTCTATATCTGGCTCGCTCGCTTGCTCTCTTGTCTGGCTTGCTCTCTTATCTGCCTCACTTTCTCTCACATCTGGCTTGCTCGCTTGCTCTTATATCTGGCTTGCTCGCTGCTCTCTTGTCTGGCTCGCTCTCTTATCTGGCTCGCTCGCATATCTTGCTTGCTCGCTGTCATATCTGGCTCGGTCGCTTGCTCTCATATCTGGCTCGCTCACTTGCTCTTTTGTCTGGCTCGCTCTCTTATCTGGCTTGCTCGCTAGCATATCTGGCTCGCTCGCTTGCTCTCTTGTCTGGCTTTCTCTCTTATCTGTCTCGCTCTCACATCTGGCTCGCTCGCTTGCTCTATATCTGGCTCGCTCGCTTGCTCTCTTGTCTGGCTTGCTCTCTTATCTGGCTAGCTCGCTCTCATATCTGGCTCGCTCACTTGCTCTCATGTCTGGCTCGCTCGCTCTCATTTCTGGCTTTCCCACTTGCTCTCTTGTCTGGTTCGCTCTCTTATCTGGCTCACTCTCATATCTGGTTCACTCGCTTGCTCTATATCTGGCTCGCTCGCTTGCTCTCTTGTCTGGCTTGCTCTCTTATCTGGCTCGCTTGCTCTCATATCTGGCTCGCTCGCTTGCTCTCTTGTCTGGCTCGCTCTCTTATCTGGCTCGCTCGCATATCTGGCTCGCTTGCTCTCATATCTGGCTCGCTCGATTGCTCTCATGTCTGACTCGCTCGATCTCATATCTGGCTTTCTCACTTGCTCTCTTGTCTGGTTTGCTCTCTTATCTGGCTCGCTCTCATATCTGGCTTGCTCACTTGCTCTCATATCTGGCTCGCTCGCTTGCTCTCTTGTCTGGCTCGCTCTTTTATCTGGCTCACTCGCATATCTGGCTCGCTCGCTCTCACATCTGGCTGGCTCACTTGCTCTCATATCTGGCTCGCTCGCTCTCATATCTGGCTCGCTCGCTCTCTTGTCTGGTTCGCTCTCTTATCTGTCTCGCTCTCATATCTGGCTTGCTCGCTTGCTCTCATATCTGGCTCGCTCGCTTGCTCTCAAATCTGGCTCGCTCGCTTGCTCTCATATCTGGCTAGCTTGCTTGCTCTCTTGTCTTGCTCGCTCTCTTATCTGGCTCTCTCGCTCTCATATCTGGCTGGCTTGCTTGCTCTCATATCTGGCTCGCTTGCTTGGTCTCATATCTGGCTCGCTCGCTCTCATGTCTGGCTCGCTCGCTCTCATGTCTGGCTCGCTCTCATATGTGGATCGCTCGCTTGCTCTCATATCTGGCTCGCTCGCTTGCTTAATTGTCTGTCTCGCTCTCTTATCTGCCTCGCTCTCTCTCACATCTGGTTTGCTCGCTTGCTCTCATATCTGGCTCGCTCGCTGCTCTCTTGTCTGGCTCGCTCTCTTATCTGGCTCGCTCGCATATCTTGCTCGCTCACTCTCACATCTGGTTCGCTCGCTTGCTCTTATATCTGGCTCGCTCGCTTGCTCTCTTGTCTGGCTCGCTCTCTTATCTGGCTTGCTCGCTAGCATATCTGGCTCGCTCGCTTGCTCTCTTGTCTGGCTTGCTCTCTTATCTGTCTCGCTCTCACATCTGGCTCGCTCGCTTGCTCTCAAATCTGGCTCGCTCGCTTGCTCTCTTGTCTGGCTCGCTCTCTTATCTGGCTTGCTCGCTAGCATATCTGGCTCGCTCGCTTGCTCTCTTGTCTGGCTTGCTCTCTTATCTGGCTCGCTGGCTCTCTTATCTGGCTCGCTCGCTTGCTCTCATGTCTGGCTCGCTCACTCTCATATCTGGCTTTCTCGCTTGCTCTCTTGTCTGGTTCGCTCTCTTATCTGGCTCGCTCTCATATCTGGCTTGCTCGCTTGCTCTCATATCTGGCTCGCTCGCTTGCTCTCTTGTCTGGCTCGCTCGCATATCTGGCTCGCTCGCTCCACATCTGGCTGGCTTGCTTGCTCTCATATCTGGCTCGCTCGCTTGCTCTCATATCTGGCTCGCTCGCTCTCACATCTGGTTCGCTCTCTTATCTGGCTCGCTCGCTTGCTTTCTTGTCTGGCTCGCTCGCATATCTGGCTCGCTCGCTCTCACATCTGGCTGGCTCGCTTGCTCTCATATCTGGCTCGCTCGCTCTCATATCTGGCTCGCTCGCTTGCTCTCTTGTCTTGCTCGCTCTCTTATCTGGCTCGATCGCTCTCATATCTGGCTGGCTCGCTTGCTCTCATATCTGGCTCTCTCGCTTGCTCTCTTGTCTGGCTCGCTCTCTTATCTGGCTTGCTCGCTAGAATATCTGGCTCGCACGCTTGCTCTCTTGTCTGGCTTGCTCTCTTATCTGGCTTGCTCGCTCTCATATCTGGCTCGCTCGCTTGCTCTCATGTCTGGCTCGCTCTCATATCTGGCTTTCTCGCTTGCTCTCTTGTCTGGCTCGCTCTCTTATCTGGCTCGCTCGCATATCTGGCTAGCTCGCTCTCACATCTGGCTGGCTCGCTTGCTCTCATTTCTGGCTGGCTCGCTTGCACTCATTTCTGGCTCGCTCGCTTGCTCTCATATCTGGCTCGCTCGCTTCCTCTCATATCTGGCTCGCTCGCTTGCTCTCTTGTCTTGCTCGCTCTCTTATCTGGCTCGCTCGCTCTCATATCTGGCTGGCTCGCTTGCTCTCATATCTGGCTCGCTTGCTCTCATATCTGGCTCGCTCGCTCTCATGTCTGGCTCGCTCTCATATCTGGATCGCTCGCTTGCTCTCATATCTGGCTTGCTCGCTTGCTTAATTGTCTGTCTCGCTCTCTTATCTGCCTCGCTCGCTTGCTCTCTTGTCTGGCTCGCTCTCTTATCTGGCTCGCTCGCATATCTGGCTCGCTCGCTCTCACATCGAGCTGGCTCGCTTGCTCGCTCTCTTAGCTGGCTCGCTCGCTTGCTCTCTTGTCTGGCTCGCTCTCTTATCTGGCTCGCTCTCATATCTGGCTTGCTAGCTTGCTCTCATATCTGGCTCGCTCGCTTTCTCTCTTGTCTGTCTCGCTCTCTTTCATGACTCGCTCACATATCTGGCTCGCTCGCTCTCAAATCTGGCTCGCTTGCTCTCATATCTGGCTTGCTCGCTTGCTCTCATATCCGGCTCGCTCGCTTGCTCTCATATCTGGCTCGCTCGCTTGCTCACTTGTCTGGCTCGCTCTCTTATCTGGCTTGCTCGCTAGCATATCTAGCTCGCTCACTTTCTCTCTTGTCTGGCTTGCTCTCTTATCTGGCTCGCTCGCTCTCATATCTGGCTCGCTCGCTTGCTCTCATGTCTGGCTCGCTCGATCTCATATCTGGATTGCTCGCTTGCTCTCATATCTGGCTCGCTCGCTTGCTCTCTTGTCTGGCTCGCTCGCTCTCACATCTAGCTGGCTCGCTTGCTCTCATATCTGGCTTGCTCGCTTGCTCTCTTGTCTGGCTCGCTCTCTTATCTGGCTAGCTCTAATATCTGGCTGGCTCACTTGCTCTCATTTCTGGCTCGCTCTCTTGCTCTCATATCTGGCTCGCTCGCTTGCTCTCATATCTGGCTCTCTCGCTTGTTCTCTTGTCTGGCTCGCTCGCATATCTGGCTCGCTCGCTTGCTCTCTTGTCTTGCTCGCTCTCTTATCTGGCTCGCTCGCTCTCATATCTGGCTGGCTCGCTTGCTCTCATATCTGGCACGCCCGCTTGCTCTCATATCTGGCTCGCTCGCTCTCATTTCTGGCTCGCTCTCATATCTGGCTTGCTCGCTTGCTCTCATATCTGGCTCGCTCGCTTGCTCTCTTGTCTGGCTCGCTCTCTTATCTGGCTTGCTCGCATATCTGGCTCGCTCGCTCTCACATCTGGCTGGCTTGCTTGCTCTCATATCTGGCTCGATCGCTTGCTCTCATATTTGGCTCGCTCGCTCTCAAGTCTGGCTCGCTCTCATATCTGGATCGCTCGCTTGCTCTCATATCTGGCTCGCTCGCTTGCTTAATTGCCTGGCGCGCTCTCTTATCTGCCTCGCTCTCTCTCACATCTGGCTTGCTCGCTTGCTCTCATATCTGGCTCGCTCGCTTGCTCTCTTGTCTGGCTCACTCTCTTATCTGGCTTGCTCGCTAGAATATCTGGCTCGCACGCTTGCTCTCTTGTCTGGCTCGCTCGCTCTCATATCTGGCTCGCTCGCTTGCTCTCATGTCTGGCTCGCTCGCTCTCATATCTGGCTTTCTCGCTTGCTCTCTTGTCTGGCTCGCTCTCTTATCTGGCTCGCTCGCATATCTGGCTAGCTCGCTCTCACATCTGGCTGGCTCGCTTGCTCTCATTTCTGGCTGGCTTGCTTGCTCTCATTTCTGGCTCGCTCGCTTGCTCTCCTATCTGGCTCGCTAGCATGCTCTCATATCTGGCTCGCTCGCTTGCTTAATTGTCTGGCTCGCTCTCTTATCTGCCTCGCTCTCTCTCACATCTGGCTTGCTCGCTTGCTCTCATATCTGGCTCGCTCGCTGCTCTCTTGTCTGGCTCGCTCTCATATCTGGCTTACTCGCTTGCTCTCATATCTGGCTCGATCGCTTGCTCTCTTGTCTATTTCACTCTCTTATCTGGCTCGCTCGCATATCTGGCTCGCTCGCTCTCACATCTGGCTGGCTTGCTTGCTCTCATATCTGGCTCGCTCGCTTGCTCTCATATCTGGCTCGCTCGCTTGCTCTCTTGTCTGGCTCGCTCTCTTATCTGGCTCGCTCGTATATCTGGCTCGCTCGCTCTCACATCGAGCTGGCTCGCTCGCTCTCATATCTGACTCGCTCGCTTGCTCTCTTGTCTGGCTCGCTCTCTTATCTGGCTCGCTCTCATATCTGGCTTGCTAGCTTGCTCTCATATCTGGCTCGCTCACTTTCTCTCTTGTCTGTCTCGCTCTCTTTTATGGCTCGCTCACATATCTGGCTCGCTCACTCTCAAATTTGGCTCGCTCGCTCTCAAATCTGGCTCGCTCGCTTGCTCTCATATCTGGCGTGCTCGCTTGCTCTCATATCCGGCTTGCTCGCTTGCTCTCATATCTGGCTCGCTCGCTTGCTCTCTTGTCTGGCTCGCTCTCTTATCTGGCTCGCTCGCATATCTTTCTCGCTCGCTCTCAAATCTGGCTCGCTCGCTTGCTCTCATATCTGGCTAGTTCGCTTGCTCTCTTGTCTTGCTCGCTCTCTTATCTGGCTCGCTCGCTTGCTCTCTTGTCTGGCTAGCTCTCTTATCTGGCTTGCTCGCTAGCATATCTGGCTCGCACGCTTGCTCTCTTATCTGGCTTGCTCTCTTATCTGGCTCGCTCGGTCTCATATCTGGCTCGCTCGCTTGCTCTCATGTCTGGCTCGCTTGCTCTCATATCTGGCTTTCTCGCTCGCTCTCTTATCTGGCTCGCTCGCATATTTGGCTCGCTCTCTTATCTGGCTCGCTCGCATATCTGGCTAGCTCGCTCTCACATCTGGCTGGCTCGCTTGCTCTCATTTCTGGCTGGCTTGCTTGCTCTCATTTCTGGCTCGCTCGCTTGCTCTCATATCTGGCTCGCTCGCTTGCTCTCATATCTGGCTAGCTCGCTTGCTCTCTTGTCTTGCTCGCTCTCTTATCTGGCTCGCTCGCTCTTATATCTGGCTGGCTCGCTTGCTCTCATATCTGGCTCGCTCGCTTGCTCTCATATCTGGCTCGCTCGCTCTCATGTCTGGCTCGCTTTCATATCTGGCTCGCTCGCTTGCTCTCATATCTGGCTCGCTCGCTCTCATGTCTGGCTCGCTCTCATATCTGGATCGCTCGCTTGCTCTCATATCTGGCTCGCTCGCTTGCTTAATTGTCTGGCTCGCTCTCTTATCTGCCTCGCTCTCTCTCACATCTGGCTTGCTCGCTTGCTCTCATATCTGGCTCGCTCGCTTGCTCTCTTGTCTGGCTCGCTCTCCTTATCTGGCTTGCTCGCTAGAATATCTGGCTCGCACGCTTGCTCTCTTGTCTGGCCTGCTCTCTTATCTGGCTCGCTCGCTCTCATATCTGGCTCGCTCGCTTGCTCTCATGTCTGGCTCGCTCGCTCTCATATCTGGCTTTCTCGCTTGCTCTCTTGTCTGGCTCGCTCTCTTATCTGGCTCGCTCGCATTTCTGGCTAGCTCGCTCTCACATCTGGCTGGCTCGCTTGCTCTCATTTCTGGCTGGCTCGCTTGCTCTCATTTCTGTCTCGCTCGCTTGCTCTCATATCTGGCTCGCTCGCTTGCTCTCATATCTGGCTTGCTCGCTTGCTCTCATATCTGGCTCGCTCGCTTGCTCTCTTGTCTGGCTCGCTCTCATATCTGGCTAGCTCGCTTGCTCTCTTGTCTTGCTCGCTCTCTTATCTGGCTCGCTCGCTCTCATATCTGGCTGGCTCGCTTGCTCTCATATCTGGCTCGCTCGCTTGCTCTCATATCTGGCTCGCTCGCTTGCTCTCTTGTCTGGCTCGCTCTCTTATCTGGCTTGCTCGGTACATATCTGGCTCGCTCGCTTGCAAATCTGGCTCGCTCGCTCTCAAATCTGGCTCGCTCGCTTGCTCTCATATCTTACTTGCTCGCTTGCTCTCATATCCGGCTCGCTCGCTTGCTCTCATATCTGGCTCGCTTGCTTGCTCTCTTGTCTGGCTCGCTCTCTTATCTGGCTCGCTCGCATATCTTTCTCGTTCGCTCTCAAATCTGGCTCGCTCGCTTGCTCTCATATCTGGCTAGTTCGCTTGCTCTCTTGTCTTGCTCGCTCTCTTATCTGGCTTGCTCGCTCTCATATCTGGCTGGCTCGCTTGCTCTCATATCTTGCTCGCTCGCTTGCTCTCATGTCTGGCTCGCTCGCTCTCATATCTGGCTTTCTCGCTTGCTCTCTTGTCTGGTTCGCTCTCTTATCTGGCTCGCTCTCACATCTGGCTTTCTCGCTTGCTCTCATATCTGGTTCGCTCGCTTGCTTTCTTGTCTGGCTCGCTCGCATATCTGGCTCGCTTGCTCTCATATCTGGCTCGCTCTCTCTCATATCTGGCTCGCTCGCTTGCTCTCTTGTCTTGCTCGCTCTCTTATCTGGCTCGCTCGCTCTCATATCTGGCTGGCTCGCTTGCTCTCATATCTGGCTCGCTCGCTTGCTCTCTTGTCTGGCTTGCTCTCTGATCTGGCTTGCTCGCTAGAATATCTGGCTCGCACGCTTGCTCTCTTGTCTGGCTTGCTCTCTTATCTGGCTCGCTCGCTCTCATATCTGGCTCGCTCGCTTGCTCTCATGTCTGGCTCGCTCGCTCTCATATCTGGCTTTCTCGCTTGCTCTCTTGTCTGGCTCGCTCTCTTATATGGCTCACTCGAATATCTGGCTAGCTCGTTCTCACATCTGGCTGGCTCGCTTGCTCTCATTTCTGGCTGGCTCGCTTGCTCTCATTTCTGGCTCGCTCGCTTGCTCTCACATCTGGCTGGCTCGCTTGCTCTCATATCTGGCTCGCTCTCTCTCATATCTGGCTCGCTCGCTTGCTCTCTTGTCTTGCTCGCTCTCTTATCTGGCTCGCTCGCTCTCATATCTGGCTGGCTCGCTTGCTCTCATATCTGGCTCGCTCGCTTGCTCTCTTGTCTGGCTTGCTCTCTGATCTGGCTTGCTCGCTAGAATATCTGGCTCGCACGCTTGCTCTCTTGTCTGGCTTGCTCTCTTATCTGGCTCGCTCGCTCTCATATCTGGCTCGCTCGCTTGCTCTCATGTCTGGCTCGCTCGCTCTCATATCTGGCTTTCTCGCTTGCTCTCTTGTCTGGCTCGCTCTCTTATATGGCTCACTCGAATATCTGGCTAGCTCGCTCTCACATCTGGCTGGCTCGCTTGCTCTCATTTCTGGCTGGCTCGCTTGCTCTCATTTCTGGCTCGCTCGCTTGCTCTCATATCTGGCTCGCTCGCTTGCTCTCATATCTGGCTCGCTCGCTTGCTCTCTTGTCTGGCTCGCTCTCATATCTGGCTAGCTCGCTTTCTCTCTTGTCTGTCTCACTCTCTTTTATGGCTCGCTCACATATCTGGCTCGCTCGCTCTCAAATCTGGCTCGGTCGCTCTCAAATCTGGCTCGCTCGCTTGCTCTCATATCTGGCTTGCTCGCTTGCTCTCATATCCGGCTCGCTCGCTTGCTCTCATATCTGGCTCGCTCGCTTGCTCTCTTGGCTGGCTCGCTCTCTTATCTGGCTCGCTCTCTTATCTGGCTCGCTCGCATGCTCTCATATCTGGCTAGTTCGCTTGCTCTCTTGTCTTGCTCGCTCTCTTATCTGGCTCGCTCACTCTCATATCTGGCTGGCTCGCTTACTCTCATATCTGGCTCGCTCGCTTGCTCTCTTTTCTGGCTCGCCCTCTTATCTTGCTTGCTCGCTAGCATATGGGGCTCGCACGCTTGCTTTCTTGTCTGGCTTGCTCTCTTATCTGGCTCGCTCGGTCTCATATCTGGCTCGCTCGATTGCTCTCATGTCTGACTCGCTTGCTCTCATATCTTGCTTTCTCGCTTGCTCTCTTGTCTGGCTCGCTCTCTTATCTGACTCGCTCGCATATCTGGCTCGCTCGCTCTCACATCTGGCTGGCTCACTTCCTCTCATTTCTGGCTGGCTCGCTTGCTCTCATTTCTGGCTCGCTCGCTTTGCTCTCATATCTGGCTCGCTCGCTTGCTCTCATATCTGGCTCGCTTGCTTGCTCTCTTGTCTGGCTCGCTCTCATATCTGGCTAGCTCGCTTGCTCTCATATCTGGCTCGCTTGCTTGCTCTCATATCTGGCTCGCTCGCTCTCATATCTGGCTCGCTCGCTTGCTCTCATATCTGGCTCGCTCGCTTGCTCTCATATCTGGCTCGCTTGCTTGCTCTCTTGTCTGGCTCGCTCTCATATCTGGCTAGCTCGCTTGCTCTCTTATCTGGATCGCTCGCTTGCTCTCATATCTGGCTCGCTCGCTTACTTAATTGTTTGGCTCGCTCTCTTATCTGCCTCGCTCTCTCTCACATCTGGCTTGCTCGCTTGCTCTCATATCTGGCCTGGCTCGCTCGCTGCTCTCTTGTCTGGCTCGCTCTCTTATCTGGCTCGCTCGCATATCTTGCTCGCTCGCTTGCTCTCTTGTCTGACTTGCTCTCTTATCTGTCTCGCTCTCACATCTGGCTCGCTCGCTTGCTCTCATATCTAGCTCGCTCGCTCGCTCTCTTATCTGGCTTGCTCGCTAGCATATCTGGCTCGCTCGCTCTCATATCTGGATCGCTCGCTTGCTCTCATGTCTGGCTCGCTCGCTCTCATATCTGACTTTCTCGCTTGCTCTCTTGTCTGGTTCGCTCGCTTGCTCTCTAGTCTGGCTCGCTCTCTTATCTGGCTTGCTCGCTAGCATATCTGGCTCACTCGCTTGCTCTCTTGTCTGGCTTGCTCTCTTATCTGTCTCGCTCTCACATCTGGCTTGCTCGCTTGCTCTCATATCTGGCTCGCTCGCTTGCTCTCTTGTCTGGCTCGCTCTCTTATCTGGCTTGCTCGCTAGCATATCTGGCTCACTCGCTTGCTCTCTTGTCTGGTTTGCTCTCTTATCTGGCTCGCTCGCTCTCTTATCTGGCTCGCTCGCATATCTAGCTAGCTCACTCTCACATCTGGCTGGCTCGCTTGCTCTCATTTCTGGCTGGCTCGCTTGCACTCATTTCTGGCTCGCTCGCTTGCTCTCATATCTGGCTCGCTCGCTTGCTCTCATATCTGGCTCGCTCGCTTGCTCTCTTGTCTTGCTCGCTCTCTTATCTGGCTCGCTCGCTCTCATATCTGGCTGGCTCGCTTGCTCTCATATCTGGCTCGCTTGCTCTCATATCTGGCTCGCTCGCTCTCATGTCTTGCTCGCTCTCATATCTGGATCGCTCGCTTGCTCTCATATCTGGCTTGCTCGCTTGCTTAATTGTCTGTCTCGCTCTCTTATCTGCCTCGCTCTCTCTCACATCTGGCTTGCTCGCTTGCTCTCATATCTGGCTCGCTCGCTGCTCTCTTGTCTGGCTCGCTCTCTTATCTGGCTCGTTCGCATATCTTGCTCGCTCGCTCTCTCATCTGGCTCGCTTGCTTTCATATCTGGCTCGCTCGCTTGCTCTCATATCTGGCTCGCTCGCTCGCTCTCACATCTGGTTCGCTCTCTTATCTGGCTCGCTCGCATATCTGGCTCGCTTGCTCTCACATCTAGCTGGCTCGCTTGCTTTCATATCTGGCTCGCTCGCTTGCTCTCTTGTCTGGTTCGCTCTCTTATCTGGCTTGCTCTCATATCTGGCTTGCTCGCTTTCTCTCATATCTGGCTCGCTGGCTTGCTCTCTTGTCTGGCTCGCTCGCATATCTGGCTCGCTCGCTCTCACATCTGGCTGGCTTGCTTGCTCTAATATCTGGCTCGCTCGCTTGCTCTCATATCTGGCTCGCTCGCTCTCACATCTGGTTCGCTCTCTTATCTGTCTCGCTCGCATATCTGGCTCGCTCGCTCTCACATCTAGCTTGCTCGCTTGCTCTCATATCTGGCTCGCTCGCTTGCTCTCTTGTCTGGCTCGCTCTCTTATCTGGCTAGCTCTCATATCTGGCTGGCTCACTTGCTCTCATTTCTGGCTCGCTCGCTTGCTCTCCTATCTGGCTCGCTCGCTTGCTCTCATATCTGGCTCTCTCGCTTGCTCTCTTGTCTGGCTCGCTCGCATATCTGGCTCGCTCGCTCTCATATCTGGCTGGCTCGCTTGCTCTCATATCTGGCTGGCTCGCTTGCTCGCTTGTCTGGCTCGCTCTCTTATCTGGCTTGCTCGCTAGAATATCTGGCTCGCACGCTTGCTCTCTTGTCTGGCTTGCTCTCTTATCTGGCTCGCTCGCTCTCATATCTGGCTCGCTCGCTTGCTCTCATGTCTGGCTCGCTCGCTCTCATATCTGGCTTTCTCGCTTGCTCTCTTGTCTGGCTCGCTCTCTTATCTGGCTCGCTCGCAAATCTGGCTAGCTCGCTTGCTCTCTTGTCTTGCTCGCTCTCTTATCTGGCTCGCTCGCTCTCATATCTGGCTGGCTCGCTTGCTCTCATATCTGGCTCGCTCTCTTGCTCTCATATCTGGCTCGCTCGCTCTCATGTCTGGCTTGCTCTCATATCTGGATTGCTCGCTTGCTCTCATATCTGGCTCGCTCGCTTGCTTAATTGTCTGTCTCGCTCTCTTATCTGCCTCGCTCTCTCTCACATCTGGCTTGCTCGCTTGCTCTCATATCTGGCTCGCTCGCTTGCTCTCTTGTCTGGCTCGCTCTCATATCTGGCTTGCTCGCTCTCATATCTGGCTGGCTCGCTTGCTCTCATATCTGGCTCGCTCGCTTGCTCTCTTGTCTTGCTCGCTCTCTTATTTGGCTCGCTCGCTCTCATATCTGGCTGGCTCGCTTGCTCTCATATCTGGCTCGCTTACTTGCTCTCTTGTCTGGCTCGCTCTCATATCTGGCTAGCTCGCTTGCTCTCTTGTCTTGCTCGCTCTCTTATCTGGCTCGCTCGCTCTCATATCTGGCTGGCTCGCTTGCTCTCATATCTGGCTCGCTCGCTTGCTCTCATATCTGGCTCGCTCGCTCTCATGTCTGGCTCGCTCTCATATCTGGATTGCTCGCTTGCTCTCATATCTGGCTCGCTCGCTTGCTTAATTGTCTGGCTCGCTCTCTTATCTGCCTCGCTCTCTCTCACATCTGGCTTGCTCGCTTGCTCTCATATCTGGCTCGCTCGCTTGCTCTCTTGTCTGGCTTGCTCTCTTATCTGTCTCGCTCTCACATCTGGCTTGCTCGCTTGCTCTGTATCTGGCTCGCTCGCTTGCTCTTATGTCTGGCTCGCTCTATTATCTGGCTTGCTCGCTAGCATTTCTGGCTCGCTCGCTTGCTCTCTTGTCTGGCTTGCTCTCTTATCTGGCTCGCTCGCTCTCATATCTGGCTCGCTCACTTGCTCTCATGTCTGTCTCGCTCGCTCTCATATCTGGCTTTCTTGCATGCTCTTTTGTCTGGTTCGCTCTCTTATCTGGCTCACTCTCATATCTGGCTTGCTCGCTTGCTCTCATATTTGGCTCGCTCGCTCTCGTATCTGGCTCGCTCGCTTGCTCTCATGTCTGGCTCGCTCGCTCTCATATCTGGCTTGCTCGCTTGCTCTCATATCTGGCTCGCTCGCTTGCTCTCTTGTCTGGCTCGCTCTCTTATCTGGCTCGCTCGCATATCTGAATCGCTCGCTCTCACATTTGGCTGGCTCGCTTGCTCTCATATCTGGCTCGCTCGCTCTCATATCTGGCTCGCTAGCTTGCTCTCTTGTCTGGTTCGCTCTCTTATCTGTCTCGCTTTCATATCTGGCTTGCTCGCTTGCTCCCATATCTGGCTTGCTCGCTTGCTCTCAAATCTGGCTCGCTCGATTGCTCTCATATCTGGCTAGCTCGCTTGCTCTCTTGTCTTGCTCGCTCTCTTATCTGGCTTGCTCGCTCTCATATCTGGCTGGCTCGCTTGCTCTCATTTCTGGCTCGCTCGCTTTCTCTCATATCTGGCTCGCTCGCTTGCTTAGTTGTCTGTCTCGCTCTCTTATCTGCCTCACTTTCTCTCACATCTGGCTTGCTCGCTTGCTCTTATATCTGGCTTGCTCGCTGCTCTCTTGTCTGGCTCGCTCTCTTATCTGGCTCGCTCGCATATCTTGCTTGCTCGCTGTCATATCTGGCTCGGTCGCTTGCTCTCATATCTGGCTCGCTCACTTGCTCTTTTGTCTGGCTCGCTCTCTTATCTGGCTTGCTCGCTAGCATATCTGGCTCGCTCGCTTGCTCTCTTGTCTGGCTTTCTCTCTTATCTGTCTCGCTCTCACATCTGGCTCGCTCGCTTGCTCTATATCTGGCTCGCTCGCTTGCTCTCTTGTCTGGCTTGCTCTCTTATCTGGCTAGCTCGCTCTCATATCTGGCTTGCTCACTTGCTCTCATGTCTGGCTCGCTCGCTCTCATTTCTGGCTTTCCCACTTGCTCTCTTGTCTGGTTCGCTCTCTTATCTGGCTCACTCTCATATCTGGCTCACTCGCTTGCTCTATATCTGGCTCGCTCGCTTGCTCTCTTGTCTGGCTTGCTCTCTTATCTGGCTCGCTTGCTCTCATATCTGGCTCGCTCGCTTGCTCTCTTGTCTGGCTCGCTCTCTTATCTGGCTCGCTCGCATATCTGGCTCGCTTGCTCTCATATCTGGCTCGCTCGATTGCTCTCATGTCTGACTCGCTCGATCTCATATCTGGCTTTCTCACTTGCTCTCTTGTCTGGTTTGCTCTCTTATCTGGCTCGCTCTCATATCTGGCTTGCTCACTTGCTCTCATATCTGGCTCGCTCGCTTGCTCTCTTGTCTGGCTCGCTCTTTTATCTGGCTCACTCGCATATCTGGCTCGCTCGCTCTCACATCTGGCTGGCTCACTTGCTCTCATATCTGGCTCGCTCGCTCTCATATCTGGCTCGCTCGCTCTCTTGTCTGGTTCGCTCTCTTATCTGTCTCGCTCTCATATCTGGCTTGCTCGCTTGCTCTCATATCTGGCTCGCTCGCTTGCTCTCAAATCTGGCTCGCTCGCTTGCTCTCATATCTGGCTAGCTTGCTTGCTCTCTTGTCTTGCTCGCTCTCTTATCTGGCTCTCTCGCTCTCATATCTGGCTGTCTTGCTTGCTCTCATATCTGGCTCGCTTGCTTGGTCTCATATCTGGCTCGCTCGCTCTCATGTCTGGCTCGCTCGCTCTCATGTCTGGCTCGCTCTCATATGTGGATCGCTCGCTTGCTCTCATATCTGGCTCGCTCGCTTGCTTAATTGTCTGTCTCGCTCTCTTATCTGCCTCGCTCTCTCTCACATCTGGTTTGCTCGCTTGCTCTCATATCTGGCTCGCTCGCTGCTCTCTTGTCTGGCTCGCTCTCTTATCTGGCTCGCTCGCATATCTTGCTCGCTCACTCTCACATCTGGTTCGCTCGCTTGCTCTTATATCTGGCTCGCTCGCTTGCTCTCTTGTCTGGCTCGCTCTCTTATCTGGCTTGCTCGCTAGCATATCTGGCTCGCTCGCTTGCTCTCTTGTTTGGCTTGCTCTCTTATCTGTCTCGCTCTCACATCTGGCTCGCTCGCTTGCTCTCATATCTGGCTCGCTCGCTTGCTCTCTTGTCTGGCTCGCTCTCTTATCTGGCTTGCTCGCTAGCATATCTGGCTCGCTCGCTTGCTCTCTTGTCTGGCTTGCTCTCTTATCTGGCTCGCTGGCTCTCTTATCTGGCTCGCTCGCTTGCTCTCATGTCTGGCTCGCTCACTCTCATATCTGGCTTTCTCGCTTGCTCTCTTGTCTGGTTCGCTCTCTTATCTGGCTCGCTCTCATATCTGGCTTGCTCGCTTTGCTCTCATATCTGGCTCGCTCGCTTGCTCTCTTGTCTGGCTCGCTCGCATATCTGGCTCGCTCGCTCTCACATCTGGCTGGCTTGCTTGCTCTCATATCTGGCTCGCTCGCTTGCTCTCATATCTGGCTCGCTCGCTCTCACATCTAGTTCGCTCTCTTATCCTGGCTCGCTCGCTTGCTTTCTTGTCTGGCTCGCTCGCATATCTGGCTCGCTCGCTCTCACATCTGGCTGGCTCGCTTGCTCTCATATCTGGCTCGCTCGCTCTCATATCTGGCTCGCTCGCTTCCTCTCTTGTCTTGCTCGCTCTCTTATCTGGCTCGATCGCTCTCATATCTGGCTGGCTCGCTTGCTCTCATATCTGGCTCTCTCGCTTGCTCTCTTGTCTGGCTCGCTCTCTTATCTGGCTTGCTCGCTAGAATATCTGGCTCGCACGCTTGCTCTCTTGTCTGGCTTGCTCTCTTATCTGGCTTGCTCGCTCTCATATCTGGCTCGCTCGCTTGCTCTCATGTCTGGCTCGCTCTCATATCTGGCTTTCTCGCTTGCTCTCTTGTCTGGCTCGCTCTCTTATCTGGCTCGCTCGCATATCTGGCTAGCTCGCTCTCACATCTGGCTGGCTCGCTTGCTCTCATTTCTGGCTGGCTCGCTTGCACTCATTTCTGGCTCGCTCGCTTGCTCTCATATCTGGCTCGCTCGCTTCCTCTCATATCTGGCTCGCTCGCTTGCTCTCTTGTCTTGCTCGCTCTCTTATCTGGCTCGCTCGCTCTCATATCTGGCTGGCTCGCTTGCTCTCATATCTGGCTCGCTTGCTCTCATATCTGGCTCGCTCGCTCTCATGTCTGGCTCGCTCTCATATCTGGATCGCTCGCTTGCTCTCATATCTGGCTTGCTCGCTTGCTTAATTGTTTGTCTCGCTCTCTTATCTGCCTCGCTCTCTCTCATATCTGGCTCGCTCGCTTGCTCTCTTGTCTGGCTCGCTCTCTTATCTGGCTCGCTCGCATATCTGGCTCGCTCGCTCTCACATCGAGCTGGCTCGCTTGCTCGCTCTCTTATCTGGCTCGCTCGCTTGCTCTCTTGTCTGGCTCGCTCTCTTATCTGGCTCGCTCTCATATCTGGCTTGCTAGCTTGCTCTCATATCTGGCTCGCTCGCTTTCTCTCTTGTCTGTCTCGCTCTCTTTCATGACTCGCTCACATATCTGGCTCGCTCGCTCTCAAATCTGGCTCGCTTGCTCTCATATCTGGCTTGCTCGCTTGCTCTCATATCCGGCTCGCTCGCTTGCTCTCATATCTGGCTCGCTCGCTTGCTCTCTTGTCTGGCTCGCTCTCTTATCTGGCTTGCTCGCTAGCATATCTAGCTCGCTCACTTGCTCTCTTGTCTGGCTTGCTCTCTTATCTGGCTCGCTCGCTCTCATATCTGGCTCGCTCGCTTGCTCTCATGTCTGGCTCGCTCGATCTCATATCTGGATTGCTCGCTTGCTCTCATATCTGGCTCGCTCGCTTGCTCTCTTGTCTGGCTCGCTCGCTCTCTACATCTAGCTGGCTCGCTTGCTCTCATATCTGGCTTGCTCGCTTGCTCTCTTGTCTGGCTCGCTCTCTTATCTGGCTAGCTCTAATATCTGGCTGGCTCACTTGCTCTCATTTCTGGCTCGCTCGCTTGCTCTCATATCTGGCTCGCTCGCTTGCTCTCATATCTGGCTCTCTCGCTTGTTCTCTTGTCTGGCTCGCTCGCATATCTGGCTCGCTCGCTTGCTCTCTTGTCTTGCTCGCTCTCTTATCTGGCTCGCTCGCTCTCATATCTGGCTGGCTCGCTTGCTCTCATATCTGGCACGCTCGCTTGCTCTCATATCTGGCTCGCTCGCTCTCATTTCTGGCTCGCTCTCATATCTGGCTTGCTCGCTTGCTCTCATATCTGGCTCACTCGCTTGCTCTCTTGTCTGGCTCGCTCTCTTATCTGGCTTGCTCGCATATCTGGCTCGCTCGCTCTCACATCTGGCTGGCTTGCTTGCTCTCATATCTGGCTCGCTCGCTTGCTCTCATATTTGGCTCGCTCGCTCTCAAGTCTGGCTCGCTCTCATATCTGGATCGCTCGCTTGCTCTCATATCTGGCTCGCTCGCTTGCTTAATTGCCTGGCGCGCTCTCTTATCTGCCTCGCTCTCTCTCACATCTGGCTTGCTCGCTTGCTCTCATATCTGGCTCGCTCGCTTGCTCTCTTGTCTGGCTCGCTCTCTTATCTGCTTGCTCGCTAGAATATCTGGCTCGCACGCTTGCTCTCTTGTCTGGCTCGCTCGCTCTCATATCTGGCCTCGCTCCGCTTGCTCTCATGTCTGGCTCGCTCGCTCTCATATCTGGCTTTCTCGCTTGCTCTCTTGTCTGGCTCGCTCTCTTATCTGGCTCGCTCGCATATCTGGCTAGCTCGCTCTCACATCTGGCTGGCTCGCTTGCTCTCATTTCTGGCTGGCTTGCTTGCTCTCATTTCTGGCTCGCATCGCTTGCTCTCATATCTGGCTCGCTAGCTTGCTCTCATATCTGGCTCGCTCGCTTGCTTAATTGTCTGGCTCGCTCTCTTATCTGCCTCGCTCTCTCTCACATCTGGCTCTGCTCGCTTGCTCTCATATCTGGCTCGCTCGCTGCTCTCTTGTCTGGCTCGCTCTCATATCTGGCTTACTCGCTTGCTCTCATACCTGGCTCGATCGCTTGCTCTCTTGTCTATTTCGCCTCTCCTTATCTGGCTCGCTCGCATATCTGGCTCGCTCGCTCTCACATCTGGCTGGCTTGCTTGCTCTCATATCTGGCTCGCTCGCTTGCTCTCATATCTGGCTCGCTCGCTTGCTCTCTTGTCTGGCTCGCTCTCTTATCTGGCTCGCTCGCATATCTGGCTCGCTCGCTCTCACATCGAGCTGGCTCGCTCGCTCTCACATCGAGCTGGCTCGCTCGCTCTCATATCTGACTCGCTCGCTTGCTCTCTTGTCTGGCGCGCTCTCTTATCTGGCTCGCTCTCATATCTGGCTTGCTAGCTTGCTCTCATATCTGGCTCCGCTCACTTTCTCTCTTGTCTGTCTCGCTCTCTTTTATGGCTCGCTCACATATCTGGCTCGCTCACTCTCAAATTTGGCTCGCTCGCCTCTCAAATCTGGCTCGCTCGCTTGCTCTCATATCTGGCGTGCTCGCTTGCTCTCATATCCGGCTTGCTCGCTTGCTCTCATATCTGGCTCGCTCGCTTGCTCTCTTGTCTGGCTCGCTCTCTTATCTGGCTTGCTCGCATATCTTTCTCGCTCGCTCTCTCAAATCTGGCTCGCTCGCTTGCTCTCATATCTGGCTAGTTCGCTTGCTCTCTTGTCTTGCTCGCTCTCTTATCTGGCTCGCTCGCTTGCTCTCTTGTCTGGCTCGCTCTCTTATCTGGCTTGCTCGCTAGCATATCTGGCTCGCACGCTTGCTCTCTTATCTGGCTTGCTCTCTTATCTGGCTCGCTCGGTCTCATATCTGGCTCGCTCGCTTGCTCTCATGTCTGGCTCGCTTGCTCTCATATCTGGCTTTCTCGCTCGCTCTCTTATCTGGCACGCTCGCATATTTGGCTCGCTCTCTTATCTGGCTCGCTCGCATATCTGGCTAGCTCGCTCTCACATCTGTCTGGCTCGCTTGCTCTCATTTCTGGCTGGCTTGCTTGCTCTCATTCTGGCTCGCTCGCTTGCTCTCATATCTGGCTCGCTCGCTTGCTCTCATACCTGGCTAGCTCGCTTGCTCTCTTGTCTTGCTCGCTCTCTTATCTGGCTCGCTCGCTCTCATATCTGGCTGGCTCGCTTGCTCTCATATCTGGCTCGCTCGCTTGCTCTCATATCTGGCTCGCTCGCTCTCATGTCTGGCTCGCTTTCATATCTGGCTCGCTCGCTTGCTCTCATATCTGGCTCGCTCGCTCTCATGTCTGGCTCGCTCTCATATCTGGATCGCTCGCTTGCTCTCATATCTGGCTCGCTCGCTTGCTTAATTGTCTGGCTCGCTCTCTTATCTGCCTCGCTCTCTCTCACATCTGGCTTGCTCGCTTGCTCTCATATCTGGCTCGCTCGCTTGCTCTCTTGTCTGGCTCGCTCTCTTATCTGGCTTGCTCGCTAGAATATCTGGCTCGCACGCTTGCTCTCTTGTCTGGCCTGCTCTCTTATCTGGCTCGCTCGCTCTCATATCTGGCTCGCTCGCTTGCTCTCATGTCTGGCTCGCTCACTCTCATATCTGGCTTTCTCGCTTGCTCTCTTGTCTGGCTCGCTCTCTTATCTGGCTCGCTCGCATTTCTGGCTAGCTCGCTCTCACATCTGGCTGGCTCGCTTGCTCTCATTTCTGGCTGGCTCGCTTGCTCTCATTTCTGTCTCGCTCGCTTGCTCTCATATCTGGCTCGCTCGCCTTGCTATCTTCATATCTGGCTTGCTCGCTTGCTCTCATATCTGGCTCGCTCGCTTGCTCTCTTGTCTGGCTCGCTCTCATATCTGGCTAGCTCGCTTGCTCTCTTGTCTTGCTCGCTCTCTTATCTGGCTCGCTCGCTCTCATATCTGGCTGGTTCGCTTGCTCTCATATCTGGCTCGCTCGCTTGCTCTCATATCTGGCTCGCTCGCTTGCTCTCTTGTCTGGCTCGCTCTCTTATCTGGCTTGCTCGGTACATATCTGGCTCGCTCGCTTGCAAATCTGGCTCGCTCGCTCTCAAATCTGGCTCGCTCGCTTGCTCTCATATCTGGCTTGCTCGCTTGCTCTCATATCCGGCTCGCTCGCTTGCTCTCATATCTGGCTCGCTTGCTTGCTCTCTTGTCTGGCTCGCTCTCTTATCTGGCTCGCTCGCATATCTTTCTCGTTCGCTCTCAAATCTGGCTCGCTCGCTTGCTCTCATATCTGGCTAGTTCGCTTGCTCTCTTGTCTTGCTCGCTCTCTTATCTGGCTTGCTCGCTCTCATCATCTGGCTGGCTCGCTTGCTCTCATATCTTGCTCGCTCGCTTGCTCTCATGTCTGGCTCGCTCGCTCTCATATCTGGCTTTCTCGCTTGCTCTCTTGTCTGGTTCGCTCTCTTATCTGGCTCGCTCTCACATCTGGCTTTCTCGCTTGCTCTCATATCTGGTTCGCTCGCTTGCTTTCTTGTCTGGCTCGCTCGCATATCTGGCTCGCTTGCTCTCATATCTGGCTCGCTCTCTCTCATATCTGGCTCGCTCGCTTGCTCTCTTGTCTTGCTCGCTCTCTTATCTGGCTCGCTCGCTCTCATATCTGGCTGGCTCGCTTGCTCTCATATCTGGCTCGCTCGCTTGCTCTCTTGTCTGGCTTGCTCTCTGATCTGGCTTGCTCGCTAGAATATCTGGCTCGCACGCTTGCTCTCTTGTCTGGCTTGCTCTCTTATCTGGCTCGCTCGCTCTCATATCTGGCTCGCTCGCTTGCTCTCATGTCTGGCTCGCTCGCCTCTCATATCTGGCTTTCTCGCTTGCTCTCTTGTCTGGCTCGCTCTCTTATATGGCTCACTCGAATATCTGGCTAGCTCGTTCTCACATCTGGCTGGCTCGCTTGCTCTCATTTCTGGCTGGCTCGCTTGC